>NC_136320.1:1726606-2109106 GCF_964198595.1 Lampetra fluviatilis
GGATTCATATTCTTGGTTCTTTCGGTAAAGTGACGTAGAAGGGAACCAATAAAATAATAAAAATAAAAAAGGTGTGTTTTTCACACCTGATGATGATTGCTTGTGTTGCAATCGAAACGTCGTGAGAATTGTATTATTTGATATTTTTATTATTTTATTGTTTCCCTTCTACGTGACTTTACCGAAAGAACTAATAATATACATTTAGATTCCTTCACAGATATATCCCTCCACGTAGAACAATGACAATAATTGTGTTGCGCACTTTACGCATACCATCAGCCTCACGGCATTCCGAGGAGTGGATTGTTATTTCAGCATCGTCGGTTCATTGCAAACCCAACTCTGAATCGGTTTGGACATTCAATGTCTCATCAGCAGCCAGGCTCGCTTGAACTGCCAAGATGTTTCTAGGCAAGGGTCTTAATACGTGTGATGTGTACGATAACACATATTAACTAAATCATTCATTTTCCCAATTACCGACCGGATCATACAGCTGTTCAATCACCAACTTACTGTACTTGACCAATCAGGTACGCACCGACTCGCTCGATAACCTACTCACTCATTCACTAATACACTCACTCACTCACGCACTCATTCACGCACACATTCACTCACTCACGCACTCATTCACTCACTCATTCACTCACTCATTCACTCACGCACTCCTTCACTCATTCACTCACGCACGCATTCACTCATTTACTCATTCACGCACTCATTAACTCACTCACTCATTCACTCACGCACTCATTCACTCACTCACGCACGCATTCACTCATTCACGCACTCATTAACTCACTCACTCACGCACTCATTCACTCACTCACGCACTCATTCACTCACTTACTCATTCACTCATTCACGCACTCATTAACTCACTCACTCATTCACTCATTCATTTACGCACGCACTCACTCACGCACTCACTCATTCACGCACTCATTAACTCGCTCACGCACGCACGCACTCATTCACTCATTCACGCACTCATTCACTCACGCACTTATTCACTCATTCATTCACTCACTCACGCACACGTTCACTCAATCACGCACGCCCGCACTCATTCCCTCACGCACGCACTCATTCACGCACTCACTCACGCACGCACGCATCCACTCACTCACGCACTCATTCACTCACTCACGCACTCATTCACTCACTCACGCACCCATTCACTCACGCACGCATTCACTCACGCTGTCATTCACGAACGTATCCGCTCACTTAGCTACGTAACTTAATCGCCCGCTCGAGCGCACGCAGTCCACTCCCGAACTCAACCACTCCCGAACTCACTCATTGACTCGCTCTGTGACCAACTCAATCACTCACGCGCGCTCAAACTCAATCGCTCACTAATTGGCTCGCGCTCTCACTCACAAACTCAATTACGCGCGCTCTCACTCAATCATGCACTCATCAGGGGCCATCCATTGAGTATTTTAGTACCGTACGCATGGAGTGGGGGGGGGAAGGTTAACCCAAATGCGTTCGCTTGCGTATGGGAGGTCGACTGACAATGTGCGTACGCATAGGAGACGGGGTGTGTGAAGCCTCGATAATAATTTGTCTACATTGGCCTTCAAATGAGTTAGATAGTCCGGCGGTGGACTTTCTGTTTGCTTAAACACGTTAATATTATTAATCCTTGATCCTTTCTGCGTGGATTAAATATCGGCCGTTCTATAGGATTCGGGGGGGGGGGGGGTGTAAAAAGCCCGCGTGCGTACAGGGAGGAGGGAGGGGTCAGCCGATTAATCTAATGCCAAGATTAAAACAGCATACAGTATATACTGCGCACTGTATACCATGCACGGCATACCATGCACGACACAACATGCACAACATATTATGGACGACCTACCACGCACGGCATGCCATGCACGATAGATCACCCACTCTAGACCACAGCACGATATGCCATGCGCGTGGTGCTCGCTATGCACGTCGAGAATGGAAGGCTCTCGAGGCGTGGCGCTCGTTCGGGTTGGAGAGCGACACCGACCTTGTGCGAGAAGTCCGCCTCGGCGCTGCTCGTGCCGTTGCCGAGGTAGGTGCGGCGCACCGAGTAGTAGTGGGTCCACACGAACGCGTCGTAGACGCTCACGTTCTGCACCTGCGGGGTGGCCCCGTCCGGGCCTGGGTGTGCGCGTCACAACCACGTGTCAACGCCACGTCACGTGCCGCGTGACGCGCAAAGCCACGTGTTCACGCCACGCAATTGTGACGCACCACATCACGTGCCACGCGTCGCGCAAAGCCACGTGTTCACGCCACACACCAAGCCTATAGCGCCACCACTCCACGTGTCAGACCACACCACGCAATAGTGCCACGCAACACCACGTGTTCACGCCACACCACCGCCACGGTGCCACACACACGCACCATGCCATAGCGCGCCACACCACACACACCATGCCATAGCACGCCACACACCACACACACCATGCCATAGCGCGCCACACACACCATGCCACAGCACACGGTGCGATACTGATAACCACGACAATAAAGATGAACAACACGACGGTGACATCGCGTCCTCCGCGCCGTCTCTCGCAAACCTCCGCACCCCCCTCCCCCGCCCCTCACTCACCGAGGATCTCATCCCGTGCCCGCGTGGCGATCACGATCTCCGGGTGCGGCGTGCGCTTGGCGAGGTCGAGCGTCGCGACGAGGCGCTCCCGCTCGGCGCCCGCGAGCGTCGCGATGTCGCGGCGCGCCACCGGAGCGCTCCGCAGCTCGCAGCGAGCGCCCGTCCATCCCCAGCGGCAGCGCGAGCACGCGGGGCCCCAGAAGGAGCCCGCGCAGGCGCACGAGCGGTTGAAGAAGCGAAGGGGCCATCGCTCGCGGTCGTCACGGCCGTCGAGCGAGAATTGGGGGCCATGCGGGAGGTCTTCCACCACGACGGGCTGATGAACAAAGACAATGAATTTCGATTTAAAGCTTCTTTCGTGACTGCAGGGATTCATCTTCTTGGTTCTTTCGGTAAAGTCACGTAGAAGGGAAATGATCAAATAATAAAAATAAAACATAATAAAATCATTCTCACGACGTTTCGGCCACAACGCAAGCAGCCGTCCTCATGTGAAGAATGAAAGCTTGGTGGTGTTTCATTCTTCACCTGAGGACGGCTGCTTGCGTTGTGGCCGAAACGTCGCGAGAATTATTTTATTATGTTTATTTTTATTATTTTATTATTTCACTTCTACGTGACTTTACCGAAAGAACCAAAAAGACAATGAAGACGACGATGGCTACGATGATGACGATGATGATGATGGATGGATGGATTATTATTGTCACAACGCGATTTATACCGCAGCACGATATTTCACAGACACGTGGCCGTGAGTCTTGAAGCGCGGAGCCGAGCTCTGCGTCACTGGAAAGTCTGCAGAAAGAGCCCTTCAAGAAAGAGATTGGGAATTTAAGTGTCTCTTAGAAGATCGGTGTCGAGTGAACGCTGCTGCTCCTGCTGCTGCTGCGAAAGTGCAACAGGAACAGCAGCAGCAGCAGCAGCGGCGGGACGACCACGATAATGATGGCCGCGTTCCAGACGGAAGGGGCTGCCACGGGGCAACGACGACGCCCGGCAGTGACCAAGGCCCCAGTTCTTGGCGATCCCTGGGTCCACCCTCAGTGCCCAAGACCACCAGTAAGCTGCACACGCCTCCAGCCAGCCAGAGTCCTAGCCATGAAACAGCCCCCGCATCGCCTGCATACTCGGTACCCCGCAGATTCGTCGTAGCCGTGGGACTTAGGTTCCCACCGATGACATCTCGTCGCGTGGTTGCGAAACGTCGGGCAGGTTGCCGACCGACACTCGGCACTGCCTGGTCGCGCATCGGAGAGATGCACAGAGCAACCGCGAAAACCGACGGTGCGATCACAGAAAAAATAGAGCGCTGCGACAAATGTTTAGGGGCCGTCCATAAATGACGTCACACGATTTTGGATGATTTTTGACCCCCCCCCCCCAACCTTCGTCACACGGCGTCACAAAAAGTCAGACCCCCCTTCAAATATGACGTCACAAAGCTCTGCACCCCCCCCCCCCTCTAAATAAAACATGCTTCAAATCGCTTTAAACTATTGTCATTGTAGTGCGTATTTATGGTGGCGCTGCACTCTGATGTTGTAGGAGAAAACATTTATTAAAAAGTCTATTTAATTAAGTAGAACGTGTTGTCTATATCTATTTAAAGTTGCGCATTTCTCACCCCCCCCCCCTCGTCACAAATGTCTGACCCCTCCCTAGGTGCGTGACGTCATTTATGGACAGGCCCTTACGCACAAGCCACGAAGAGCCACAGCGAGCCTTGACGAGCCGTAACGAGCCGTCAAAAGGCACAAGGAGCCACAGGGAGCAGCGCAGTTAAGACGCCAAAGCACGTCAGCACACGCATGGACACGGCCTATGGGGGGAATGCCCTGCCGCCTGGGGATGGAATGAGATGATTGCAAACACGATGGGCTATCGAACCGCCGGGCTCGCACGGCCATAAACACGGCGACCATAATCACAGCCGAGCACACCCGCTGTCGTGAACGCAGTCACGATCAATCTGGATTTTAAAATCAAGATTGAAAACTCATTTCTTTGGGGCGGCCTTTTTTGTCTTTAGGTTGTTGTCCTTCCCCCGCACATCCGATTAGCAACGGTTGGCTACGTATGGTGCGAAAGAAGTTAAATATACACACGGAGACCCATAGACACACACAGAGACCCATAGACTCACACAGAGACCCATAGACTCACACAGAGACCCATAGACTCACACAGAGACCCATAGACTCACACGGAGACCCATAGACTCACACAGAGACCCATAGACTCACACAGAGACCCATAGACTCACACAGAGACCCATAGACTCACACAGAGACCCATAGACTTACACAGAGACCCATAGACTCACACAGAGACCCATAGACTCACACGGAGACCCATAGACTCACACAGAGACCGGTAGACTCCCACAGAGACCCATAGACTCACACAAAGACCCATAGACTCACACAGAGACCCGTAGACTCACACAGAGACCCATAGACTCACACGGAGACCCATAGACTCACACAGAGACCGGTAGACTCCCACAGAGACCCATAGACTCACACAGAGACCGATAGACTCACACAGAGACCCATAGACTCACACAGAGACCCATAGACTCACACAGAGACCGGTAGACTCCCACAGAGACCCATAGACTCACACGGAGACCCATAGACTCACACAGAGACCGGTAGACTCCCACAGAGACCCATAGACTCACACAGAGACCGATAGACTCACACAGAGACCGATAGACTCACACAGAGACCCATAGACTCACACAGAGACCCATAGACTCACACAGAGACCCATAGACTCCCACAGTGACCCACAAACTCACACAGAGACCCACAGACTCACACAGAGACCCACAGACTCACACAGAGACCCATAGACTCACACAGAGACCCATAGTTTGTTGTCCTTCCTCCGCACCTGGTTTTGATATCACTCGCCGCTGATGTTAGCCGTGGCCAGGAATCGAACATCGGTTCGCCGGGTTCATAGTGCAGCCCGCTAACCACTTCGTCGCCACGCACAAATTAACGAGGATTATTGAATCTGTTTCAAAATATCGATCAATTTCCTCCCATCATCATCATCATCAACCACGACCACCAGCATCAATCATCATCATCAACCACGACCACCAGCATCAATCATCATCATCAACCACCACCAGCATCAATCATCATCATCAACCACGACCACCAGCATCAATCATCATCATCAACCACGACCACCATCATCATCATCATCAACCACGACCACCAGCATCAATCATCATCATCAACCACCACCAGCATCAATCATCATCATCAACCACGACCACCAGCATCAATCATCATCATCAACCACAACCACCATCATCATCATCATCAACCACGACCATCATCATCATCATCAACCACGACCACCAGCATCAATCATCATCATCAACCACGACCACCATCATCATCATCATCAACCACGACCATCATCATCATCATCATCATCAACCACGACCACCAGCATCAATCATCATCATCAACCACGACCACCATCATCATCATCATCATCAACCACGACCACCAGCATCAATCATCATCATCAACCACGACCACCATCATCATCATCATCATCAACCACGACCATCATCATCATCATCAACCACGACCACCAGCATCAATCATCATCATCAACCACGACCACCATCATCATCATCATCAACCACGACCACCAGCATCAATCATCATCATCAACCACGACCACCATCATCATCATCATCAACCACGACCATCATCATCATCATCAACCACGACCACCAGCATCAATCATCATCATCAACCACGACCACCATCATCATCATCATCAACCACGACCACCAGCATCAATCATCATCATCAACCACCACCAACATCAATCATCATCGTCATTCATCTTCATCTCCCCTGGACTCTCTTTGTCCACGTTCACTCCGGACCGCTCTTCTCGCATCTCAGCCTGCCCAGCCGCCCTTCAGTCTTAGATGCCGCTCCACTTCCTCGCCATCAACCTCCACAACCCGAAGTTTTCCTTCGCCCCGCTGTTCTTCCCCCTCCACCCACCCACCCCACCATCACCACCCCATCTTTCTCACTAACACCCTGTGCCCTCTGCCCGCAACCTCGATTCCCCACTCCGACTCGCCCCTCACCCCTGGGCCCTCACACCTCCGCCATCACCCGCACCCGACGATTCCACCTTGCAAAACATTGGGAACATGCGCCCTCTCATCACTCAGTCCACCGCCAAACTACAAATCCACTCGCTCATCTTTCACTCGGTGAGACGACTGCAACTTGACCATACTCGGTCTCCCAGCCCATAGCATCCATTCCACTCCAGCAGTTTCACAATGCGTCTTCTGCACGATTAGTTTACAAACTCCCACGCCTCTCCCGCACCTCGTATGGAAATGCACCTGGCTCCCCATCTACTCGCGGCGTCTGTTCAAGCTCCTTGCGCTGGTAGAGACAATCTGTCCGCTGCCTTGCCCCCCACCGCGCCTCGCTTCCTCTCCTCTCGCTGACGTCTCCTCCCGCCCGCTCCGCTCTCAATCTCCCCTCCTTGCACTCGAATAAACTTCCCCTCCGCGTGAAGCGAGGAGCAAGCCACCCGCCCTGTCGAGTTTCCGCTCTTTCTTCAAGACATTTTCTCCCTGCTCTTTGGTTCTTTCGGTAAAGTCACGTAGGTATAAAGTAAAATAAATCACGACGTTTCGGGCGCAACACAAGCGTCCATCATCAGGTGGGAAAGCACCGCCCCCTCCCATCCCTAGGCACCCGTCGTAATTCCCGCACCCACTAAACCTCCCAATACCCCATCCCCTATTCACCGCATCACTTGTAGCCACCCTCATTGTGCCACTCAAGTTTTCAAGTTTCAAGTTGCATTTATTAGGTATAGCCCTGTGAGCCATTCGGCTCTTGAATCGGGTGCAACCGCAACAAACAGAAAACAAAAACATGAACAAGAAAACATCTTAAAGTGACTATGTGCAAACAGAAAATCCAAGAAAAGACAACCCAGATTTGAAGCTTTCGTGACTGCAAGGAATCATATTCTTAGGTTTTTTCGGTAAAGTCACGTAGGTAATACAGCTATCGTGCTGTGACGGTTCCACCTGAAGACGGAAGCTTGTGTTGCCTCCGAAACGTCGTGATTTTTATTTTACTTTTATTAATTAAACATTTTTACCTACGTGACTTTACCGAAAAAACTTAAGAATATAAAAGACAACCCGTGTAAAGCGCCTCGCATCAAGGCGCCGTATAAATATACGACGAAAGCACAGAGAATGTGGTGGGAGAGGGGGCCTGTGTGGGGGGGGGGGGGGTGTAGGGGGGGGGGGGTACCTGGCAGGAACCTCGACCCTCAGTGTCTCCGCATCGGTCTCCGGGCCCTGCCCCCGGCATCGGCGGGCAGCAGTCACCGGAGTTGAGCGCTTCCACGGTGGCGCAAACTCTGGGGAACTGCGCGCGGCTGGAGATCGGCAGCAGCAGCAGGAGCAGCAGCGGTGCCGGCAGCAGGAGGCGAAGAGGCTCGGGGTGAGGGCGAAGCGGCGTCATGACGGCTCCGACACAGACCGCGCGCGGCACTCGTCAGTGGCCTCTTTAGTCCACCTCAGACGCCCTTTATTGAGCGGTGGGACGCGCGTATCGACGGAGCGAGTTTTTGATTTTAAAGAGCTGCGGCGCAATGGGGCAGAGGACGAGGGATGCGGACGTGGGATTTGACGCTGATGTGGGATGGGACTCAGACGTGGGATGGGACTCAGATGTGGGATGGGACTCAGATGTGGGATGGGACTCAGATGTGGGATGGGACTCAGATGTGGGATGGGACTCAGGTGTGGGATGGGACTCAGATGTGGGATGGGACTCAGACGTGGGATGGGACTCAGATGTGGGATGGGACTCTGATGTGGGATGGGACTCAGACGTGGGATGGGACTCAGACGTGGGATGGGACTCTGATGTGGGATGGGACTCAGATGTGGGATGGGACTCAGATGTGGGATGGGACTCAGACGTGGGATGGGACTCAGATGTGGGATGGGACTCAGACGTGGGATGGGACTCAGATGTGGGATGGGACTCAGATGTGGGATGGGACTCAGACGTGGGATGGGACTCAGACTGAAGAATGGGACTCAGATGTGGGATGGGACTCAGATGTGGGATGGGATCAGACTTTCGAGGATGCGACTCTGCTGAAGCGAGGAGAGAGGTGAAGGAAATGCGAAGAGAGCAAGCGAGCGAGCGAGCGCTGAGAGTGAGTGCACTCTCTCAAGGAGAGAGAGTAGGGGAGAGAGAGAGAGCGAGAGAGTAAGGGAGAGCGAGAGAGACAAAGACCAGCGGGCGGGTGAGTGGTCCCTTTAAGAAGCAGACGTGTCCCGTGATCACTCGGAGAGAGCGCATGATGAGGATTAAAATCCTCAGCCCCCCTCCCTCTTCTCGCACCCCCCGCCCCACCTCAACAGGGCCTCGTGGTGGTCACGACCAACGCAGGATGATGGCCAGTCTCGTGATTCTGCGTAAGGGCCGTTTGGAATGGCATTCGGCCAAACAATGACCTCCGCTGTGCCCCATTTGACCATACTTCACCGCGCCGGTCCCAGCCCACTCTGCCTGCAGGGAGAGTCTCGGTTGTCAAGTTCACGTCTCTCTCTATCACTCTCGCTGCACGTGACAGCGCGTGTCACCTGGTCAGACCTTGCAAGCTAAGCGGCGTTGAGCCTGGCTAGTTGCGGACTTGTATGGCAGGGCCACCTGGGGATACGATTCAGCAAAGTGATGACCAGGATATGCCACGTACAGCAATGGATTATTGAATCTATCTGTGCGGAGCCTTCATTTGGGAGTCAGCTGCCTTCGTGTTGCGGGCGATGGGTTTCCTTTGGGTTCGCCAGTTTCCTCCTCCCATCGCGAAGCCAAAAATCTCGTTTCTTGAACTGCCTCCCAAAAAAACATCCCCGGCAAGCAGGTCCCTCCTCAATTACGAGCCTTCGAGACTCGGCGAGACATCCCTTGGATACATTCTATTGTTCATTACGATCATTGATGAGGTAGTCGTTCTCTCCGCGGAGCGGTGGCACAGATATCGGTGGTTGTCTGCTCGACGCCGACAGGGCCAACCTTCGGTCACGGCACCGCGCGCGATCCTTCCGGCATGGGGGAGCCACTGGGAGCTTCTTGCACTTGTACATCGTCTCGATTGGGAACTCATTCCTTTAGGACTGATTCTTGCGTTTAGTTTGTTGTCCTTTCCCCGAACCGCCGACTAGCAATGGTTGGCTACGTACGGTGCGAAAGAAGTTCAACATACACACAGAGACCTATAGACTCACACAGAGACCCATAGACTCACACAAAGACCCACAGACTCACACAGAGACCCATAGGTTCACACAGAGACCCACAGACTCACACAGAGACCCAAAGACTACTCACACAGAGACCCACAGACTCACACAGAGACCCATTAGCTCACACAAAGACCCATCGACTCACACAGAGACCCACAGACTCACACAGAGACGCATAGACTCACACAGATACCTATACACTCACACAGAGACCCATAGACTCACACAGAGACCCACAGACTCACACAGAGACGCATAGACTCACATAGAGACCCATACACTCACACAGAGACCCATAGACTCACACAGAGACTCACAGACTCACACAGAGACCCACAGACTCACACAGAGACCCATAGACTCACACAGAGACCCATAGACTCACACATAGACCCATAGACTCACACAGAGACCCACAGACTCACACAGAGACCCACAGACTCACACAGAGACACACAGACTCACACAGAGACCCATAGACTCACACAGAGACTCATAGACTCACATAGAGACCCACAGACTCACACAGAGACACACAGACTCACACAGAGACCCACAGACTCACGCAGAGACCCACAGACTCACACAGAGACTCATAGACTCATACAGAGACCCATAGACTCACACAGAGACCCATAGTTTGATGTTCTTGTCCCGCACCTCCGATTAGCAACGGTTGGCTACGTAAGGCGCGAAAGAAGTTCAACATATATATACACACACATACGTTCCGTGTGGCGGCTCCCAAGCTCGCGAGGGACAACGTTTTGGACCACCACCAAATCACTACCGTAGTCCTCCCGTGACTCACCCTTGGACCTCAGATTTCCTCGCACGCGCACGCGCCCCCATTGATCGCTCCGCTCCGCGAGACGCCGTGGGTTATCAACGCGGGCTTGTTTATTTCGCGGAACAATCTCCAATGCCTCGCGGACGAGAGGCGTACGGCGCGAAAGAAATTCAACGTGCGTACGGCTACGTAGGGTTCTAGCCAGCCTCGGGGCCCTTTAATCCCCGGTGCTGCTTTGACCAGACTTGATGCACGACCCTGCATCTCGGAAACTGTGCGCAAGCAAGACACAGTTTTATTTTTGTTACACGCTTTTATTGAACTCTGTCTGTTGTTGTTGTTGTTGTCGTTGTTGTATCCTCAAATCTTGTAACTCAATTATAACCCACTTCCCAATGTGGTATCGACTGCAAACTTGGTATGTTTACGTCATACTGATGACAATACAATATTCTATCATAATACATTTTTTTGACATTATTTTTTAGATGTTATGTTTCGGCTTGGGTCTAATTGTCCACGGTCAACTGACGTTGGCTGTAATTGCCCACGGTCCCTTACGTGATGGCAAGCTTCGGGGCCACTTCCTGGAGTCGTGGAATTCTTCCATTACTAGTAAATTTCATAAAAGCGTGTTTTTCAAAAAGTTGTTTTAAATATTTTAACTTGCTCACGCGTCCCTCTGTAAACCCGGGGTGTCTGAGGGGTAACCGGGGTCCCCCAATTGGAAATGGGGCCATTCATTGCCCGATGGGGTTTCACCTGTGGCGTCACAGGTGAATCAAAACAAAATCGGAACCTCTCCCGGTCAACCTCCCCAACGCTCAGCGATCGTAATTGACGAGCGCGGGAGGTATGGTCAAAATACCACCCCCCCCCCCGCCCCATGATTTACATAGAAAACGAATTTCTTTAGAACTGCTTTTTGTGTTTAGCTTGTTGTCCTTCCTCCACCGCACCTACGATTTGCACGGTGCGAGAGAAGTTCAACAGACAGCACACACATAGCCCACAGAGCGTGGAGAGAGAGAGCAATGCACTGGCTGGCAAATTGTTGTGAATGACCGAATGGTTGTTGTGAATGACCAAATGGTTGTGAATGAACAAATGGTTGTGAATGAACAAATGGTTGTGAATGAACAAATGGTTGTTGTGAATGACCAAATGGTTGTGAATGAACAAATGGTTGTTGTGAATGACCAAATGGTTGTTGTGAATGACCAAATGGTTGTGAATGACCAAATGGTTGTTGTGAATGACCAAATGGTTGTTGTGAATGACCAAATGGTTGTGAATGAACAAATGGTTGTTGTGAATGACCAAATGGTTGTTGTGAATGACCAAATGGTTGTGAATGAACAAATGGTTGTTGTGAATGACCAAATGGTTGTTGTGAATGACCAAATGGTTGTTGTGAATGACTAAATGGTTGTGAATGATCAAATGGTTGTGAATGAACAAATGGTTGTTGTGAATGACTAAATGGTTGTGAATGACCAAATGGTTGTGAATGACCAAATGGTTGTGAATGAACAAATGGTTGTTGTGAATGATCAAATGGTTGTGAATGAACAAATGGTTGTGAATGACCAAATGGTTGTGAATGAACAAATGGTTGTGAATGATCAAATGGTTGTTGTGAATGACCAAATGGTTGTTGTGAATGACCAAATGGTTGTTGTGAATGACCAAATGGTTGTGAATGACCAAATGGTTGTGAATGACCAAATGGTTGTTGTGAATGACTAAATGGTTGTTGTGAATGACCAAATGGTTGTTGTGAATGACCAAATGGTTGTTGTGAATGACCAAATGGTTGTGAATGACCAAATGGTTGTGAATGACCAAATGGTTGTTGTGAATGACTAAATGGTTGTTGTGAATGACCAAATGGTTGTTGTGAATGACCAAATGGTTGTGAATGACCAAATGGTTGTGAATGACCAAATGGTTGTTGTGAATGACCAAATGGTTGTGAATGAACAAATGGTTGTGAATGACCAAATGGTTGTTGTGAATGACCAAATGGTTGTGAATGAACAAATGGTTGTGAATGACCAAATGGTTGTTGTGAATGACCAAATGGTTGTGAATGACCAAATGGTTGTGAATGACCAAATGGTTGTTGTGAATGACCAAATGGTTGTGAATGAACAAATGGTTGTGAATGACCAAATGGTTGTTGTGAATGACCAAATGGTTGTTGTGAATGACCAAATGGTTGTTGTGAATGACCAAATGGTTGTTGTGAATGACCAAATGGTTGTTGTGAATGACCAAATGGTTGTGAATGACCAAATGGTTGTGAATGAACAAATGGTTGTGAATGACCAAATGGTTGTTGTGAATGACCAAATGGTTGTTGTGAATGACCAAATGGTTGTTGTGAATGACCAAATGGTTGTTGTGAATGACCAAATGGTTGTTGTGAATGCCCAAATGGTTGTTGTGAATGACCAAATGGTTGTTGTGAATGCCCAAATGGTTGTTGTGAATGACCAAATGGTTGTTGTGAATGACCAAATGGTTGTGAATGAACAAATGGTTGTTGTGAATGACCAAATGGTTGTGAATGACCAAATGGTTGTGAATGACCAAATGGTTGTTGTGAATGACCAAATGGTTGTGAATGAACAAATGGTTGTGAATGACCAAATGGTTGTTGTGAATGACCAAATGGTTGTTGTGAATGACCAAATGGTTGTTGTGAATGACCAAATGGTTGTTGTGAATGACCAAATGGTTGTTGTGAATGCCCAAATGGTTGTTGTGAATGACCAAATGGTTGTTGTGAATGCCCAAATGGTTGTTGTGAATGACCAAATGGTTGTTGTGAATGACCAAATGGTTGTTGTGAATGAACAAATGGTTGTTGTGAATGACCAAATGGTTGTTGTGAATGACCAAATGGTTGTTGTGAATGCCCAAATGGTTGTTGTGAATGACCAAATGGTTGTTGTGAATGACCAAATGGTTGTTGTGAATGAACAAATGGTTGTTGTGAATGACCAAATGGTTGTTGTGAATGCCCAAATGGTTGTTGTGAATGACCAAATGGTTGTTGTGAATGAACAAATGGTTGTTGTGAATGACCAAATGGTTGTTGTGAATGCCCAAATGGTTGTTGTGAATGACCACTGTTATGGTGATGTTCGTATCGATTGATGAGGTCCTGCTTTGTCAGTCCACTGCTGAATGAGGCCCCGTTCCTGTGCGGGTGGTGGTGGTACATTTCGACCATACTTCACCGCGCTGGCCAGCGTGGGTTTTGACGAATTTTAACGGATGCCGCCGTGGCGAGAGGCTGTGGGGATGGAGTGAGGTGGTGCTGGGCGGGGTATCCGTAGGGGGAGAGGAGCTGACACGCCGCCAGGGAGAGCAAATCGCAGGTTTCACCTCGCTTTGTGGCCGTGATCCGTTTGTGCGATGTCGCGTCGAGCCGACAACCCCAACGCGACAAACGTTTAGGGGCCGTCCATAAATGACGTCACGCGATTTTGGACGATTTTTGACCCCCCCCCTCGTCACACGGCGTCACAAAAAGTCAGACCCCACCCCAAATATGACGTCACAAAGCTCTGCCCCCCCCCCCCACCAAAACGTTATTTCCATTTTGAAAATAAAACATGCTTCAAATCGCTTTAAACTATTGTAATTGTAGTGCGTATTTAATGTGGCGCTGCACTCTGATGTTGTAGGAGTGTTGTTATAATAATTAGTGTTGTTATAACAATTATATATTTATTTAAAGTTGCGCAATTTTATGTGACGTCACATTTCTCAAACCCCCCCCCCCCCCCTCGTTGCACATCGTCACAAATGTCTGACCCTCCCCCCCCCCTCTAGGTGCGTGACGTCAAATTTCGATTTAAAGCTTTCGTGACTGCAGGGATTCATCTTCTTGGTTCTTTCGGTAAAGTCACGTAGAAGGGAAGTAATAAAATAATAAAAATAAAACATAATAAAACAATTCTCACGACGTTTCGGCCACAACGCAAGCTGCCGTCCTCAGGCGACGGCTGCTTGCGTTGTGGCCGAAACGTCGTGAGAATTGTTTTATTATGTTTTATTTTTATTATTTTATTACTTCCCTTCTACGTGACTTTACCGAAAGAACCAAGAAGATGCGTGACGTCATTTATGGACGGCCCTTTTCTCGGCGGCTCTGTCTTACGCGCTGCGCACGCTACTTTGGAACGCATCTACTACCTCCCCCCACGCCCATCCGTCTGCCACGTGACCCGCAAAACTACTGCCCTCTGGTGGCCACCACGCGGAGAGCAACGTCGCCCCCCCGGCAGGGACGTTGGGACACGACGACCCGGAGACAAACCCACGAGCAGCAAGCAGGGGGGCTCAAGGGCACTGCTAACCAGAGGTGGGACAAAGTCATTGTTATGCAAGTCCAAGTCGAGTCGCAAGTCATAAAATTCATGACTCGAGTCTGACTCGAGTCCAAGTCACATGACTCGAGTCCACACCTCTGCTGCTAGCTTCAGTTTCTTCATTCGACGGGTGGGCACGACCCAAATTGTCGTCTGTTTATAGAAACACAAGAGACACACACACAATGACCCTGTCTGTACACACACACACAAACACAGTAAACTATTTAAAGTGTATCCGATTATATATTTATTTAGGTTTAGATCGTATTTCACGATGCCAGCATAGAGGCGGTCGCAATCAGATCACGGCAAGCGATGATGGATCACAAAGCGGTCTGTGTGCGGCGGCGCGTGCTGGCATGAAGTGTGAGGCGGGGGGGAGCGAGAGAGTGAGCGAGAGAGTGAGCGAGAGAGTGAGCGAGAGAGTGAGCGAGAGAGTGAGCGAGAGAGTGAGCGAGAGAGTGAGCAAAAGAGTGAGCGAGAGAGTGAACGAGAGAGTGAGCGAGAGAGTGAACGAGAGAGTGACCGAGAGAGTGAGCGAGAGAGTGAGCGAGAGAGTGACCGAGAGAGTGACCGAGAGAGTGAGCGAGAGAGTGAGCGAGAGAGTGAGCGAGAGAGTGAGCGAGAGAGTGAGCGAGAGAGTGAGCAAAAGAGTGAGCGAGAGAGTGAACGAGAGAGTGAGCGAGAGAGTGAACGAGAGAGTGACCGAGAGAGTGAGCGAGAGAGTGAGCGAGAGAGTGACCGAGAGAGTGACCGAGAGAGTGAGCGAGAGAGTGAGCGAGAGAGTGAGCGAGAGAGTGACCGAGAGAGTGAGCGAGAGAGTGAGCGAGAGAGTGAACGAGAGAGTGACCGAGAGAGTGAGCGAGAGAGTGAGCGAGAGAGTGACCGAGAGAGTGACCGAGAGAGTGAGCGAGAGAGTGAGCGAGAGAGTGAGCGAGAGAGTGAGCGAGAGAGTGAACGAGAGAGTGAGCGAGAGAGTGACCGAGAGAGTGACCGAGAGAGTGAGCGAAAGAGTGAGCGAGAGAGTGAGCGAGAGAGTGACCGAGAGAGTGAACGAGAGAGTGAGCGAGAGAGTGAGCGAGAGGTGGGGATTTACATAAAGCAAAGTTATAAAAAAAAAAATACGAAATGATGAACGAAGCTAAGTGCCGAATACACCGAGCATCTTCTTGTTTCCACTGATCGTAAAAAAGGAGGGGGGGTGGCAGGTGCACTGGTAGACAGGGACTCCTCTACATACGTGTTTAGTGTACACGCCGTACAACGTGTTTGGAATCGACGGGAGTAAAGTTGGACTTACGAAGAAATCGACTTATGAACAGAACTCTAGAAACTAACTCGTTCGCAAGTAGAGGAGTCCCTATAGAGCGATAAACCGTACACCCGACAATATCACCGATCAGAGATTTTCCCATATATGCTCACTGTGCATCGATCATCGAGATGAATTGCGTAACATTCCGCTCAGTCGATCTATAATAAAACACAAAATAAAAACCCGGGGAGGGGGCAGGCAGGGGTTGGGCTATTCTTCGAGCCCAGCGGATGGGGGAGCGCGCGCGCGCGCCTGTTAGCCAGGGTTGGTGGATCACGGAACGTATGTCGTGTGAAACTCCCTCCCCCGTGGGCGTCGAGGAGTACAGCCACACACACATTGCCCTGGCTCGCCACGAGTCGGCGGTCCAGCAAAGTTCGGGCTCATCTTCATCTGTAACACCCGCGCTCGTGTGCGCGAGTGTTGCCCTCCTCTCGCTCGCACCGCGTGCGTTTTCTCGAGGTGCTCCGGCTTCAATCCCCACGAGTACGGACGCTCGTGAATCGACTAACATCCCAGTATGTCGAGGACCTCCAGAACTCGGGCAATTATCGGTATCGCCGGAACACCGCCCCTGGCTACTGCCACCTTCTTGAGCAATTTTCGTTAAACGCCGACACAAGAGACTCGACATAATCATCATTTTACAGATGGGACACGGTGGTGCAAGGCTGCGTGGCTGTGTCGGTTGTGGAGGTCGGTCCATCCGTTTCTCTGGGTCAGGGGGACACTGGCGGTGCCTCGGTGTCCTGGAGCGATCTGCCGCCCACCGACAATACACAAATGGTGATAACAACCCCCATCATCATCATCATCGTGCTGCTGTCAACCCCCCCCCCCCCAATGGTTTAAAATGTGTGGCGGCCCTCACACTGATGATGTCTTATCGGCGAAAATGCCCCCCCCCCTCCAACTCTAAAAATTCGTGAAATACGTCGCTCTGGTTGGATGAGTCCTTGGGAGATGGCTGCAGGTGTGCCGACTTTGTGCACCAGCTGCAGGGTGGGCTAACCACTGCGCCACCGCTACAAAACCCACCAATTGCGAAAAATCAGGATTCGTTAAACCCACAACAACCAACGGCATAGAGTATTTTATTTGGCTCGCGGAGTAATTTCCACAGACTTATTTTCACGGAAAAAAAGAGACGCATAGACTCACATGTCCTTGAGATCTTAGTTGAACGGGTGGGGGCAGGTAGCGGTCAGGTAAGGTCACGTCACTTGTGCAGGTGTCAGGTATTGTGACCTCACCTGCAGAGACTCAGCCGTTGTGCTCCTGTGAGTCATGGGCTCACCTGTCACGGGACCGTACACCTGTGGTGTGACTTCACCTGGTACCGACGCTCAGCTGTGATGTGCTCACTCACGTGGCACAGTGACACCCCACACAGTGACACACACACACACAGTGACACACACAGTGACACCCCACACACTGTGACACACACACACACAGTGACACACACACAGTGACACCCCACATAGTGACACGTGACACAGTGACACACACACACAGACACCTCACACAGTGACACCTCCCACGTGACACCTCACACGTGAAACCTCCCACGTGACACCTCACACAGTGACAACTCCCACGTGACACCTCACACAGTGACACGTGACACAGTGACACCTCCCACGTGACACCTCACACAGTGACACACACACACAGTGACACTCACACAGTGGCACTCACACAGTGACACACACACACAGTGACACCCCACACAGTGACACACACACACCTAGTGACACACAGTGACACACACACACAGTGACACCCCACACAGTGACACACACACCTAGTGACACACACACAGTGACAACAACCGCCATTCGCCACTAAGTGGCGGTGACGTCACCACGACGCTTGTGCCAGGCCATGTGCACCTTGAGGCCACGTGAAGTGTCGAACGCCCGCTGGCAGGAGGTCACGGGGCAGACCCAGGTGCCACAGGTCGACTGACCGAGATGACCGAGATGACTGGCTGATGCACCACCTGTGCCCCCTACTGTACCAACTTGCTGTGCTTTAGCTACCCGGCGCTCCGCTCGTTGTTGTGAGCGTTGCTCCTCCGCCCTCCGTTGTTGCTGGAGGGCGACTGCCTCCAACTGCCCAGTAGCGTCCTTCACGAGCTTCCTCCACTGAGGCCGATCTTGACACCGCTGGTACCAGTCATCGGCAAGTCCACTCAGCTCCACATCCTCCTGTACCACATCACTCCATCTCTTCTCCAGCCCGTGCCGCGCCCGTTTAGCCCCCTCGATCCGGCCGAACAAAAGCTGTTTAGGCATGCGGTGGCTGGGCATGCGGGCTACATGACCCAGCCAACGCAGCCTTGCCTGCCGGAGGAGCTCACTGATGGGACTTTGCCCAGATCTTTCAAGGACTTGTGAGCTCCTCACACAATCCAGCCTGGTTAAACCCAGGATGGATCGTAGGCAGGCCAGCCTAAATGTTTCCAACCGGCGAAGATGCTCCACTAGGGGGGTCCACGTTTCGCAAGCGTAGAGAAGGGAGGGAATGACCGTGGCCGAGAAGACCTGAAGCTTCGTGCGGAGCGACAGACCACACACAGTGACACACATACAGTGACACACACCTAGTGACACACACACACACCTAGTGACACACACAGTGACACACACACAGTGACACACACAGTGACACAGCACACATCTGACACAGTATCGTTGCGTGCCGCATTTGCCATGCACAGCGACGAAGAGGCAGACGGGAGCCGGTGGGGAGATGTTAACACCTCGGGCTTTATTAGAATATTTGGCTAACAAATAAACACTTGTACGCGAGAGAGAGAGGGAGATAGCGCAAATCTAAAATAAAAAAAAGAGAGAGATGATCAGGGTAAAACATACCTGTCTAAGAGGTACTCGTCGTGAATATAAACGGAACCGATATTGATACCAGAAACAAAAAAAAACGATCCGTCCCTTATACAAAAAACTGAATCATTATAATAATAATCATCGTTATAATCATGATCGGACGCATGGCACGCAGCGACGGAGGCGAGGAGTGAGACGGCGTCAGAGGCGCTGCCGGTGGTAGGGGTACGAAGAGGGGACGACCCGTGCGGCAGACATCCCCGCACTCCCCACCGCGACCCCCATGGTCTACCCCCTCGCAGACCAAACCCCCCCCAACCCCGTACGTATCCCTTGCCCGCCCCCGCTGGACAAAGCCAAAGCCCCCGCCACCCCCCCCCCCCCCCACTTCATCTGACACACAGGCCACTGGGCCCAGGTCAGAAAGGTCAGAACCCTGAATTTTCACCCAGCAGACGATGGGCACGTCTCAACCGCAGGGGTTGCTGGTGCCCCGGCAGAATTAGCCGGGGGCTCCGAAGAAGCTCCCGGGGGGGGGGGCGGGGACCGAAACGTCGGCGGGCAGCGTGACCCTCTCCCAACCCCGGACCCCCCCCCACCGCCCCCTCACCGATAAACGTGGCGCGACCGCGAAAAAACCCACGCGATCGATAGACGTTTTCCCCCTTCCGCAACCCTCCGCGTCGCAGCCCGAGCGCGGCTTGGTACCTGCGCCAGCCGAACGTCCGCGCCGTACCGGATCTCCACCGTGGCTGCACGGACTGAGAGGGGGGGGGGCGGTGATCGCTCGGGGGGCCAACCCGATTCGCGGCCAACACCACGCAGCCGGGCCAGCCACCGCCACCACCATAACTGCGGCACGGCCTCTGAGATTCAACGGTGGAGCCAACAAGGGGGTGGGTATGGAGGGGTATAGTGGGGGAGGGGATGCGGGCGACAATGCCCCCATCCCCTCTCCTCTCCACCTTGAGACCCTGAACATTGAGGTACCGTAGAAAATACTTTGAATGAGTCCTGGATCGGTGGGCGGTGGGGGGGGGGGGGGTACCCTGGCAGGGGCTCTGCCTGCCCCCTCACCACCCCCGAGCGAGGACTCAGCGCCGCTGCTGGAGGTGTCGGTTCTCCGGACACCGGACGTTATAACAAAGCGACGGTGAAACGGGGACGTCAGGCGAATTGATGAATGTCGAGTTAGGGTGGAGCTCTGGTCAGGAGTGGGGCTTGCTACTCACGGCTGGTTGTCTGGTCGGTTAGGGTCAGGGATCAGTGAGTAGGCCGAAACCCGACTTGACAAACGAGTAACATCGTGATCCGCTCTGCGTAGGGTCGCCACCTGGTCCAGGTTTCACCCGAAGTGTCCAAAACTTGGCATCGGCTTGTGATGTGTACCAAGATCTGGTACCTGTATACTGTTGTGGGTTTTTTATTTATTGCAGTCGTTGCCGACAGACCAAACGCCAACGGAGAAACACGCCGGGGGGTGTTTGGCCTGCGGTGGAACGGATGGCGGATCCCAGCTCTGCGTTGTGTCTCGATTCCTCGAGGCGCAGAGAGCGCACGCACGCAAGACGAGTTCCTGTTCTTTTGGCACGAGTGGTTAATACGCGGTGCGAGCGAGTGGCGCTCGCAAACTCCGCACAAAAACACGCACACACAGGTAGACGGTGAAGGCGCAGCCCTGCGATTTGCCTTGCTCATGCGACTGGCTGGCGGCCTCCACTAGAGAGGGAGCTCAAGACAGCCCGCCCCCCCCCCCCCAACGTTCGAGTGTGTTTGGCCTCCTCTTCCGCGATGGCCAAACCGTCTTTAAAGACGAGGCGGGTGTACCCACACTTTACCCCACCGTATGCGACCTGCCGATCGAATACCTGTGGTTGTATCTACAACTTATGGGAGGACAGAGGAGGTGACGGTGAGACAGAGAGTGGGGGGGGGGGGGTATTTAAGAAACTTGGGCCATGGTATCAACTGCCGCCCAGGGAGACTGCACTGGCGACCTCTGTCCGCATCATCACCGTGACCTCTTCAATCCCATTAGCCTCGGCGATAAAGGCCTAGTGGGCCCGTGCCCCCCCCCCCCCGCCCCCCATGGCATGGCCTATTAGCCCCGAGGGTTGCTTCCCTAGACCACAGCCCTGTAGCATGGGGGGTATGGAGGGGGCTGGAGGGGGCACGGCACCCCACTCCCCAACATCTGAATTGTGAACAAGTTCCATGCAGAACACATGAGGGGGACCGACAGCCGGGTGTTGTATGATTGACTCACTCTGTTCAGCACTTCAACGTGTTTGTTTCACTCCGACCGTGTTGTGAACCACCCCTGAGTTTGTGAATGTCCCCCCCCCCAAACCTCTCCAACCCCACCCCCACCCCCCACAAGGCCACACTCCAGGGCTGCGAGGTGACCTCTCTGGGTCACGCGACGGGCGACCCCCCCCCCCCCCGGGCTGTGGCTCGCGACGTCAAAAACTCCTCCCGGCAACCGCAGGGCCACCGATCAGGGTCACACGGGCCCACCGGCGGCAAGGCCAATCCGACCGCGGAAATCTCCAAAAGTAAGAAGCGTAGCCCGCTAATATTGCCGCGAACGAAATCTCAGCGCGAAGCATTTCGAGTACAAAAATAAAGGGAGCGAGAGAGATATGAAATAAAAATACAAACTTAATTTTGTTTGTTGTTGCACGCGATTATACACACGCGGGGGCCTACACACGGGCCTGGCGGGAGACCACTCCGGACGTCGGCGCGGCTCGTGGTGATGGTGTGAACGGGGGATTGACGGCGACGGATAGTGGTGGTTGCGGTGTGGGTGCCGTGTGCGGTCGAGAAGATTTGTCGGGGCCGTAGCCCCTCCTCCCCCGGCACCAAGAGACGACGGCGGCACGGTTATCGGGAGGATGGAGTGGCCCGGTCTCACGCCGGGGAGGTGACTCGGTGTTGCGGTGTGTTTGGCTCGCACGCACAGTGCCCGTCCTCCTCCCACTGGGTCATACGAGGCCCCGCAACGCGACGCGGTGGCCCGCATCTCGCGAGGGCCTCCTTCCCACCTCCCCACGGCCACAACGCACCTTTGCAGAGTGAACCCACGTGGGCACCGAGTCACTGTACACACAATTCCTTAACCCGGGTCCCCCGTACGAATGGAGAAACGATAGCGACGACGACGACGACGACGACGTTTGACGATAAAACAAATAACGACGGCGACCATAATTGCATGATTAAAAGGTAAAGGGTGGGGGGGCACCTTAATTACCGTAACAAAATTACAAAAATAAAACGATAGAAAAAAAAGGGACCGCTTGTGTGTTGTCGTTGAGTGTTCAGCGGAGCGTGGTGGTGGTGGTGGTGGCGGCGGATGCACCGGTCGGGTAGCGCGCGGGAGTCGCGCGTCCATCTCTCGACAAGAGGCAGCTACGATGAATTGCACGGAAAGAAAATGTGCATCCAGGAATGACCCCCCCCCAACCCCCCCCAACCCATCCCCCCCCTTCCGAGACCAAATCACCCCCCCCCAAAACCACTGCGGGGAATTCTATTCCCTAGTGAATGCACACACAGGCACAGAGACTTAACGAACCAACCCTGACCCCCCCCCACCTACCCCCGCCCCACCCACCTTTTACCCCCCACCCCATACATACCACGCACAAACCCCCCACCCCCAACTCACCACTCCGGCGATGCTACGCGGAAAAAGTGTACTTACAGAGTTTTGCTCTTTAAAAATGTACATTTTAGTGTTACTTCTCTCTCTCAATAATAAAAAGCACAGGCTGGTTATAATAATAATGTACATTAAAAAAAGAGGGAAGGAGGAGAAAAAAATTTCAATCGTTTAGTGGTCGCCCGTTGGTTTTCATTTCCAGACTTGGCAGCGCGAAGAATCGCTGCATCCAATCGGGTGTCAGGAGATTGGGGGGCTGGGGGGGGGTCAGTGGGGTGGGGGGTTTAGTGGAGTGGGGGGGGTCAGTGGGGTGGGGGTGGGCGGCAGGGGGTGATGGAGGGCGGTGGTCTTGGCAAGGTGCTCTCGGACTATACCATTGGTGGCGGGGGAGTTTTTTTGCCGACAGGAAAGCGTCGTCCTGTGATCACGGAGACTCGACTCTCGTTCCGTCATCGCTGCCATTGCTTCTTGTTGCTTCCACAAAATTGCAACTCCGATTTTTCCTTCTTTTGAATATTCGCTTCTAAATCCCACCGCCCCCACCCCCCCCCCCCCCCCAAAACTGGTGCCGAAGTCCAGACCGAGTGCAGCGTTAATGACGTCAGTTCTTCTCCTCCTCCGCCCCCCTCCTCACCCCCCACCATCGCCTCCCATCCGCCCCCCCCCCCCCGTTTCTTCCCCCAGTGTTCCGTTCTTTCGTACAAAATAGCTTCGTCTCTTTCTGCTCTGTACAAGGGCACATCGCCAAGAGTTCTCAGCAGACGGGGGGCGCGTGTGAAAGTTGGCGGGCGAGCGAGCGGTCGGGCGGGTGAGCGAGCGAGCGAGCGAGCGAGCAGTCGGCCCGTGCTCACTAACGCCGCCCGTCTTCTCGCCCTCGCCGCCCAGGGCTAGGAGAATCCGAGGTCCGCACTGCGCCGGAAACGGGGGGCCTCAATTTTTGATTGGACGACGACGAGGAGGATGAGGACGAGAAGGAGGAGGACGACGAGGAGGAGGAAGGGCTCGGGTTCAAGTTTTACCGTTTGGCCAATCAGGAGGCTTGTAAGTGGGGTCGCCGTGGCGACACGGCCTTTATGTTGCATAGTGGTCGAAGCTGCCCAGGTACTCGAGCGCGGCGCGGTAGCAGAGCTGGTACTGATCCTGAAACGACGAACAACAACGATGACGACGACTCAGCACTCGTCCGTCAACCGCGCCACGCCAAAACGGAACAGTATTGTGACGGACGACGGTTCGGGCAACGGCCCTTCCTCAAAGCCCAGTAAGTGCAAGCGTGCGACTCAAGGCACCTCTCCCTTTGGCCGTGTGGCCCGCGTCTCCCAGTCCGCTTAAACAACGCCTGCAACATTTTTTGGGGGGGCTCAACCGGGATGCATGGCAGCCCCCCGTCCCTCAATGTCACGGGGTTATAGGTGGCAGGTCGGTGGGTCACGGGAGACGGGTCACAGGTGGATAGATCAATGGGTCACGAGTGGCAGTGTCAAGAGGGCCACAGGGTTATAGGGCCACAGGTAAGAGGTGAAAAGTGACTGCTGAAAAGGTCATGGGGTCACAGGTGACAAATGACAGACTCACATGAGACAGGTAACATGGTCACAGGGGCAAAGGTGAGACAGGGGCACAGGTAAGACAGGTCACCAAGTCAGATCCGAAAGGTCACTGAGTCATGGATAAGTTCACAGGGTGACAGGGAGTGTGTGTGTGTCTCTGTGTTTCTGTGTCTATGTGTGTCTGTTTCCGTGTCTTTGCATGTGTGTATCTCTCGCATCTCTGTCTGTATGTATCTGTGTTTTCGTGTCTTTTTGTGCATCTTTCAAGTGTCTATTGCTGCGTCTTTGTGTTTCCATATGTGTGCGTGTCTCCCGTATCTCTGTGGATGCCTGTGTGTTTCCGTGTCTGTGTGTGTGTGTGTCTGTGTATCCGTGTCTCTGTGTCGTGTGTCTTCGGTGTCTCTGCGTGTACGTCCCTGTGTTTCCGTGTCTCTGTGCGTGACTCACCTCCGTCTGGACGGCTGCCGGCCTCTGCGTGCGCAGCATCTTCACCGTCTGGAACACGTCCACCACGCCCTCGTAGCGCATGCGCTCCAGCACGATGCTCAGCGTGATGAACACGCCCGTCCGGCCCACGCCCGCACTGCAGCGGGGGGGGGGGGGAGCAGGGGTTGGTGGGGGGCAGGGAGTTGCAAGGGGAGGAAGGGGGAGTGGAGGATCAGGGGGGGGAGGAGGAGGAGGGGGGGGCATGGAGGAAGTGGGAATAGAGGGAGGGAGTTATGGAGGGAAGGGCACACGGGGGCATTGCGGTTGACGCGTGGCCGTTGTGGGCTGTGCGGAGGTTGGTGGAGTTTGGCTCAGCGGGTGACGGAATGGGTGACCGAGGGTGGCAGAATGGGCTTCGGAGTGCAGGAGAGCAGGTGTGGTGAAGTGTGAGCGGGTGAGTGGGTGAGCGGGCGAGCGGGGCGAGCGGGCGAGTCGGTGGGCAAGCCAGTAGGCGAGTCGGTGGGCAAGCCAGTAGGCGAGTCGGTAGCGGGCGGGCGAGCGGGTGAAGTCGGCGGTGTGAGTGCGGGTGAGTTGCTGGTGAGCGAGCGGGTGAGTCGGTGGCGTGAGTGCCGGCGAGGGTCACCTGCAGTGCACGGTGATGGGCCCGTCCTGGCCGAACTGCTCCTTGGTCTTGTGCACCTGGCCGATGAAGTCGATGAAGCCCTCGCCCGACTTGGGCACGCCCTGCTCGGGCCAGTCCGTGAACTGGAACTGGCGCACGGTGCGGGACTGCCCGTCCTGCGCACAGCAACCGACATACAGAGTCAAGACAGCCGGTCAGGCACACGTGCAGTCATGTGGTCGATCACACAACAGGTCACGAATTTGGGGAATCATTACGGTCAACGAACATAGACAGCCAGGCATATGGCCACACAGATGCACGGCCACACGGATGCGCGAGTGCGCAGGCGCGCGGGCAGGATGAAAGCTCCTACTCACCCTGGCGTCGGTGACCTTGAACTCGCGCAGGATGTACTGCGGCATGTTGTACTCGGCCATGGGGTCCACCACGAAGTACTGGTAGCGCGCCGAGCGCTCCGCCGGCCAGTACTGGTGGCACTTCTCCTACACTCGGGACACACACGGGGGACACACACGGGGGACACACGGCGGGAACACGGCAGGCACACAAGGGACACATGGGGGACACACGCGATACACACAGATACACAAGGGACACAGGGAACACACACGGGGACACACGAGGGACACATGGGGGACACACGGGGACACACGCGATACACACGGGACACACGGAATGTTATTAACGTATAAGCAACTGCCCACATTAGTCACAAAGATGTATAGCAGCTACGGGAAAAAACCCTAACCTTGCCTCAATGTCTGAATTGCCATTTATCATGACGTGAGTGAGTGTGCACGTGTGTTGTTTGTGTGCTTGTATGCCCGTGCGTTCAGACGAGTGTATGATTGTGTTTCTATCTAAGTGTGACAGAGAGCTGAGGAGCAATTCTCTAAACAATGAGCGGAGCCCTAGCGGGCCAAGACGCGGCAAGTTGGCACAGTAGGGAGCACAGGTGCTGCATCTGCCGGTCATCTCAGTCAGTCAAACCATGGCACCTGGGTCAGTGCCATGACCCCCTGCCAGCAGCGAGCCTTCCTCACTTCACATGGCACAAGCGGGATGGTGATGTCAGCTGTTGTTGTTGTGTCTTCGTGTGCGTGCTTGATTGTCCGTGTGTGTGTGTGCGTGCGCGCCTTACCCGTCCCATCTCGCGCAGCTTGGTGAGCATCACCACGATGGTGGAGTTGTGCTCCCACAGCATCCTCCAGAAGTCCTCCGTCGTCTCGGCCATCGGACCCTGCGTGGCGATGTACGCTGCCTGCTGCCTGCGCTCACGCGCGTACACGTGCACACACGCGTGCGTCAGTACGCCGCACGCAGCAACCCCATTGGCCAATTCCCACGAACCCTAGCCCAGAACCGTGCAACGATTGTTGGTTTTTATTTATTTATTATCAACAAAGTGCTCATTGAGTTGGTGAGCCAAGCTGGGCCAGGATTGGACAAGGACACGCGCACCACCACTTTGCACCCAGGGCAACTGGGAACACTTTTTTTTACGGACGTGGACCGTTATGATGCGCCTTCTGAAGGCTCGACGACGATCTGCTCCCTTGAGCTGCGCGGCTGAGCGGTACGGTGATACGGCACGGGGGAACGATAAAGTATGCGTTGGCGTGCCCTCATCTCGGTCGCTTGCCACTCAGCCACGGGACGTCCGCAGGGCCGACTACGCAGCGCCAGGGCGACTCCCTACGTGGCAAATCCTCGCCGGAAGCGTTTGTTGCTTCACGAGCACCCCGGACTGCTGCGTTAAACGAGGAACTGTCGGCGCTCGGGGACTTGCCATGATGGGCGATCTCGTGGCCGATCGGCGGAATTGCATTTGTAATGAATGGTGGGGGGGGGGGGGGGGCGAATCTACGATTGATGGAATACGACAACTGTTCAATGTCCAGTAGGCTCACAGCACGAGTCCACCGGATGGCGTTGCCGTCGGCTGGCCGGAGGTTACCCTGGCACGCGGCCCGGTGGCAGCTACCGGCTCGCCGGCAGCTTACCGGCAGCTGCCGCCTTAGACGTGTCGTTTCGGGCAATAACACTTCTTGATGGCACACACACACAGAGGCCAGCGAGGTAGAGGTCGCAATAGCCTAGTTAAGTTCAACTTAATTTTGTTCAACCAGAGGTGAGAACTCAAGCGAAATAGCGTAGTCTCAACTGCACGAGAGGCCTGGGGAATTAGTCGTATGTACGTTGAACTTCTTTCGCACCTTACGTAGCCAACCATGCCAATCGGAGACGCGGGGGAAGGACAACAAACTAAACACAAAAGGCAGTTTTCAAGAAATTCGTTTTTCAACCTGTCAGTCGGAGGGTTTAAACACCGGCCGGAGAGGCACCGGTGTGTGGGCTGGCGGGTGGGCGCCTGGCTGGCGGCGCGTACCGGTATCCGTCGACGAAGCTGGCGTTGATGTAGTCGGAGCCCTCGACGCCGCGGATCGGCTGCAGCGGCACGCGCGTCGCCTCGTACGGCATCACGTTCACCAGCCGGTTCTTGAACTTGTTGCACGGCAGGTTGGCGCTGATGAAGCGTGACGGGCTCGACTTGCCCAGTGCCAACCGCTGCACGCACGCAAGCACACGCACGCAGGAGAACGAGCGTACATCGCGAGGTCAGGCCACGAACTCTCGCGCACGAGGGATAAAGGTCGCGACCTCGCTTCGGGAGCGGCAGGCCCACGCGGCGGGTTCGTCGACGATGCCGTGGGCCCGGGAATAACCGTTCCGGACACATTTAAATCGGGGAAGAAAAATCATGCACGTGCAAGGATTCTGTGCTGCTCAGACACACACGAGCGTTTGTCCTCGGATGCGTTTGAGTCGTGACCACGACGGCAGCGCTCGCGCCGGGTGCGCAGGAAGCCGTGTGATCGTGGGTCACGGCGCGACACTGAGGCTCGGATAGCGCCTCTGCCGTGGAGGCAACGATGGGGCTACGCTTCGATCAGTGTGAACGGTTGTCTTTACAGTATCACAGCTTTGCCCTAACGTTTCGTTCACATCGCTTCATATTTACGAGACTTATCGTGGGCCCCCTCCTCCCCCGCCGCTTCAGACGGACTCCCGGACTCCCGAACTCCCGAACGACGGACGTCGGGACTCACCCGGAACTCGAGCTGCATGCGCGTGGTGTTCTCGCCGGGCTCCGCCGTGCCCAGCTGCTGCAGGTGCGCGTAGAGCGTGCGCGCCGGCACCTCGGTGGGGCCCGCCGTCGCCGCCTCGAGCAGCGCCTCGTGCACGAACACGTACTGCTCCTCCGTCTGCACCGTGTAGTTGCGCTGCGAGCGCAAGCACGTGACGAAGCCGTACACGTCCGCCGTGCGCTCCGAGCGCAGGCGCTCCAGGGTGGCGTCCAGCACGACGAAGCAGCCTGTGCGGCCCACGCCGGCGCTGCGGAACACCCAGGCGAGCGTTCGGGCCCAGAGAGCGGAGAGAAACAAAGGCCGAAGGTGAGGGTCCATTCCCCCCGCAGTGCGGTTTCGTACTGGGATTGGAACAAAAAAGTTTTGCGGGCGGGCCGGCAAGAGTTCAGCGGTGACGTCACCGCGCACACGTCCGCGTTTGTGTTCGGGTGGCAGGAATCGTGTGTAGTTTAGATTGACCCGGTGTAACAGGCTATAATAACCCCTGACCCGATTAAACCCGTGGATAGTTTGGCCCAGGCCAGAGTATACCCGGGGGGATGAAGTGTCCTAGGCTAAACTATACCCCCCGGGGGTTTAAACTTGACTGGGCCAGACTATACCCCTCCAGGCAAGAAGATGCCCCATGTGAAAGTTCAAACGAACTTCAATCGATATCTAAAAAGCATATAAATGGAAGTAAGAATCTCAATTTAATCAATTGAGGCATTTTTAGGGTTAGTGATAGGGTTAGGGTTAGGGATAGAGTTAGGGTTAGGGATAAGGTTAAGGTTATGGATAGGGTTAGGGATAGAGTTAGGGTTATTATTAAAGTTTTTCTGGTTGAAGCAATCAAAGTTTATGTGTTTACAGTTTTAAATAAAATGTTGGAAAAATTTAGTAATTCATTTGTATATCGCTCAACACACGGGGTAGGTGGTGGGACAGGGGGGGAGGTGGGGATGGGGGAGGGCGAGGGTTGAGGGGGGTGGGGGGCAGCACCTGCAGTGCACCACCATGGGGCCCGCGTCGGACGGGTTGCAGGTCTTGACGCGCCGCAGGAACGCCAGGAACGGCGTCGGGTACTCGGGGACGCCGTGGTCCGGCCACGCCGTGAACTGGAACTGCCGCACCTCGCGCTTCTCGTTGGAGCCGTTCTAGAGGGGTGGGGGTCGACATCGTCGTCGTCACTGGTCATCGTGCGTGCGGTCGTCAGCCACGTTCTCTCCACTGCCGGATGAAGGCATCCGTGTAATGCGTCGTCCGCGGTCTCGCGACGCAGCGATGTCGTGACGACGGTGAGAAAGGGCACGGAGGCAACAACGGGCGGTGTGGGTGAGTGTGTGGGCGATGGTACCAAGGTGTGGATATGTGGGTGAGTGTATCAGGATGTGGGTATGTGGGTGAGTGTATCAGGGCATGTGTGAGTATGTGGGTGAGTCTATCATTATGTGGGGGAGTGTATCATGGTGTGGGTGAGTATATGGGTGCCCCTACAGTCTGTTAAGGCTATATGGGGGATCTTTGTTTTTGTTTGAATGTACCAGGGTGTGGGTGAGTGTACTGGGGTGTGGGTGCCTATGTAGGTGAGTGTATTAGGACGTGTGCGAGTATGTATGTGAGTGTACCAGGGAATGGGTCTGATCACGTGGGTCAGTGTACCAGGGTGTTTGGTGAGTATGTGGGCGAGTGTAGCATGGTGTGGGTATGTGGGTGAGTGTATCAGTACGTGGACGAGCGCGTGGGAGCGTACCTGGGTGTGGGTGAGATCTTGTGGGTGAGTATATATAGGTGTGCGTGTGTGCGCAGTGGGAGAATATGGGGGAATCGTGGGTGGTTGGGGGGGTGAGCGACGGTACCTTGTGCAGCGTGAAGGTGCGCACGGCGTAGGAGGCGAGCTCCAGGGTGTCCACCAGAGACACCTGCACCAGCCCGTACGTCTCGCTGCCCCGCGCTGGCCAGTACTGGTCACACTTCACCTGCCGGGGGGCACGGGGGGTGGGGGGGGGGGTTCAGGGGGCACGGGGGTCAGCTGGCAGAAGCGGGGTGGCTCGGAGGTCAGAGACGCCGAGACGCTGAATGTGAATTCGGGATTCAGCCGCCCAACTGTGATTTGTGACTGGGATCTCTCGCGATGGTGAGTTGGTGGTCTCAGTGCGGTCACAAGTTCATGATGCGGTTGATCACAGGGAAATACACAGACGTCCGCGGAGATCCATAGACTCACACAGAGACTCAAAGACTGGACTGTGATTAAACAAGTGAGTTGATGGTCACAGCCCGGTGAATTGTTTTGGTTCGGCGATAAATTAGGCTAAATATCAGCCGCCGGAGATTAACCGTCCCGGTTTCACTGCCGTGCGACGAACACCGCACTTACGCGGCGGCCGCACGGGCACGCCCTGCCCTCTGCCGTGTCCACCAGGTCACCTGAAAGGATTTTTGTGCAGCTTGGGAACGCGACATCGATTGGCCGATTAAAGTTGACCGATCGACTGGACTTTTCGAATCGACTCTTTCATAAACGGCGGCAGTCACCACGTCCCTGCATTCCGAAGGCGGGAAACCAGCCAACGAGCCACACCCGGCGTGACACGGCCGATGATGTCACCAAGCCCTGCCCATCACCACCCGTCCAGTGGCACACATAGAGATCTTGCCCCGCCCCCCACCAAACTATTTTTCGTGGTATCTGATGGGTTGGGTACTTGAACTGATAATCGGAAGAGGAATCCGATTGGAACGTGCAGAGCTGGGCTCAACGCGTTTGTGAATAACGCCGCGGCATTAACGCGAAAAATACACAATATAAAAAAAATAGGCGACGTTTCGGGACATGGTCCTTCTTCATAGCATATAGATGGCAGTGCTCTTGGTGAACGTGCTGCGTTGTTTCGTTACGTGTGTTTGAGTCACCACTGCCAATGCACACTCACCAAGTGGATTTTGTTAAATCTCCTCTAGGACCCAATGAAAAAATAATCCCCATGCTGCTGCTGCTGCCTGCCTGCCTGCCGCCCTCTGCTGGCAGCAGGACATCATGGTACACGCATTGTCACGAGCAGCCTGCGGGCGCTCACCATCGCCCGGTTGCTACAAGCAACAGAGCGCCGGCGTTTGCGCACCGCCCCGTTCGTGCCGAATTGTCCCCAGGACGTGACCGGCTCGGACAGCAATCGCCTGAGTCGACCTAGGGGAGGTCCAGGACCGGTTCAGATAATCGTCACCGGTGTTGGCTGAGCGGCGATCGAAACTGGGGTCGCCGGGGTTTCGTAACGTGGAGCGCTAACCGCCGCGCTCCAGCTCCCCACGCACGCTCGAGACACTAACAGAGACAATCGGAGGGACACACGCCCAGACACACACAGACAGAGACGACGTGGTGGTGTCCCACTGCACACGGCGCGCGTTAGTTCTGGCTGGCGGGACCGGGCTCCTCTAGCTGTCTGCTCTCGGGTCGTTTTGTGTCGTTGTGGCGTTGTTTGGTACGATGTCCGACGTTTCGCCCCACGTGCTGGGCGCTCCTTCAAGCAAGCGGAACACGCCCGACTGCGATAGCAGCGTGGCACACGCTCGATTCGGTTGCCGAAGAATGTCTCGGCGTGGGGGGGGCGAGCGAAACGGAAACCGAATTCGTTTCACACGGGCACAACCCAAAAGGCACAGCACCACAAAAAACCTACGCTGGGTGAGAGAGCGGTGGGGGAAGGGGGGGAGGGAGGAGAAGGTTATTAGTGTTCGTGCAGGAAGAGCAGGGTGATGAGTGGGAGGAAGAGGAGTGGGCAAGAGGAGGGGGGGGGCACAACACACAGCCCTTGCCTTTTCAGACAGCACTGACTGGCACTGAATCTGAAAAGATGGAGAGGGAGCGAGAGGGAGAGAGAGAGAGCGAGAGATGGAATGAATGAATTAAAGATTCGAACAGATGAGCACGCATTCACACGGTCACACGCTCACACCGTGCGCTCCATCATCACGTGGTCACGCGATCACACGGGCGGGCGATCATCGCGGGGTGGTGGACGGGGTGCGGGTGGGGAAAGCGGGCACGGTGGGCGCACGGGTGGCGTGGCACGGCACCATTGGCTGGCGGCGGCGCACGGAACGCGCCACCGCAGCGCGGCCACGCCAACGCTATTATCCGCGCGAGGAGGCATTAAATATGAATAGGAGCGGAAAGCAAATAGAGAGGCTCATCCATTTTAATGCGAATGTAAATGACAGGTGTTTAAAATAAATATACGGACACCGGCAGAGACGGTCCGTGGCAGGGGATGGAGAGAGAGGGGGGGAAGGAGGATGGGGGGATGGGGGTCAGTGGGGGCACTTGAAACGAAGAACAGAAAAGTTGAGAGAGAGGGAGGGAGGGGAGGGGAGGAGGGACAGCAACCGACTGAGCCGACTCGATAATAAAAAATAAAAACCCCCGTGATTGGACATCAAGAGCAAACATGAAATATTGAAAAGCTTCTCCCAGAGCGCCGCACTGATGGGAAACGTAATTAGAGGCGGTGGCGGTGATTGATGGTGATGGTGATGATGATGGGGAGAGATGACGGGCGGAGGGGGGGGGTGACGCCTGCGATGGCCGGCGAAAGATGATGAATTTGACGAAGTCGATCGGTCGGCACGATCGAGACGAGGAGTCTATGGGTCTCTGTGTGAGTATATGGGTCTCTGTGTGAGTCTATGGGTCTCTGTGTGAGTCTATGGGTCTCTGTGTGAGTCTATGGGTCTCTGTGTGAGTCTATGGGCTTCTGTGTGAGTCTATGGGTCTCTGTGTGAGTCTATGGGCTTCTGTGCGAGTCTATGGGCTTCTGTGTGAGTCTATCTGTGTGAGTCTATGGGCCTCTGTGTGAGTCTATGGGTCTCTGTGTGAGTCTATGGACTTCTGTGTGAGTCTATGGGTCTCTGTGTGAGTCTATGGGTCTCTGTGTGAGTATATGGGTCTCTGTGTGAGTCTATGGGTCTCTGTATGAGTCTATGGGTCTCTGTGTGAGTCTATGGGTCTCTGTGTGAGTCTATGGGCTTCTGTGTGAGTCTATGGGTCTTTGTGTGAGTCTATGGGTCTCTGTGTGAGTCTATGGGCTTCTGTGTGAGTCTATGGGTCTCTGTGTGAGTCTATGGGCTTCTGTGTGAGTCTATGGGTCTTTGTGTGAGTCTATGGGTCTCTGTGTGAGTCTATGGGCCTCTGTGTGAGTCTATGGGTCTCTGTGTGAGTCTATGGGCTTCTGTGTGAGTCTATGGGTCTCTGTGTGAGTCTATGGGTCTCTGTGTGAGTATATGGGTCTCTGTGTGAGTCTATGGGTCTCTGTATGAGTCTATGGGCTTCTGTGTGAGTCTATGGGTCTCTGTGTGAGTCTATGGGCTTCTGTGTGAGTCTATGGGTCTCTGTGTGAGTCTATGGGTCTCTGTGTGAGTATATGGGTCTCTGTGTGAGTCTACGGGTCTTTGTGTGAGTCTATGGGTCTCTGTGTGAGTATATGGGTCTCTGTGTGAGTCTATGGGCCTCTGTGTGAGTCTATGGGTCTCTGTGTGAGTCAATGGGTCTCTGTATGAGTCTATGGGCTTCTGTGTGAGTCTATGGGCTTCTGTGTGAGTCTATGGGTCTCTGTGTGAATATATGGGTCTCTGTGTGAGTCAATGGGTCTCTGTATGAGTCTATGGGCTTCTGTGTGAGTCTATGGGTCTCTGTGTGAGTCTATGGGTCTCTGTGTGAATATATGGGTCTCTGTGTGAGTCAATGGGTCTCTGTATGAGTCTATGGGCTTCTGTGTGAGTCTATGGGTCTCTGTGTGAGTCTATGGGTCTCTGTGTGAGTCTATGGGCTTCTGTGTGAGTCTATGGGTCTCTGTGTGAGTCTATGGGCTTCTGTGTGAGTCTATGGGTCTCTGTGTGAGTCTATGGGTCTCTGTGTGAATATATGGGTCTCTGTGTGAGTCTATGGGCTTCTGTGTGAGTCTATGGGTCTTTGTGTGAGTCTATGGGTCTCTGTGTGAGTCTATGGGCTTCTGTGTGAGTCTATGGGTCTCTGTGTGAGTCTATGGGCTTCTGTGTGAGTCTATGGGTCTTTGTGTGAGTCTATGGGTCTCTGTGTGAGTCTATGGGCCTCTGTGTGAGTCTATGGGTCTCTGTGTGAGTCTATGGGCTTCTGTGTGAGTCTATGGGTCTCTGTGTGAGTCTATGGGTCTCTGTGTGAGTATATGGGTCTCTGTGTGAGTCTATGGGTCTCTGTATGAGTCTATGGGCTTCTGTGTGAGTCAATGGGTCTCTGTGTGAGTCTATGGGCTTCTGTGTGAGTCTATGGGTCTCTGTGTGAGTCTATGGGTCTCTGTGTGAGTATATGGGTCTCTGTGTGAGTCTACGGGTCTTTGTGTGAGTCTATGGGTCTCTGTGTGAGTATATGGGTCTCTGTGTGAGTCTATGGGCCTCTGTGTGAGTCTATGGGTCTCTGTGTGAGTCAATGGGTCTCTGTATGAGTCTATGGGCTTCTGTGTGAGTCTATGGGCTTCTGTGTGAGTCTATGGGTCTCTGTGTGAATATATGGGTCTCTGTGTGAGTCAATGGGTCTCTGTATGAGTCTATGGGCTTCTGTGTGAGTCTATGGGTCTCTGTGTGAGTCTATGGGTCTCTGTGTGAGTCTATGGGTCTCTGTGTGAATATATGGGTCTCTGTGTGAGTCAATGGGTCTCTGTATGAGTCTATGGGCTTCTGTGTGAGTCTATGGGTCTCTGTGTGAGTCTATGGGTCTCTGTGTGAGTCTATGGGCTTCTGTGTGAGTCTATGGGTCTCTGTGTGAGTCTATGGGCTTCTGTGTGAGTCTATGGGTCTCTGTGTGAGTCTATGGGTCTCTGTGTGAATATATGGGTCTCTGTGTGAGTCTATGGGTCTCTGTGTGAGTCTATGGGTCTCTGTGTGTGTATGTATGTTGAACTTCTTTCTCACTGTACGTGCTAATTGGAGGTGCGGGGGGAAGGACAACAAACAAAAAGCAGTTCTAAAGAAGTTAATTTTCGATGGCACGAACGACGCGGATCATTGTTTGGCATTCGCCCTCCGGCCTTGCTGTTTTCGGGCCGTGCCGCGCGTCGTTCCGGAAACCCCGTCCGACGTTTCACCGCCACGGGTCACCCGAAAGGGCGCTCCCCTTCCTTGGAATTCCTTGCCGGGTCCGAATAGCCGGACGTCGCGTCCCGAACGCCGCAGCGGCGCAGCCCGGAAGCGCGCGGCGCCGTCCGGGGGGAAGGAGGCGGGCACGCCGGACGGCTGGCCCTCTTGCTGTGGAGAGGCTCGCGGCACGGATCTGGCGGCCGCCCTGGTTCATACATCCGGGCGTACGAACCCAACACACGACGACGTGCCGTCTTCGCCGCGGTGGGCTTTAAAGAGCCCGCGACGTTCATTCGAAAATGAGCGGAGGGGCCAACTGTGCCTGGCGTCAAGACCCAAGTTTACTTCACTGGGTTAAACCACGCAGCGACATTGCCCCCTCCTGGCACACCCTTTATGGCACGGACATGGGAGGCCAGCCCGTGGCAGCCCGTGGCAGCCCGTGGCTTCCTTTGCAAGCGCTCTGATTGGCATCTCCGCCCAATTCGTCTGCATCTGTGGCCCCGACCCCTTTCTGACCTATGCCCCCACAGCCTCCTCCTACCCCTCCTCCTCCCCCTCCCTCCGCGTCGCGGCGGATTTACTCCCTCCCTCCCTCCCTGGTTCGGAGAGGGCCGCCTCTATCCGCGCGGAACGGACACCGAACAATTCCCATCGCTTGCATTTCACGCGAGCGGATTGCCATGCAGTCAACGCCACCGCCAATCCACCCCGTCGCGTCGTCGTAGTCGCGATGAAGGAGGAAGGAGGGAGGAGGAGGTGCGACGTTGCCCGCTCTCACCCGGCAGCGCTCTTCCAGGCGCGTCATCATGACGATGGTGGAACTGCGCTGCTCCCACACCATCCTCCAGAAGTCGGCGAAGGTCTCGGGCAGCGGGCCCTGCGTGGCGATGTAGGCGTTCTGCTTGCGGTAGCCGTCCATGTAGTTGGCGTTGATGTAGTCGCTACCTGGGACTCCTGCAAGGCAAGAGTGGGAGGAAGCAGGGGAGCACGGGGAGATATAAAATGACGACGATGATGATGATGACGACGATGACTCTTTGATAAGGGCCCTCCCACCCTTTAAGCCGGTGGGTGTCACGGAGCATTTCACACGTGATAAACATTTTGAAAGGGGCACCCCCGGTGGCAGCTGTTCCTGAACAGCACTCAAAGATGGGGCGATGATTGCCGCTGTGTGTAAACTCATTGAGTATTTCTCGGATTTGGTAAATTTTGGACCTTGATGCTAGCAGACAATGGCCGACTTGTTTCGACTGATGTCGACGTTTTACGCACAGCACCAGGTACTCATTTAAGGCCGAGTCGACCTAGGGGAGGTCCAGGACCGGTTCAAATATTCGTCGTCCGATGTTTGCCCGTGAGCGGAAATCGTTCCCCCAAAATGACAAAGATCCCCCAGTATAGCCTTAAAGACATACACACACACGGACAAAAATCAAAGACACACACAGACACTCACATACACACGGACACACAGACATACATGCGTACCTAGAGATGGACACGGAAACGTACGGACACACGCACGCACTGCCCTCACACACCTCCCCAGCCTGCCCTTTCCCCCCTGATATTGATTCATGTTAATGTGAGTTATTGAGTTATGTTAATATCGTAATATTGGATTATGTTAATGCAGGATATTGGATTATAATGCTTGCGAAATATTGGATTATGTTAATGTGCACGGTCAAGGTGTGCGCTTTATATGCGCCGCAGGATTTATGCACGAACGCTGCAATTTTAATCACGCGGCTTGCGCGGCGGAGATGCACTCGCCGGCCGCGGTTCTGGGCTGCGGTGGGGTGCGCGGGGAGAAGCGAGCGGTGCTGCCGCCGCCGTCGATTCTTTGCGACAGCGTCCATCCTCCCCCCCCCTCCCCCTCCGTTGCAATTGCACGTCGCGCGCAGCCCTCGTCCGCTCGCGCGTCGGTCGCCATTTAGTCCCGCCTCTGCACTCGTGCGCAGCGGCGCCACGGGGGGCCACGGCCTCGTGACTTTGTCGCTGGACGCAAATGAATGTGCGCATTATTAGGATTCATATTTGTCATACGTTGAATTCGTCGTGACTGTACTGCGATCGGTCTGAAAATAATCTTCCCCGAGTCAACGCACGCTGCAGGGAATTCATTATTGAACATGGATCCGTGCTCGTGCAATGTTATTTTTCATTTCTCACGTGACGACGCAGTTGTTTTTGCGCCGATTGCTATTCGCTTATTTCCTGAACTGGTGGCCCAGGCCCCTCTTGCGAATGAGACTTCCATCCCGGGTCTCTGGAATTCCCAACCGGGGTTAAACAAAATCTACTTGACTTGCATACTGTGCTGCAGCACATGCAGGACACTGCAATCGTGCCCTGTCTGCAACGTGTGCTGCTTTCTAGCCACGTGCTGCAGAGGCACGTGGGGACGGCTGCCGCAGTGTAACGGCTATCACACCGGACTTGCCATCCAAAGGTCGTTGGTTCGGGCCGATCGGGTGGCGTGGGCGGCACGTGAGATGTTTCACATACACGTGCGTGTGCACCCACGCACATGCGCACACACACGTGCATGCTCGTGCAAGCGCACGGCATCGTGTGCTTGTCCACAGTCACGTGTACGCTCACACATAAAAACAAAGATTCACCCCCACCCCCCCGCTTCACGTCGCACGCCACGTCGCGCTCGCTCGCTCACCGTCCTGCGTCTGCAGGATGACGCGCGAGTGGTCGTACGCGATGACGTTAGCGTAGCGGTTCTTCGGCTTGTTCACCTCCAGGTTCGAGTGCTCCCACGTGAACTGCTGCCCGGGGTCGATCGACTAGGGAGGGACACGCATCGCAGCCACGGTCAACCACACAGACACCGGCACAGTGCATCCACGGTCAACTCTACAACAACATCGTATTCATCGTCACCTAATATTTGCAAACTTCAACGGAAGCACTTCTCTTCGGAATGCCAGACGCTGGTGGGAGATTTACAGATCTCTGCGTAATCCACCAACCCTGAAGATCGCAAGGGCCTGTGCCACCACCTGGCCTCTTCCACTACGCATTGCCCGCTGCACACGCACAGTCATTTTTGCACGGGCGCTCAGAATAATCGGGGCAATGTCCACGAATCCGAGATCCAAAGTAAGGGCGCCCCATCCAACGGCACACGCTCTTCATGAGCTCGCACGGCATAAAAGCCGAGCCGAGCCCCCACCACGGCAACGTCAAAATGTCGCCGCTGCCTCTGCAGGGGCTGTCAACGGGGAAGATGATCACCGCCCCTCGTTGCTCATTTGAGGAGGAAATCGGCTTTGGTTTGTGATGGTCTCGTAAGCGACCGCCGTGCTGGGTTGGCAACGAGTCATCGCCTAACGGACACCCCACAGTGAATTCTCTTCGAATTGAGCACGGGGGAAGGGAGGGGAGGGGAGGGGGGACGAAATAGACGCAGCAGGAACAATTTGAATGATCGAGGCTGAAGATAAAGTGAGGGACGGAGCTGGGAGCTTTGCAAAGGAGGGAGAGATGAAGACAGAGATGACACGAGGAGGGAGGGAGGGGGTGATGGAGTGACGAGCGGGCGCGGGGCGATAAATCCGCCGCGCCGCCGTGCGACACGCTCGCAACGGTACATCCGTGATGAGAGAATAAAGAATAAGATTGGAGATAGGCAATTTGCATGGCGCATAAATGGATTAAGGGTTAACCAGTAAATATGATTTATTGGGGATTTTCCCCAAGAAGAATGAAATGGAGACGCATTCGGCCCCCCGTGGCAGTGAGATTTGAAAGCAGCCTTCGTGACGAAATAATATCAAACGCGCGCGGAACACAAATCCGACGACGCAGGATTTACCTTTGAGCGACGCACACGTGCGACCTTGACAGATGCGACTCAAGTACGTGGCCCGCATGACGTGCGTGCGCTCGTACGTACGTGCGGGGGGGGGGTGGGGCGCGTGTGATGCATGCGAGTGTGTGCACTCAGGCTGCACACGAGATATTTTCACGCACACGCACGTGCGTGCGCGTGTACGCTCGTACAAGCGCACGCATGCATGCTCGTATACGGTTACGCCACACACGTACGCTTACACATGCACACAAAGACAAAGATCCCCCTTTTAGGCAAAACAGACTGTTGGGGAAAGTGCTGTTAATGAGCACCTATGAAAGGCTGGCACGGCACACGAGGGGGTGGGTGGCCAGCACCACGCCACGTCGCCTTTCTCTCCCGAGTGGTGATGTTGATCTCATCGCACCAGGTACTCATTTAATGCTGAGTTGACTTAGGGGAGGCCCAGAACTGGTTCAGACTGGTGTTGGCCGTAAGCGGAATTCGAATTCTGGTCGCCGGGTTCGTAGTGCAGTAAGCTACCAAGACACCACCGCTCCCCACATGCACGCATACACACACGCAAACAACGCACACGCATACACGCACGCAAACAACGCACACGCATACACGCACGCACACGCAGGTGTCAAGCGGAGGCATCACATCAGCGAGGTTTTGTGTCACATGGAACTGAATTCTGCCTCCTGGCATCTGTGGCGCTGCGATGCACACACGCACACATCTGGCTTTCACTACGACACGCGCGTGTGTGTGCTTGTGCAAGTGTGGGTGCATGTGTGTGCGTTTGTGTATGTGCAAATGTGCAAGCGTGCGAGTGTATAAGTGTGTGCGCGTGTGCGCAAGCATGCACGTGTGAGTGTGAGTGTGCTCGCGTTCGCTTGTGTATGGGTGTGTGTGCAAGTGTGCATGCCATTCCGTAAGTGCGCGTGTGTGCGTGCATGTGTGAGTGTGCTCTCGTTCGCTTGTGTATGGGTGTGTGTGCAAGTGTGCGTGTGATTCCGCAAGTGTGTGCGTGCACGTGTAAGTGTGCAGACACACTGCGCGGTGTGGGTGAAGTGGAGGGAGGGAGGGAGATGTGGTGGTGGTTGTTGCTGGTGGTTGTTGATGGCGGTGGTGGTGGGGGGCACAACGGGGGGAGGAGGCGAGGGGGGTGGGTAGGGGATGCATTTGAACAGGCTTTGTTGTCAGAACTAATTTAAATGTAATTCAGTTATTCTTTCAGCTCAGCGGAGACGCGGGCGTCACAAATCTGCTGAATAATTGGACGATGATGCCCCCGGCGGTCACACAAACCTCGGCTCGACGTGGCCCCAACTCCCAATCAGGATGACATGGCTACCTGGGGGAGCTCTACCGCCAACACGAACATAAACCACCACTACCCCGAATACTACACCTAACCCCTAACACTACGCCTAGCAACTAACGGGAACACTACCCTACCGCTACACCTACCCACAAACACCACCACTACCAACGAAAGTACACCTAACACTAACACTCACACTATACCTGAGCGATAATGGATATCACTTACACTACCACCAGGCATAACCTCTACCCCTACCATATTCCTACCTCTACCACTATAACCGTACTCCACACACTTCCCAACCCTACGAATTCAAGTGGTAGGTAGCTGATTTTTACATTGTTTAATCCCACTTTACGTCTAACCGTAACCCCACCATAACCAGACATTTTAACCCCGAGCTTCCCCTATCCGTAACCTTCAGCCAAATCCTAACATTTGCGCTCACCCCCTAACCCGGTCTCATAACCCCAAGCCTAATACTATCCCCCTGCGTATAACGCGACCCCTAACTCCCAAGTATACCTGCTAACCCTAACCTCCGACCCGTTAGGACAAACAAAAAAGGCACGTGGCCTGTAGCCGTGCGTCACGTCACTCCGCACGTGACATTGCCCCCCCCGCCAACCCAAAGAGACGGCTCATACATGAATAAATGAATCTAGATTTGAAGCTTTCGTGACTGCAGGAATCCATACTCTCTGCTTTTTTTCGGTAAAGTCACGTGGGTGGGCACTAGTCTATTTTGCCGAGCTAATTGCATCCGCAGCGTTTTGCCATTGCTGCTGCATTGTCATTGGTGGCTTCATTGGCATTGCTGCTGCATTGGCATTGTTGCTGCATTGGCGTTGTTGCACCCCCACCCCGCGCACCCCCCCCCCCAGCTCTCTCAGCTCCGCCCACTTCCAGCCCCGCCCACTTCCCTCCCCCCTCCGTCCAGCTCACGTCCCTCTCCTCGCGTCCACGCAACGCCCCCCTCCCCCTACCCCCCTCCCTTGCCCCTCCCCCCTCCCTTACCGATATAACCTCTTATCCACGGCATCTCTCACCACTTCAGCAAAACAAAAACATTATTGCTGTGGTTTTCCCACCTGATGGTGATTGCTTGTGTTGCAATCGAAACGTCGTGATTTATTTTCGATTGTATTTTATACCTACGTGACTTTACCGAGAGTATGAATACATTCACTAACGAGTTCCATCCTCGTGCGAGATGGCAGCAGCAAGGTGGTCAGCAAGCTGGACGCCAACGAACGAGGTCTGCTCGTCACGAGAGGGATTCAGGAGAGAGTTGGCGTGGCGTTGCCGTCCCTCGTCCATTGAAGGAGCGCAGGCGACAGTGGGTTTCCATAACCGAGGTTTTGTTGGGTTAGATCGCGTAAATTAACACAGCCAATTGATGAGTTTTGTCATGTAAACAGAACGTGCCAATTCGTTACTAGTGGGTTTACTGAACGGTCCGTAGTGTCAATTTAACACGTAGGCTTTCGCGACCAATATTATTCATAATATAGGTTTTTGGGTCAGATCGCGTTATTTATAAATGTGTCGTAACCCTCCACCACCCAACACGGCCAAACAGTAAAAAATGTGTCACGTTTTTCAAAGGACAACATAATTAACTTCGTAGCGTCGCTTGCATGGCCGCAGTCGCACCGCTGTGGCTCGTGCCTTTAACTCTCCACTCGTGAGGGAGATGTGCGCATCGGCCTGCTGAAGTTCTGATGCGGTTGATGGTGACACCGATGAGATAATATGGACATGGTGCATGAACCTAAGTCAACGCATTCATCAATAACACCACGGGCCTTAATAAGCAAAAGGCGACGTTTCGGGAATGGCCCTTCTTCCCTGCACACAGAGAGGCCAGAGAAGGCGAGTGAAATTCACGGGTGCAGGAATCAGTAATTTAAGTTCACGGGACCAGTGACCATGACAGGAGCGATAAAAGAGTGATAAAGAGGCGGTCGGGCCTGCGAGGGAGGGGTATGCAGACAGGTCACAGGTCCGGTGGCTGGCACAGAGTGACCACAGGGAGGGGGGGAGTCGCCCCCAAGTCACCCGCGAGTCGCCCGAGAGTCGCCCGCAAGTCGCCCGCAAGTCGCCCGCAAGTCGCCCCCGAGTGGCCAGCGAATCGTGTGCATACCTCGTACTCCTGCGAGAACTTGAGGTTGTTGTTGGACTTGAGTCGCTCGACGTGGTCGGAGAGCTCCGCGATGGGGATCGGAGGGTGGTTGATCATGCCTGGGGTAAGGGGGGCACGGGGGAGTGGGGAGATGGACCACCGGGCCCATGCACAGCACACGATGCACAGCACGCGCACAGCACACGCACAGCACAGGACAGACAGCACGCGCACGTGTGATCGTCATGAGACAGGCTAAATCGCGCCATCGAATGGTCATTGGATGGATATTAGATGAGTTGAACATGTGTTGTCACGGGATGAGTAAACATGTGATAGGCATGACAATGGCAAACATGTGACCGCGAGAATGGTGAACATGCGATCGTCATGAGAAAATTCACTCACTATCGCCATGAGAACGGCGCACACGACAATCGTGAGAGCAGCACACGCGATCGTCATGAGAAGAGCACACGTGCATGGACGCGTCCGGCGCTGCACTCCGGTGTTAATGCGGACGGGGTTAATGGCGTGAAGATGCTGTGGCCGAGAAGCCAGGAAACCCAATAAACTAAACTAAACACATTTTTTTTGTTCCAAGGTAAGGCCCACCAATTAGCTGTATAGCTCGTTTTGAGGAGCGACCTGGCCACAAATGATAGCTCAATGAAGTGGCTTTTCGCGTGCAAATTTATGGCGGCCAAATGCTCTAAATGCACGTTGATTCTACATGTGGAGGGAAAAACCGGGGGACCTGGAGAAAAAGTCCAAGCGACCACGTGGAGAGAGAGACACGCAAACTCCAAATATGCAGACGTCAGGGTCGGAATCGAACCCATGACCTCCTGTATACCAGGCAAGGTGGTCAACACCTCGCCACCATGGCGAGATGACCTGTGACACGGATGAACCATGACCCAGGAAGCTTGCGGTGCAGCTGACGTGAGACCCAGTCCACCTCTGGACCACGTGACCTATGACCCGAGCGACCCGCGACCCGAGCGAGACGTAACAAGGCGGCCGAATTGGACGGGCGCGAGACGGCCGCGGGCCTTTTTTTTCCCAGATCGCGGGCCGTGGATCTTGGTGCCGTCGTCCATATGAACGCGGGCAGCCAGTGGGGGGGGGGGGGGGGGGTGGGGGTGGACGGCGCTGGTGGCAACCGGTGTCCACCAGGAGCATGGGATGGAGGCGGAGGCAGGGGGGGGCAGAAGCCGTTGGGGCCTCGGCCCCTCCGTGAGAACGGACGGCATGCGCGTTAGCGTGGCCGGCAGCAAACGGGGACGGTTACGTGGCTATGCGGTCGCGGCGAATGGGGGTCGCGGTTAAAAATGCGACCCGATCATTTCGCGGCTCTCGCCCTATGAAGAAAGAGAGAGAGGGAGAGAGAGAGAAAGAGAGCGGAGGGAGAGGAAGCCTGGGGATGGATGGCTTTAAATAGACACGCGTTCGCCAGCCACGCCGACAGTTAAAGAGGCAGCGCGCATGTGGAGGGAAGAAAGGGCGAGGGGCGGTTAGTGTTTCCGGCACGAGGCTGGAGAAATGACGCCGATTGGGAGAGACGTGAGTTGGTGCCGAGCGGGTGGAGGTCAGTGCTTTGCAGCCGAAATGGGGGGGGGGGGGGTGGTGGGGGGAGTGGGGGGCGGCTCCCCTAGGCCGAGGGGTGTGGGCGACCAACAGCACAGGACAGGCCCCCCCCCCCCCATTTTTGTCTCAGCAGATTGGCCCCTCATTGCACAAATGGCAAAGGGCCAGGGTGAGGAGAAAGCTAGTGGTGGCATCATCATCGGCTGGGGCCTGTTGGCTCGACTGGGCCCTGTCAGCCAAAGAATTATGATAAAGTGGGGGGGAGCGGGAGGGGGTGCAGGGATGCAGTTTTGAATGAGCCCCAGCGAACTTTTAAAAGAGCAGCCACCCGCACACCCTGGGCTCCCCACCCACCCTGGACCCTGCCGGGCCTCGCATGCCATGAGCGGATGGGAGAGGGCGGGGGTTGGAAAGGTGGCGGCGGTGTGTGGGGGGGGTTAACGTGAGTGAGATGGAGAGAGAGGGGGGAGGGTAGCGGACGAGGGATGGCGACTAACTTTGGGGGGCGGCCAGCTCGCCGGGCAGACTGCCTGCAGGAAAACCTGCGAGGAGAAGAAATAAAAAAAAATAACGGAGGGGAGGAAGAAAAAAACGGAACAAATAAAGGTATGAAAATAAAACGCACGGAGACAAGCGACAAAGGAACATCTTGAGGGAGAAGTAAATTAAAAATAACGGAGAACCGCCGACGGAAATAAAATAACGGCAACTGTAACGGTGCTCGCGGCAGCGATTTCCGCACGGAGAGAGCAGCTGACGCGGCGGGCCCCCCGCAGCGTCAAACACACGGAGAGGAGGCGGCAGCGGCGATGGTGGATAAAGGATGTGGGTGGTGGGGGTGGGCGGGACGGGGGGGCGGGGGGGGAGGTGGTGGTGGAGGTGGGCGGGGGGGGGGGGGCGGGGGGGTGGAGGTGGTGGTGGGGGGGGGGGGCGGCACCTGGAGTCTGGAAGTTGATCCTCCGCATCTCCACGGGGTCCGACGTGTGCAGTGGCGATGTCTCCTTCGCTCCTCCTGGCAGCATCGGCTTCCCCGGGTCCGAGTCACTCCTCTTCCTGTGGTGCCCGGGCAGGGTGGGCGGGTGGGGGGGGCAGCCATCGTAGCTCGTCAATGAAGGAGTTCTGACCCCGCCATGACTCCTGGCTGTTGCTTGACACCCCCCCCCCCGGTTAGATATCCTACACCCCCACTGGGACTGGGTGCCAACGCTCAAAATTGGGACGCGCTCGCTGGGACGCAGAGCCAATTCCGCACCTTGATTACTGATTGTTAAGGTTCCCAGAAGTGTTCGTACCTGTTGCCAGCTCGCCCACACTCTCTCTTCGCTCCCACCTGGTTCACGCTAGCTCAGGCTGTTTCGCGTTCACAGCTGGCACAAACTCACGGAGGAAACTACGAATAGTCGGGCATCGTCTGGGGATTTTATTTCTATCACGGTGGCCGGTGACGGCTGGGTGAGCGATGGCTTCCCGATGTCTTACCTGTCCGGTTTGCTGCGGTTTCCATGAGAGCAGAAGAAGGGGACAAGGACACAAACGTTGTTATCCACTGTCAACGACGCTGCCCGAAACTCGCGATTTGCAAGTGCGACACGGGGGGGGCATTAGTCCGCTGACCAGAGATGATCGCTACCTCCGTGTGCGCGTGTGTGACCCTAATTGAGAACATTTTGCGGTTGGTAGAATATCGCAATTGGCAAATTTGGACGCTGATGTCGGCACACGATGGCCTGCTCTAGCGATTGGCTGTCAGGGGTGGCAGGATCTTTAACGTCCACTGCGAGCGAAGCGGACGGCGCGTAGTCTCTTCACGGTTAACGCCCGCCGCGGCATTAACCAAGGTGGCCGCTTGATTCCAACAGTGAACCTTTGTAACAGAGGGCGGCGAATGCGCTACCGCCGGGGGCACGCCACCTGCTGCACCGCGTGACGTGAAAAAGATGGCCTTGTTGCCGTTGGCAAGCAGCAGCGCCGTGTGATGGATGGTGGCTGGCGACGTGGTGGGTGATGGCGCGTGGGTGGTGTTTTGGCGGGCTATCATAGCGGATATTAAAAATAAATGATCAGACAACGGCGCCCCCCGTCACATCCCATCGGCCGCACGGCCTTCTTGGCAGCACGCATTATGTTTTCGGCAGCATCGGTGGAACACAGGCAAAAAACGCCGGAGCGGTTTCCGACAATCGGCGCCTCGCCAGCGGCAAAGCCGGGCTCGCTTCGAACGGCGTGGGCGAGGGGAAGACGAAGGGACCGCACCTCTTGTAGAGGAGGATCGCTATGACGACGCAGATGATGAAGACGACGGCCAGCACGGGCCCCACCACCCAGAGCAGGCCCTCCTCCTCCTCCGTGATGGGCAGCGGCTCGGGGTCGGGAGACACGACGGGGTCCGAGTAGGGGCTCGCCACGAACATCCGCTAAACGAGTGCAGAGACGGAGAGAGAGAGGTACGACGCAACGGGGTCATTCACTCAACGCGCGGATTCACGAATCATCCTGGCCGGGTCGGCTCAGGGGTTAAAGATGCTCAGCCGGCACATGCTCATTATCCTGGCTCCGATTGCAGCATCATCATCGTCATCGTCTTCTTGATTTTCGTATTCTTCTTCGCTTAATATTCACACCTTTCCTGCCATGCCGGACGTGGCGACGCGTCATGCGGCAACAGACCCCGCCAGCGCAGATACCCAGTTGGGAATCCGCCTGCCAGCAAGGAGCGGCGTTGCTGTGGCTGTTTTACCGACTTAGCCATTTGCGAGTAACTCGTTAACTTTGGCGAACGTGGACCGCGACGCTGGGAAATACTTGGCCTACTGGTTCTCAAATAACCCCACGGAGATCTTGAACGTCCATTGCAGAGCAGACGGTGCGTATTTTTAAACGATGAAATGTATTTATTTATTTACCTGGTCAAGCCCACTGAGCTATAGGGCTCTTATTCAGAATAGACCTGGCTACAAATGGTAGTTCAAGGAAGTGGCTTATGTGGAAATTTATAGCAGCCAAATACTTTAAATGCATATTTCTTAAATGTGGAGGGAAACACCAGAAGACCTGGAGAAATATTCTACACAACCACAGGGAGACATGCAAACTCCAAATATGCAGGCGTCAGGGTCGGGATTGAATCCACGACCTCCTGCATACCAGGCGAGGGAGTTAACATCTCACCACCATGGCCAGATAACCTGTGACCCAGGAAGCTTGCGGTCCGGCTGACCCGAGACCCAGTCGACCTCTGAACCATGTGACCTACGATCTGGGTGACCTGCGACCCGAGCGAGACGCACGGCTCGGAGCGGCATTAACCAGGGCGGCCGTCGGGCTCGCACCGGCAGGAAGTTGGAGGTGGGGGAGGTGGCGGCGCGGGAGTGGCGCTGGCGGTACTCACGCTGCCCGCATCGTGTGGCTCCAGCTCGTAGAGCACGAAGAAGACGTAGTCCTGCCCGGCGGAGAGCCGGCGGTTCACGTGCCCGCCGTACTCCAGCCCGTCGCCCAGCGTGAAGTCGGCGGGGAGCCGCCCCCCCGGGAAGCGGGCCGCCACATACGGCCGCGGCCCCTCGACGTCCCGGGCCGCGCGCGCCACGGGCCCGTGCCGCCTCCGTCTCCTCCTCCGCTGCTGGTTGCCGCCGTCCACGATCTGCGGCGGGAGCGCGGTTTGTGGGGGGGGGGGGGGGGGGAGAGGCGAGCTGCTCGTTGTTGCCGTTTTTGGCCGGATTTTTGTTTAAAGTGGGGCGCGGCGGGTCGTGGCGGGTCGCGGCGAGTCGCGGCGGGTCGCGGCGGGTCGCGGCGGGTCACGGCGGGTCGCGACGGGTCGCGATGAATTGAATTGGCAATGGGTTGTCGCGATTCGGGGGGGGGGGGGCGGGGTTGGGTCACCTCGTCGAGGTCCAGATCGTCGGGAATCTCGGCTGGTTTCACGAAGCGGCCCTTGTGTCTTTTCAGCGGCACGACCACCACGTAGTACGCTCTGCGACATGCAGACGACACGCAGACGACGACGTGCAGACGACACGCGGTCCGTTTTATGGTTTCGTACGCAGACGGGAGAGATGGGCAGTCAGGGTGTGACGATTAACATGGGTTCTTCCGGGTCTAACGATGCATCGATCAATATCACAGATTTTTCTAATGCTTTGTAGCATCTGTCTGTCTGTAACAGGGGGGGGAAGGTCACGATAACTCTCGAAACGATGATCCGATGCCTGCGGCACTCTCGTGAAAAGTTGTGGCCTGAATCGGGCAGGGATCGGCAGCGCCGGGCAGGGCTCCCCCTCACCTCAAGCTGACCTCCTCCGGTGGGTCCGGCAGCTCGGTGGGCAGCGTGCCATCGGGCCGCACACGGCCCAACGCCAGCGGCTTTCCCTGGGGGAGGTCGGGAGCCGTGCGCACCCCCACCTCCTGCTGGAGCCCCCCGGCGCCGTCGCCGCGGCTCGCCAACCCAAAGTAGTACTCGGTGTTGGGCAGCAGGCCGGCGATGCGCTTGCGAGTCGCCCAGCCGTCCACCTCGATCTGCTGCCCGTTGTTCACCACGATCTGCCGTGGGCGGGGTGAAGAGGAGGGTGGCACGCGTGGGAACACGAGCCTCGAGACGAGTGGTGGAAATTCCAGATTCTTAAAAATATTCTATTTTTTCCAGGTAAGGCCGAATGTAGCTATTTTTCAGAAGTGATCTGGCCACAAATGATAGCCCAACGAAGTGGCTTATCATGTGGAAATTTATACTAGATTTGAAGCTTTCGTGACTGCAAGGAATCATATTCTTAGGTTTTTTCGGTAAAGTCACGTAGGTAAAACATCAAAATGAATGAAAATAAAATAAAATAAAACAAAAAATCACGACGTTTTGCATCAAGATGCAGCTAATTCGGCTGTGACGGTCCCACCTGATGACGGAGACTTGTGTTGCCTCCGAAACGTCGTGATTTTTGTTTTATTTTATTTTCATTAATTTTGATGTTTTACCTACGTGACTTTACCGAAAAAACCTAAGAATATGGAAATATATAGCAACGAAATACTCTAAACGCGTGATGTTGATTCAAAATATGGAGGGAAAATCCGGAGGACCCGGAGAAAAATCTGAGCGACCACGGGGAGAGAGATAGATGCAAACTCCAAATACACAGCAGCAGGCATCAGGGCCGGGATCGAACCCACCGCCTCCTGCATACCAGGCGAGGGAGTTAACATCTCGCCACCACTGGGCGGGTCGCGTAATTTTCGACGGGCTAGCCACGAAGTGGTGCGTTGGTCTATCCGTCCATCCTGGGGGGTGGGGGGGGGGTGGGGGGACGGAGCGAAGCGGACGGCACTCCGAGAGTTGGACGTCCAGCCAGTGTGCCGGATCCACATGGGCTCGTGACAACCGCAGAACCGTGACGGAAGGTGATGACTTGGGGGGCGGGGGGGGGGGGAAGCCTTCATCCAGCGGACGGACTGAACACGTCCGATGACAGAGGGATGACGAGCGGGAGGATCAGGGTTATGGGCAAGTGTTGAGATATGCGTTGTTTGTTTTTATTTGATGCTGTTCGGGCGTTCGAGTCAAGGATGAGAGCAGGCGGTGGGTTTGGGATAGGGCTAGGGTTAGTTAGGGTTGGAGATGAAGGTTAAGGCTAGTTCTAGAGTCAGGGTTAAGGGTTAGGGAGAAAAATAAGTTGAAGGTTGTGCTGAGATATCTGGCTTTTTAAGCTCTCGGCTAAGTATCACTATCACCATTGCTAATTATATTCTGGGTGTTGATTAAATGGCAGGACAATTTTATTTGGCTGTCTGCCACCACTATCACCACCACCACCAATATCATCACAACCACCACCGACACCCCCATAGTTACTGTCATCACCACCACCACCAATACCCACCATTCACGGCTAAGTGACAGGGATGCCACCACGGCGCCTGTGCCAGGCCAGGTGCACTTTGAGGCCACGTGAAGTGTCGAAGGCTCGCTGACAGGAGGTCACGGGGCAGACCCAGGTAGTGCCATGGGTTGACCGACTGAGATTACTGGCGGACGCATCACCTGTGCTCCCCACTGTGCCAGGCTAGGTGCAGGAGAAGGTCACGGGACAGACCCAAGTAGTGCCATGGGTTGACCGACTGAGATGACTGGCGGATGCACCACCTGTGCTCCCCACTGTGCCAGGCTAGGTGCAGGAGGAGGTCACGGGGCAGACCCAGGTAGTGCCATGGGTTGACCGACTGAGATTACTGACAGATGCACCACCTGTGCTCCCCACTACCACTGTCACAACCACCACCACTGTCACCACCACCACTGTGACAACCACCACCACTGTCACCACCAAAACTGTCACAACCACCACCATTGTCACCACCAACCCCACCGCCCATATCGTTTCCTTTTCCCGGCACTCATCGATTGATCGTGAACCCTTTTGCGGTGGCGTGGCGCCGGTGACGCCGTGCACACTTAACCTCCGACCTTTAGGGGTGTAGGAGCGGCCGCTGTGATTGTGTTTCCCGTGCCCCCCCCCTCCCCGACCCCTGCTAATGTCTACAGACAAGACGTGTCTCGGCGCTTGCTCTTCCGCCCGATCGAAGGCCAACCTCATGCCAGGGATTAATTGCTCGCCGAACATGTTCCGGCTCACTGTTCGACTGGAGCAGTTGGCACGTGACGAGTAGCCACAGCCATAGCGAGATGTATGGTGGAGGTGGTGTGCCGCATTTAGAAGCGACATGAATCCTAAATTGATCAACCTGTATTGAGGTTTAATATACCAAACGGCCCAGCCAAAGCACGCAAGTATGTTTCTACATTTATCTTGAGATATTTAACCGACTGTGCCTGCAGCATTCTTGATATGCCTACAACCCTATTCGCTCACTCACTCGCCTCCCGATCTACTCACCCACCGACAAACTCATTCAGCCACTCACTTAGCCAACCACCCACTGACTCCCCCACCCACTCGGCCACTCGCCCACTAACTCACCGACTGTTGCCAACAGCATTTCTCACACGACAGTTAGAAGAGGGAGTTACAAATGCAAGGAGCACAGCAACTAAAGGCCCATGCCCCGCAATTGCAAACGACTTCCGGGAACCGCCAGGAAGTTCTCCAGCAGCTGATCTCAAGGCGCGACTGGAGGCACCCAGTGCCGACAGTTCCTGCGAACATCAAGACCCCACCGCAGTTGGTCTACGGTCGTGGAAGAGTAGGCCAAAATACACTGCGAAGCTCCACTTAAGTAGAGGCACCTCTGCCAGCAGCAGCGCGAGCAAATATCAGCGCTGCGCAGACTTGCCAAAGTTTGGACCGTAACGGTAGCACACACACGTGGCCTCTACTTTATTGAAGCGGGAAGGGAGGGCGGGCAGGCGGGCGCCACGTTACATCCATTGCAGCCGCAGTATTAACCGGGGCGGGGGGGGGACACTGGGCTATAACCGCAAACCCGAGTGGCTGACGCTCCTAACGCTCGTGTCGTCGCCTCTCCCCGACAGTGCCCGGCCGGCCCCGTCTCTCCATGAGCTGCACCCAGGCCAACACGGCGCTGGTTGAGTGGCACCAGATCGTGGTGAATCAGGCTGAAGGCAGCCCGGGCTAAGAGGAAAAGGTAAAATTTGGCCGAATGAGTCCTTCCTTTGTGAAGAATGTCGCTGGCTTTTTTTTATCCGGGCGGGGGGTTGGGGGGGCAGACAAAAGTGATTGACCCCCCCCCCCCCAAGGTAGAAACACGCACGGGAGGGAGGAGTGGGGGGCCTGCGTAGCGAGATATGCTTGCCGTGGGAACGGCACGGCCCTGAGCGGGGAGCTGAGATGGGGGGGGGGGCGGTGCGGTGGGGGTGGAGACATGTGAAGAAGCGATAGGGCGGGGAAAGCGATGCGGAGCTTGAACCGCTGAGCGAGAGATGCAAGCGCACGGGCGGTTGGGATGCAGGAGGTATCGCAGGCGGAGAGAGAGAGAGAGACAGAGAAAGAGCAAGCAGAGCAGTGGCGGCCCTGTGTCTTAAACACGCGGGCGGGAGCACAACGCGCCGGATGGTGGAGCGAGCGCGGCACCAACCCTGCGCCGCTCCCATTCCAGCGCTCCCGTGCGAGCGCTCGACCGGGGCGTGGCGGTCGCACCGGCGGTGTTGACCATGTGGGAGTGCACGCTGGGCGGGGTGTCGTTATACCCCCCCCCGGTAGTGCCTTCGTGGTATTGCCCCATTGGTAGTACCCCCTTGGTCGTGTTCCTGTGAAAGTGCCCCCTGGTAGTACCCCCCCTTGGTAGTGCCCCTTTGGTAGTGCCCCCCCCCACCCCACCTTGAAGGGCTGCTGGGGGCTGTAGGAGTCCGGCAGCTCCCAGGTGAGCAAGGCCGAGGAGCGGCTCACCGACTTCACCCCAAAGTTCTTCACGAAAGCTGCTGGAGGCAAAAAGGCACAGGGCGGAGGAGGGGAGAGGGCGAGGAGGAGGAGGAGAGGTGGTGCGGCGGGGCAGGGAAGGGAGAACAACGGGGCCCAGGTGAGAAGCTCGTCAACCGATTTGCTCGTCGATCAGACGAGTGGATGGCAACCGTCGGAGAGGAGATGGAACCGTCCCTCCCGAGCACAATCCGAGACGCACACGCTCCCGCGATCGTGACGGGGAGTGATCGCAGCACGGCCTCCCGCTCCGATCGGCAACGAACACACTGCCGCGTCCTTCCCAACGAAAACAATCGACACCCTCTCGCGATTGAATTCCGGATCAGATTCAATCGCGCGTCGAGCGGGCGGCACCGCCGCACACTCGCTCGCTCGTTCGCTCGCCACTGTTCGCGCGGCCGTGAGTTCACGGCTGTGCGAACAAAAAGCCCTGAACGTCCGTGGGTTTGCCATCGGCCACCGGCAGTGACCCCAACCACAGATTTGCAGCTCCGTTGCAGAGCGCGCTCGCTCGCTCGCTCGCTCCCTGGCTTGCTGGCTGGCTGGGTGGTTCGCTCGTTCGCGACGGCCCGAGTCCACCCAACGCCGAGTCCATCCGGCACGGCGCAGTGGCAGCATCCAGGGTGGCGGCCACGAAGAGTCGGACCTGATCCTGATCATCTCTCGCCGAGAAGAGTTGCTCCTCATCCTGGCGGCGGCTGGAGGCCACGGGACCTGGCTGGCGCCGTGTACCGTGGTACCGGTCGCCCGAAGCGGCGGGGGGTGTGGGGGGGCGGTTGCGGTGTAGACGCTCCATCGGCCTTACCCCTGTCGCCGGTGCCCGATGGCGCAATTCGCGCCTGAATGCTGGGGCTGTAGGGCCCGGGGCCCTGCGCCGTGTGCGCTCGCACGCGGATGTCGTAGGTGGCGCCGGCGCGCAGCCCCGCAAGCGCCTGCTCCGTCGTCGCGTCGGCGCCCGCCGCCGGCTCCACCTCGGCGAGCTGCTCGGCGGCGCCGTCGATGTCGCGGCACGACAGCGTGTACCGCGACACGCGCCCGTTGCGCTCGGGGAGCGCCGGCGCCTCCCAGGCCACCTGCACGCCGGTGGCCGTCGCCGCCACCACGCGCAGGCCGCGCGGGAAGCCCGACGGCGCCGCCTCGGGGGTCACGACCTCGCGCGTGGCCTCTTCGCCGAGCCCGGCGCGGTTGCGCGCCGACAGGCGGAACGAGTAGACGGCGCCGCGGTGCAGCTCCGTCACCGTGTAGTGGTCCTCGCGCGTCGAGAAGTCGAGGGAGGTGGGGCGGTCGCCGTCAGCGCGGCCGAACGCGAGGCGGTATCCGAGCAGCGCGCCGTGGGTCTCTGTGGGCGCCTGCCACTGCACCAACGCCGTGTTGGCCTGGGTGTAGCTCACGGAGAGACGGGGCCGGCCGGGCACTGTCGGGGAGAGGCGACGACACGAGCGTTAGGAGCGTCAGCCACTCGGGTTTGCGGTTCGAGCCCAGTGGTTCCCCCCCCCGCCCGCCCCGGTTAATACTGCGGCTGCAATGGATGTAACGTGGCGCCCGCCTGCCCGCCACGTGTGTGTGCTACTGTTACGGTCCAAACTTTTCCAAGTCTGCGCAGCGCTCATATTTATTTTCTCACGCCACTGCTGGCAGAGGTGCCTCTGCTTATGTGGAGCTTTGGAGTGTATTTTGGCCTACTCTTCCACGACCGTCGACCAACTGCGGCGAATTAGAATCTGTATTTATACTGGAGGAATTCGATAAAGCAAATGAAGCTCTTTCTCACGGAATCCATTCCCACTGCTGGCTGCACAGGGGCGGTGGAGTGAGGGATTTAAGAAACTTTCAATCGCACCAATGACCTCTGGACTGCAAGTCCGGTGGCGCTGTTATCCATTGAACCGTGGAAGCCTTCGGAAAGAGTGAGTGCATGCATGAGTGTGCGTGAGCATGTGCGTGAGTGCGTGTGTGTGAGAGTGCGTGTGTGTGAGAGTGAGTGTGTGAGTGTGCGAGTGCGTGCATATGTGAGTGCGTGCGTGAGTGCGTGAGTGCGTGCGTGTGTGAGTGCATGCGTGTGTGAGTCTGTGAGTGCGTGAGTGTGTGAGTGAGTTCGTGAGTGCGTGCGTGAGTGCGTGCGTGAGTGCGTGCGTGTGTGAGTGCATGCGTGCGTGAGTCTGTGAGGGTGTGAGTGCGTTCGTGAGTGCGTGCGTGCATATGCGAGTGCGTGTGTGCGTGAGTGTGTGAGTGCGTGCATGAGTGCGTGCGTGAATGTGTGCATGTGTGTGAGAATGCGTGAGTGTGCACGTGAGTGTGTGCGAGTGTGAGTGCGTGCGTGTGTGTGTGAATGCATGCGTGCGTACGAAGCTGCGGGCTGGCGACGATTAGGAACTTCCCCTCTGATTTTATTGTCCTCCATTAAACCCATTCGGCCATAAAATCGACAGAAGTTTGCACTTTTTTTGTTTTGCCGTCGTTAAAGAGAAAAATTAAAATTTCGGGGATAATAGCAATAACAGAAAGAAAACCGCCACATGCGGCCGCACAGTTGTTTATCTGGCAATCTGTCTCGAGTAATCGTCTCGATAAATAAAAGCCCAGCAGGTGTTCGCCTGGCACTGCCCCCCGTAGGCATCGGCTACCGTCGGATCGGCCCTGAGCATTAGAGTGGTTGTTGTCCCTCCCCCGCACCTCCAATTCGCACGGTTGGCTACGTACGGTGCGAAAGAAGTTCAACGTACACCCACATACATAGACTCACACGGAGACCCATAGACTCACACAGAGACCTATAGTTTGTTGTCTTTCCCTCTGATTAGTACAGCTGGCTACTTACCGTGCAAAAGAAGTTCAACATACACGCAACAACAATGACCGCCATTCACCACTAAGTGGCGGTGATGTCATCAAGGCCACGTGAAGTGTACACTGGGCAGACCCAGGTGCGATGGGTCGATGGACTGAGATGACTGGCCGATCCACCACCTGTGCCCCTTACTGTGCCAACTTGCTGTATTTTAGCCACCCGGCGCTGCGCTCATTGTACTGAGCGTCGCTCCTCTGCCCTCCATTGTTGCTGGAGGGCGACTGCCTCTAACTGCCCAGTAGCGTCCTTCATGGGCCTCCTCCATAGAGGCCGATCTTGACACTGCTGGAACCGGTCATTGGCAAGTCCACTCAGCTCCACATCTTCTTTTACCACATTACTCCATCTCTTCTCTAGCCCATGCCACGCCTGTTTAGTCCCCTCTATCCAGCCGAACAAAAGCTGCGGGCTACATGACCCAGCCAACACAGCCTTGCCTGCCGGAAGAGCTCACCGATGGGACTTCATCCATATCTTTCGAGGATTTGTGAACCCACACAATCTAGCCTGGTTAAAACCAGGATGGAACGTAGTCAGGCCACATTTCGCAAGCGTAGAGAAGGGAGGACAGGACCATAGCCGAGAAGACCCAAAGCTTCGTGTGGAGCGACATATCAGGGAGCTTCCAGACAGCGTTAAACAGCCGATGAAAAGTTAATGCCGCTCGACTGATTCAGAGTGAGACCTCTGCTGTCAAACTGAAGCCGGTCATGAGCACACTCCCCAGGTATGAAAAACTCTCCACTCTCTCCACAACTGCCCCATCACCAATTAGGAGTTGTGGAGGTGATGTGTCTGATAGTCCAAAATACCCAGGCAGGTGCTTAGCTTTGGCGGGGCTAATGGTAAGGCGCCATCTGTTGGTGGCACATTGCAGGTTCGGCAGCAGCGCCTCAAACTCCTCCTCCGAGTGAGCAGCAATCACCAGATCATCGGAATACGTAACATGGTTGACCAATAGGGAGCCATCCCTTGACCGCACCTGGGCATTGATCAGCCTCCCTTTGGTTCTGTACCAGATACTAGGTGGTCGAAATAGATGTTAAATAATGTGGGAGCCAGAGGACATCCCTGTCACACCCCAAGTTGAACAGGGAATGGCTCCAACTCCTGGCCACGTCGTTTTACCCGGGTCTGCTCACCATCATAAAGGTCCTTAATGATTATGAGCAGAGAGCCATGGATTCCAAAAGCAAAAATAACAACTCAGAGCCCAAGCCTACTGATGGTATCGAACCCAGACCGTGGAGCGGGAGAGGCCTTGCCCACCTGCTCCGAGCGTGACGACCAGACGAGGTTTGCTGCGGGCCCCGTCTCCCTTGGCCGTGTATGCCGCCACTGTCACGGAGTACGTCGTTTCGGGGGTCAGGGCTCCGATAATCATCTCCTATGGGCACGGGGGGGGGGGTGTGGCAGGACATGGGGGCAGCAAGGGTTGGGTTGTATCGTGGGGGGCGAAGGGTAGAGGGAGGAGTGAGAGAGAGGCAGCGAGTGTTATACACGCTTCCCAATTAAAGTGGCGGGGAGGGAGGGGTGGGCGATAACTCTCATAAAGATGATGCAAAACGAACGACACTTTAATGTGGAGTTGTGTAGCTACTGGGGAATCACACTGGGGACCACTGCCACGTTGACCCAAGGATTTGCCTAAAACTCGCAGAGACACAAATGTGCTTTGCCTCGGCAGCCACCCGCCAGATTCCACGCTGATGAATTAAACCGTTCCGAGAAGTTGGACACAACCCGCGCTGTGTGGGCTCCCCCACCTTGACCATCGCACACTGACCAGCGCGGTGATGTATGATCAAACAACCCCCACGACCCGCAATGCGTGGGGAGTCGCTCATGGGCTGGACAATCACGTTGATTTCTCATTGCCAATCTCATTTAAACATAAATATGGGAGGAGGGGGTGGTTTATCTGCTTGGGGTATGGGAGTGGTGGCGCATTTCTATTCCAGTTGAGTGGTATGCGAACCAGTCTTGGGCCCTCATCGACCGAGCCGCCGAGCAGCGGATTGAGAATGGGCGGTGGGAGGTGCGGTGCGAGGGCTGTGTGGGCAAATCGCTGTGCTCACGTGTTCGGTGGAATCGCTGGCGTCCGCCTGGATACCGGCCGGCACGTCCGGGCCGAGGAGGGAAGAGAGGAAGGGGAGAGATCAGTGCGCGTGGTAAACATCGAGCGTGCGGTAAAACACGTGCGCGTGGCGAGAGTGCGCAGGTGAGCGCAGGTGCGAGGAGTGGTGCGTGTGCGAATGTGTGGGCGAGTGTGCAGGGCCAGCCCTTGTGTGTGTATGCACAGGCGTGCATGCTGACCAGTGCGCGGTTGAGCGCACGTGCGGGGGCTAGAATGCAGGCAGTGTAGAGGTTGAGTCGGGGTAAGAGTACGAGCGAGTGTGCGGGTGAGCGTATGAACGAGTGTACAGGCGAGCAGGCGGGTGAGCGTGTGAGTACGCGTGCGAGCGTGCGTGCGAGCGTACAGGTGAGTGCACATGCGCGCGTGAGCGTGCAGAGCGGCCGCCCACCTGCGCGTCGGGCAGCATGACGTCGCGCAGCTGCGTCGCTCCGCGCGGCTCCCCGTTGACGATGCGCACCAGGTGGACGTGGAAGCCGCGGACGGCTCCGTGCTGCCGCCCGGGCGCCGGCGGGCGCCACGACACGCGCAACGCCGTGGCGTTCAGCGGCTCCGACTCCACGCGGCGGGGCGGCCCGCTCGGCACTGATCCCCAGGCGGCGACACGGCACAGCTCAAACCGCGTACGTGCGTACGACCGCCCGATCCCATTGACTCGGGTCGCCGCGATACGGCGATGCTAACGGCGAATAGACATCGCACGATGCGAGATCCACGATCATCCGACGTCTAAGAAGGGGTGGCAGTGCCAACACTTTGCCCCTCTGCACGCGACCCGCCGATTGGCTAACCCAGGCGCTGGGTGGACAGGCGCAGGGCGATTGAGGAACCGTGCTCGTTGTTTGAACGGCCACACCGGGAGGTGGAATCGAAGCGGTGACCCCAGGATTGCAGGTCCGGTGTGCGAACCGTTCCACTTTCGGTTATTACGTGGCAAGGTCCACAGTGATCGCACCGTGCGCCTTCAGGAAAACATCTTCGTCTCGTGATTATCGGTGCCCGTTCAACTCTCATGAAATATTTTATCGACTGGCAAATTACCTACGCAACGTCAAGCGCAACAACAATTATTTTACGGTTCCAAGAAATTGCGCTCGCTCCATCGCCAAGGCAACGCGAGTTTCAGCAGCACTTTTCATCGTCACGGACGATGTTACGATTACCGTGGATCGCACATCGTACGACATACCGCAAGGTACCGCCAGCTCGCAGCGACCTGACTAACTTTACTATCACGGCCGACGGACCACGGCGGCCGTCCCCCGGGTTTGCCGAAACCGCGCCGCAGTGCAGCCGGATCCGGCAAAAGAGACTTTCTGCCAGGAGAGTTAGAGTCGCCGAGGGGCCGGACCGGAGAGCAAAGGAATGTCGCCACAGCGAAGAAGTTGGCGGCGGCGGCGTGAGCACCGGACACCAGAAAGCGGAGCACAAAAATACAAAAAGAGGGGCCTGGCGATGCGGCTGAGTTAGAATCCCAATCTTTTATCTATACAGTAAAACCTTGGATTGCGAGTAACTTGGTCTGCGAGTGTTTTGCAAGACGAGCAAAATTTTTTAATAAATATTAATTTGATAAACGAGCGAGGTCTTGCAATACGAGTAGCACGTGTTTACGCTTTGTCTGCCGAGCGTCACGTGATCACAACTGATATACGAGTGCTTTGATATACGAGTGCTTTGGATTACAAACACGTTTCCGGAACGAATTATGCTCGCAATCCAAGGTTTTACTATATTTACTTCTAGGGCTATGTTCAGGAGGAAAACTCGTACTCAGAGTGCTGTTTTAGGTTAGAGGTAATGCTAGCACGAGTGGATAATTGTTCGAGTCACAAATAGATGGAGGGCTGCAACAAGTGGTTGTTGTCTAAGTTGTTTTGGGGCTTTAAGCAGTGACAGGGCGAGCGGTGGTCGGCTCGTTGGTCAGGGTTCGTACTCGCGGCTGATTGGCGAGTTGGTTAGACCAGGGTAATTACAGGTGTGAGTTCGTCGCTTGGGAGTAGGGCCAGCATTTCGTACATCACAGGATTCGTTAGGTCGAGACATTGTTTGGATAGTTGGTTCGAGTTAGCGGCCGTTTAGGCTCGTCGGTCAGAGTCAGGGGTAGAGCTGGCGCCCGTAAGCCGGTTGGCTAAATCGGATCGAACTCGGACCGGGGGCTCGCGTTAGCATTTGACCAGCGGGTGCCCTCAGCCCTGACCTCCACCCAAAACGTCTCGCCCCTCACCCTGCCCCTCCCCATCGCCACGCATCTCCCTTCCAGTGTCCGCCCCGGCCAGTGCGGTGGTCACGTCGCCGTGCTGGTTAGTCCGGCGCGGGTGGGAGGGGTTTGAAAGAAGGGGGGGGGGGGGGGTCAAGGAGACAGCCAAGACACCGGCGCTCGCCGGGATGATTCCAGAAAGTCCTCTCGGTTTATTGCTTTTTTTTTTCTGGCCCCTGGGCACGGAATCACACTTGGCAGCGAGCGGCGGCCACGGTGATATATATATTTCAGCTCTCCAAGAAAACGGCACGTGCTCGGTTGTAATGGATTAGTTTATTATTTAATTCGTTGAAGAAGAAGGGAGGAAGAGGAGAGGCGATGAATTACAGAGACAGAGAGACATGGAGAGAGAGAGAGCGAGTCAAGAGAGCCAGAGAGAAGGGTTGCGGAAGAACGAGGCGACACGCAAAGCGTTTTCAGTGCCTCCTTTATTGGCCGAGCGCGCAGAGGATGCAGCAACCGGCGGTGCAGGTGTGCAGCGCAGTGCAGGTGTGCAGCGCAGTGCAGGTGTGCAGCGCAGTGCAGGTGTGCAGCGCAGTGTAGGTGTGCAGCACGCTGGGACACCGACACGGCACCACAGGCAGCACACGTGGTTAGGCAGTACAGGCGGTTGGTTATAGGAAGCACAGGCAGGCAGGCGGGGTTAGGCAGTACAGACGGTTATAGGCAGGCAGGTCGGTATAGGCAGTACAGGTGGTTTATAGGCAGTATAGGCAATACAGGGCCTTGGTTAACAGGCAATGGGATTGCTCGAGCATCATTAGGGGCGTCCACACTGTGTGTATGTGTGCGTCGAGGCCCAGATTGGAGAACGTGGGTTGCACGTGGACGGAGCGACGTTGGGGAGAGGAAGAGAGATGAGACGCATTGAGAAGAGAGACTACGAGAGATGCATTCAGACGACGTATGGGATGGAGATGGGAGGCAGTTTGCATTGGGAAGTGAGATCGGAAGTGCATTCAGCAGAGATACACAGGACATCTGTGAAAACTACTGGACGTCAGTGAAAAAGAGCTTTATAGCTCGTCGGATTCCTCCAGTATAAATAAATGTTCTGATTGTGAGACTCATCAGGAGGGCAGGTACGAGCATGAGAGGTAAGGAGATGGATCGAGAAGGCGAGGCGAAGAGGGGTCGCAAATTATTCGGAAGAGACGCACGCGCGGGCGAGAGCTGTACGAGATAAACGGGAGAGATGTTATCGGAAGAGACGGAGAGATGCGTGGATGGAGCGGGTGGGAAGAGTGCCTAATGCCACTCCACTGCAGGCCACGGAAAGGGAGGGGGGATGGTGGCCTGCATTATGCGATTACAACACCGACATACCCAAGCCCACGTGGTTGGACGGCGGGCCGTGTGAAACAAAATTCGAGTTCGCTAATTTAACTTCAAAGCCGCAGCGAGCCGCCTTTCACGGCTAAATGTGAGCGACGCCGAGGGCCGGATTAAGTGAGCTCATGGGCCGGATTTTGGGGGCCATTCCGCGCAAGTTTGGACAGCGCAGCCTCCCCCGGGGGTTAGTGGAGACTTGACTGTCACGGACGGTTCGGTTATCCAAGGGGGGGGGGGGGGGCTTAAGAGAAGTAACACGATGACGCGCAACGCAAGTGAGCAGAAGCAGGGGGCCCGGCGTACTGTGTTATTAAGGAGGATACGCAGACTTTGTTGTTAAGGAGGATACGGAGATTGTGTTAAGGAGGACACTGAGACTGTGTTGCTAAGGAGGACACGGAGACTTTGTTCTTAAGGAGGACACGGAGGCTTTGTTGTTAAGGAGGATACGGAGACTGTTGTTAAGGAGGACACTGAGACTGTGTTACTAAGGAGGACACGGAGACTTTGTTCTTAAGGAGGACACGGAGGCTTTGTTGTTAAGGAGGACACGGAGACTGTGTTCTTAAGGAGGACACGGATGCTTTGTTGTTAAGGAGGACACTGAGACTGTGTTGTTAAGGAGGACACTGAGACTGTGTTGTTAAGGAGGACACGGAGACTGTGTTGTTAAGGAGGACACGGAGACTGTTGTTAAGGAGGACACGGAGACTGTTGTTAAGGAGGACACGGAGACTGTTGCTAAGGAGGACACGGAGACTGTGTTGTTAAGGAGGACACGGAGACTGTGTTGTTAAGGAGGACACGGAGACTTTGTTGTTAAGGAGGACACGGAGACTTTGTTGTTAAGGAGGACACGGAGACTGTGTTGTTAAGGAGGACACGGAGACTTTGTTGTTAAGGAGGGCACTGAGACTGTTGCTAAGGAGGACACGGAGACTGTTGTTAAGGAGGACACGGAGACTTTGTTGTTAAGGAGGGCACTGAGACTGTTGCTAAGGAGGACACGGAGACTGTTGCTAAGGAGGACACGGAGACTGTTGTTAAGGAGGACACGGAGACTGTGTTGTTAAGGAGGACACGGAGACTGTGTTGTTAAGGAGGACACGGAGACTGTTGTTAAGGAGGACACGGATACTCTGTTGCTAAGGAGGCAACAGGTGGCTCAAGTTAAACTCTGGTAACCCCCCCCACCACTCAAACCCAATTATCAGTGTGGCATTTGTTGCAGAAGTTTGTGGTTCGATTCCAAGCGGTCGCCCTGGTGAATACTGCAGTGTGAATTAACTGCAAAAATACTACTCCTGTGTTACTCGCCGTCTGCCTCACTGCGGACGTTAAATATCCCACGGTGTCATTCGCAAGAGTAGGCCATTCTGTGCCGGAGGAACGGTCAAAACTACTTGAAAAATGACTCAATTGAGATTAAGCATAGCAATCATTGCACCATCCATCCCCCCCCCGCTCCCCCTCCCTCTCCTCCACTGCACAAAAAGACTTGGCAGGACCCGTCGTGGTGAGGATTTCTTCTCGCCAATTAATAGATTACGGAGCGGGGCAATCGGTGCGCGCAATCAATTCCGTTCATTTAGACCCGGGGGGGGGGGGGGGGTCGGCAAGCATAACAACAAGAGCCATTTTTTTTTGCGATTTCGGAACAACAAAAAACAAAAACTCAATGAATAACGCCACGAAGGAGTTCCTGAAAGGAGCCACCCGCGTGCGGCTCTGGAGCTGTAGGTTTTTGCTGACCCCCGATTTCGACGATCCCTGGAGAGAGCGAGCGAGCGAGCGCACAGCCCGCAGAGTGCGCCGGCGTGGCCACACGTGTCGCCCTTGCACGGGCTCTGCCAAGGGACAACCTCTCTCTTGCTTGCGGGACATTAGAACAATATATATATATAAATAATAATCCATGTCTTAAATCACTAAAAAAACATATTTTGGTCAGTCCAAATTTTTTTTTATTCCAGCCACCCGTCAAAGACGGTGTTCCTCCCGCCGCCACCTGTGGTTAGGGGAGCTGCTTGTTGTTGTTTAGTTTGTTGTTCTTCCCCCCGCACCTCCGATTAGCACGGTTGGCTACGTACGGTGCGAAAGAAGTGCAACGTACACACACACACAGAGCGCGAGACCGGGAAGCTTGTCAGGTAATAAGACGGTGTCACCGTGAGTGAAAGCCGACTGAGAAGGAGGAGGTTAATAAACAGGTGGTTAATAAAGACAAAGATAACATTCTGGCAGAAAGGCAACCGACCAACCCCACCCCCCCTCCCCAAACAATGCTTACATTTCAGCAGTGGTTGCAGGGGCTGCTTTCTAATTCCCGGGGCGATGTTTAGGAGACTACCACTACGGACCCACGGGCGTGCGCGCAACGAGTGATTGCAATCATCTCCCGGATTGCAATCCGACGTGGCGCGATGAAATAACGCGGAGTGCAATAAACAAACAAATAACCGCGTCTGATAACGGAAGCGATGGATGGTGGCGATGGCGATGTTGGGGATGGTGGTGATGGTGGTGACGACGATGTGGAGATGGTGGCGATGGTGGTGGATGCGAGGGAGGTCACCGTGGTAATGGTGGAGATGGTTTACGAGGTGGTGTTCAATGCTGGCGATGGTGGATTCGGTGGTGATAGGGGGAGATGGTGACTGTGGTGATGGAGGTAATTCGTGTGACCACAGTGGTGATGGTGGTGGTGGATGTGAGAAGGACAAACCATTGTGATGGTGGTGATGGAAGTGATCACAGTCGTGGTGGTGCAGATGATGGTGGTGATGGAGACCATGATGGTAATGGTTGTGGAGGCGATGGAGATGACGTTGGTCATGCCGATGGTGGTCACGGTGATGGGGAGGAGATCATGGCGACGATCGTGGTGATCGTGGTGATAGTCGCCACGGTAATGGCAGCGATGACTGCGGTGCCAGGAGTCATGACCCTTTGCGCTCCGTACCATCCTCATCCGTCCTCACGGTGCAGGCCCGGCTCTCTGGCCCGGCCCCCACGGCGGTGTAGGCCACCACCGTCACGCGGTACTCGGTCCACTTCTGCAGGCCCTGCAGGGTCCACAGGAGCTCGCCGCGGGCGGCCGCTTCGCCCGCGGCCGCCCCCATCTCGACGGCCTCCTCTCGCGTCGCGCCGTCCTGGCCCTGCCCGTCGGGCAGCGCCCGGTAGCGCACGGCATAGCCCACGATGGGGCCGTTGTGGGCGTGCGCCGGCGGCGGTTGCCAGGAGATGAGCAGCGAGGTGGAGCCCGGGCTCGAGCAGGAGACGTCTTGGGGGGCGGCCGACGGGGCTGGCGACGCGCGGCCGAGGTTCGTTCGTTCGAGGCGGAGGGAGGACGCGAGACGTGGAAGGAGGATGAGGGATGACCAGGGGATGGGGATGGCAATGGATAGAGGGCGGGAGGGAGGGGGGCGGCATGGGATGTCAGACGATGGATATAACGGAGCGTGGGATGCGCAAATCATATCTAGCGTTGAAGCCGCGTGACTCCGGGGTGGGGGGACGCCACAGCGGCTACACCGCCGCAGCCGCGTGGTAATTAGCGCGGCTTGTCGCTTTAATTGCCGTGGAATCGCTTCAGGAAGCGCGCGGCAGGCCCCGCGCCGACGGCGGGCGCCCCGCCGGGACGGCAATTGGCGGCGGAGTGGCCGCGGCGGCGCGGACCCGTTGCCCGTGCCATCGCGGCCGGATTAGTTGGCGTCTCAATCCTCGATCCGCGGGGGTTGCGCGGGCGACCCCCCCCCACCTCCCCCCACCCCTCCGCCTCCCACCCCTGAGGCGGGGAGAATCGCGGTAGCGATGGCCGCGGGGGGGGCGTGGGGGCGGCGCGGCGCGAGTGTGCAGTGGCACGAAACAAAGGGAGATGTAATTAAACCGCGGCGTCTAGGCCGCGGCCATTGTCTGTGCGCCACGGGAAGCGCGGTGCGATTCGGAGCGGTGCGATAACGCGCGGCCCGCGGTGCTGAGCAATCAACTCCAGGAGCGGAGGCAGACTTCCCTCGCCCCATCCCCCCGTTCCCCGCCCCCCTCGACCCTCCACCCCCCCAACTCGCTCGTTAATCCCCGTGACGAGCTGCCGGCGTCGACCACCGCAGCCCTCTTCCTCCTCCTCCTCCTCGGCCCCCCGCGAGCGAAGGGGGAGCAGAGCAGCATGGCGAGCTGGGTCACAGGTCACTCTCCTGCGGGACGGTGGTCGCCCTCCCCTCCTCTCGTTAACTTACCCGTCCTGGATGCCCTCGGGCTGGCCGCCGGCTGTTGCCGCTGCCGGCTGTTGCCGCCGCCGACGCAACAGGTCAACCGGAACCACCCCACACCCACCAGTCCCAGCCTTGCTCTCACCCGGCCGCCACCCGCCATCGAGGGTGTGTGAAACCGACCGGAATGCCGAATACGCGCCGTCGAATAGCGAGGTAAACATAAAAAAACGCGCCCAATATATATTTTTTTTCTCTCATCCTCACGCTCCCTCTCTTCAAAAGGAAAAGAAAAATCTAACAGAGGTGTAAAGCGGCGGCGTACGCGTCCGAACGATGTGCTGCCCCCCCCCCCCTCCCCGGTACGGCCAATCGACCTTGGCCTACAGCCGCACAGCGCCGGGCACCGGGAGGACGGCGACCGCGACCGCCACTGCTGCTGCCGAGCAGCGCGGTCGCCCAGGGAGACGAGAGGGATTTACTCGGCTTTTGTTTTCTGCGAAGAGCAGCGACGGAGTCGGGAAGGGGAGTGAGTGAGGGAGGGAGGGAGTGAGGGAGGAGGCGGCTAGGGCAAGGGGTGGTGGGGGGGGGAACATTTTCCTGGATAGGGCTTTCAAAATCCTGTTGGCAGGGGGCCACCACATTAACGCAGGCATTATATAATAATAACATCAATGTGAGAATTAATGAGGCTTCACCACCTTTATGTGAGTGCAACGCGAAAAGTTCGAAAGAAAGTGTCGTGGCCACATCGAAAATATTGCATTCTGGCGTCCGATTCGTGGAGCTGAGATCGCGCTCCAGATTCAAGGCTGCTGCGCACTTTCAACCCTTTGTCCGAGTTACGATTTCAAGAGAGATATTCCTTCGCCATTTCATTTTTATCCCCCCCCCCTCCAATAAAATGTTCGCAAGCATGATTTGATCGGCTATGAAAATCCCGTACGCGGTAAGGAAGGTGTCAAACCGTCGCAAGTGTGAACGCTTATATCGGTGGCATTGCCGTGACGGATGAACATCGCTTGCTGGTGGGGCCTCGTGGTGGCACAGGTTGTGTGAAATTAAGTAGCCAGTCGTATGTGGCCCGTGTCGCTGTAAGGGCTCCCCACTCCACGAGGGAGCCAGGGGAGACCCTGGGGAGACCCATGCCAAGGGGATACGTGACAGCAAACTAAGTTGATGGGGAAGGAGGGGCAGGGGGGGGGCAGGGGGGGGGTGAGGGAGGATTTGAGAGTGCGTGAGACACGGGGGGGGGCAGGACCTACTTGAGGGCAGCGTCTGGGCGGTTACGATGGAGGTGGCTGCCCCCAGGCCGTGCTCCGAGCGTGCCGCCAAGCGGAACTGGTAGAGCGTGTTGGGCCGCAGCCCCTCCAGCAGGTACGTCATGCTGGGTTCAAAGGTCACGACCTGCTGCTTGTTCGACGCACGCCGACGATGATCCGGCGACGATTTCGGTGGGGAGGAGGCAGATCGTAAAGGTGGGGGTGGGGGGGGGAAGCGATAAGACAGGGCAGTCACGCACAAGTAGAAATGTCCGGAGCATTTCTCGCCACGTCTTCCTGATAACTTAGAGACGTTGGATAACTGATCCTCGCAGCGGTTTCTGGCTCGCCATCGAACAAAAACGGTCGACGCATTGCGCACTTTCAGATGCGCTTCTGTGGCCATCTGGAACGCTCTTCCTTCCACTGGAGCTACGCACTTTTATGATGCTCGTGAAAGAAGCCACTTGGCCGAGTCGACACAGACGCACACGCGCGGGGGGGCGGGGGATGGGGGGGGCGGGGGATGGGGGGGGGGCGGGGGATGGGGGGGGCAGGGGAAGGGGGAGGACCCACCTCCTTGCTGAGTGGGCCGTCCCGGTAAAGTAGCTCGTACTTGATGATGGAGTCCTGCCGCGGGGGGATCCACGACAACAGGACGCTGGTGGCCGACTCGGCCTCCGCCTTCAGGTTAATCGGCTGGCTCGGCACTAACGGTGGGGACGGCGAGGAGATGGCGGTGATGACGACGCACGTCAGCACACCACGCAAACACGCGCACGCGTATTGATGGCGCACGGAGATTCATATGTTGGTGGGGGGAAAAGTTAGAAATAGTTTTGCCAAAATTGTGCTTGCAATGCGTAGGTTCGTATTTATTAGGGATCAGTGTGAGATGACATTCTTTGAGGTGTCGTGTTTTCCTATTTTTAAGGCCCAATTTCAGACTTCATATGATTTCTGGATAAGAATTGTGACCTTCATTGTTTCCGCACTAACGACTTTACGAATTTTTTTAGCATTTATAAATTTACTCGATTTGATTTACAAAATCGTTCCAACAGTGACATGGTAAGTGTCATGTTAACGTGTTAATGTTGTAATAATCAAAGCAAAATTTTCGTCACGTGACATTAATGAAGAGACATCACTTCTTGTGAAGTGAAACTTTCAGATCAGGCCAAAACAGACACTCAAATAGTTTCATTTAATATTGGCCCGATTTAAACATTTTTGACTTAATTTGAAAATCCGGAACATATGTCTCGTATATCTGAAAGTTTAAACTAAATGCACGAATACATAAACCTCGTACGGATTTCGGTAAACACAGGGGCTGGATGGCACAAACCTTTTTATCCAGGCCCTACAAATTCGCATTGAGTGGTTTTCCACCATAATTCAAAGTCACTCATCATATCTGAGCACACAATTGACCGCGTTATAATTCGCAAAACTTTCATTACCCTAATATTAACGGTGTCTGAATTGAAAAGGGCGTCAATAATCATTCATTATTCATTTTACAATTTCACGTTTTAGAAAAATCTCATAAATGGCCCACGACATAAGTCGGGGGATGTATGGATGGCGCCCTCCTACCCCCCCCCCGCCCCCCTCCCCCCCCAATAAATCGGCCGTACTGATTGATCGTGGAATTTATAAAACATAGCAGGGGGAGGGGGGGGGGCTCACGGAGGTGTGATGCGTTAGCCAATCGCACGAGGAGCGGGTGGGCGGCCATCGATAACGTCGATCGTCAAGCCAGGTCACACGGGGTCATTGTGCATTCACACTGTGTCATGTGACTTACTAACGGGCCCCCCCTCAAGCTCCCCCCCCCCGACCACCCCTTGATCAATGCGGCACCGCTGCAGACTTAGTACGAGCGAGGTCGCGTTGAGGAACGGAAAATAATGTCCGTCCCGCGGAATGCACAAAAGGACGTGTTGCACCTGCAGCAGAAGGGTCAAGCAACATGAAGGGGATGATGAGGTGGAGGATGAGCAGAGGAGCGGAGAGAGGAGAGGACGAACGAGCAGGAGGAGGAGAAGGAAAGGCTGGAGATTGTTGGAGGAAGAGCAGAGCAGCAGAGGAGTTTGGGAATGAGCAGAGGAGGGAGGAAGGGGAAGGAGGAGGGAGGGAGGGAGCGAGCGTGCAAAGAGCGAGCGAGTGAGCGAGCGAGGGAGAGACAAGGAGGACCCTCACCTCCCTGCTGCGTCTTGACGTGCAGCTCCGGGGAGTGCGGCCCGTCGCCCACCGACGTGAACGCGAGCACGCGCACCGTGTAGTCGGCTTGCGGCGTGAGGCTACCGATGGTGGTGAGCAGGCTGTCCTCCAGGTTGTGCTTGAGCCACGCGCTCACGGGCTGCCCGCGCTCCGTCGTGTAGTAGACGCGGTAGCCGCGGATCTGCCCGTTGGGCTCCTCGGGCTCCTCCCACGTCACCAGCATAGTGGTGGCGCTGAGCATGCGCGCCTGCACATTGCGCGGCGGGCTCGACGGCGCCTGCTCGCTCGTGCGCGTCAGCACCGCGTCGCTCTGCGAGCCGCGCCCGATGTTGTTGACGGCCGCCACCAGGAACTCGTACTCGGAGTAGGGGCCCAGGCCGCCCACCGTGTAGCGCGTCGTCGCCACGCCGTCGATCTCTTGGTAGTGCCCGCGGCCGTCCGGCGCGCCGCCGCCGCCGCCCCCGCCGGTGATGGGCCGGTAGCGCAGCACGTAGTAGGTGATGGGCTCGGCGTTGCCCGAGTCCCACGTCAGCGTCACGCTGGTCGCCGTCGTCTCGGTCACCACCGGCATTGACGGAGGCCGGGGCAGCGCTACGGGAGCGGAGGGGGCAGGCGTGGAGTACCAACAGCGGCGTCGTCATCGTTGTCATCGTTCGTAAGCGATTTTTTTTGGGTTAGGCCGCGACGAAATGATGTGTCCTAAGACCCACAACCACGCCACACCACGGCCACACCACGGCGCACGCCACGGCGCGACACCCGCGCGACTCCGTGCCCGCGACGCACCTTTGACGGTGACCTGCGCGGTGGCCTCGACGACCCCGAGCGAGGACATGGCGACGCACGTGTAGTTGGCGCTCTCGCGCACGTTGCTCAGCTCCAGGACGTTGCGCCCGATGGGCATCTCCTCCTCGGGGGTCAGGTCCTCGCCACCCGACATCCACTTGACGTAGGGCATGGGCGACCCCACCGCCACGCAGGACACGTTCACGCTGCCGCCCGGCATGATCTCCTGACTCTTGGGCGGAATGGAGAACCGTGGAGGAACGTGCCTCACTGGAAGGGGGGTGGGGAGTGGGGGGGGGGGGGGCGGTGGGTGGGGGGCCGTGTGAAGGGGGTTTTCGGGGGAGGGGCACGAGTTGAAGGTGGGGGGAGGGTAGGTTTACAGGAAGGGAAGAGGGGAGGGCGTGGGGGGCGAGGGGTCGGGGCGGGGGGGGGGGGCAGTAGGCAGTGCCGTGATATCCATGCAATCGGCGGGGCGCCGCCCGGGCCCCCCACGGTTCACTGATGCGTGTGCACGCGCGCGCGATATGCAATATACGTATGTGTATACGGCGGAAGCGTATACAGATATGTACGCGGGCGCATATGCGGCGGGCGCGCACACGCACTGCAGTGGCACCGTCGGTCCCGATGTAAATCGGTGGTCGCGTCGGCTCCGCCGCCTCGGCGATCCGGAGATGCGGTCGCATCGATGTTGGCAAGTTACATCCGAAATTGGACCGTTTCGGTACCGTGTCGGTACTGTATTGTCGGGTAAGCGTACAGAACTCGCAAGGGCTGATTTTTTTAAAATACAAATTTTGAAAGTTAGCTTACGAGATCAGAAATCCTTACGGGACCAACACTTTCAGGTTGTTATGTTACAAATAAATATTACAAGAAGATTGCCCCCACTGTGGCTGGTGCATAATCGATGTTGGCGGAAAAAGAGTAACGGGACCCCCCCCCCCCCGGCCCACCTCCCTCCCCGACCCCCCAGTTCCTCCTGTCGTCACGATCACAGGAGACACCAACACGCTATCGTAGGCACTGCCTCGTCACTTCCATAACCGGCACGTCTTCAACGATTATTGTGTGCAAATAATGGATCCATTGATTCTGTCGCGGTTTCACCCTAGAGGTATCGGTTACGTCGTTTTTTCGTGTTGTCGTTGTAAGTTTCAATCCAATATTGACTTCGGTGGGAGACTTTCCGGTGCCATCATTTGTGGGGGATCCTGTGACCTCCCCCCCCCCCCTGACCACCACCCCCCCCCCTCATATTTAACTTGCACTACCATCGAGGGCTACCCAATCAATTGATCCGTTATTGTGCGCGATGAATCGTTGAAGCTGAAGAAAACATTTCCCAGCGGGCGAACTTGAGACTGCTGGCATGCAGAGGGGGGGGGGGGGACTGGAAGGACAGAGAGGAAAGGAAGTCGGAGGAGGAACAAAGAGAGATGGTCCATGCACATCGTCATGATGAGGGGGGAGGGGGGGGGGGGACGGTAGGGGTGGGTGGGTGGGGGAGGAAGGTGGGAGGGGTTTGGCAGGGTCGGAGCGGGGGTGGGGACGGGGGGCGCGCTGGGCTCCTGGGGTAAGAAAGATTCGGAACGCAAAACGAAAAGACGCGGGAAACGATGGGAAGCAATCGCTGGGTCGATGTGAGTGAATGTGAATCCCCCACATTGTCACATCACTGCTGGAGTCGGGTAACAGGGGGACGGGGGGGGGGGGCTGGAGGGGCAAGGGGGGTCGTGGGGGGGTGGGGGCTGGCAACCACAGCCGCTCCGTCCTGAGTGACATTTCCCTCTCGTCGAGAGACGCCCCAGCCCGGGCGGCAGATTTCGTGCCGCGAGGGGCATGCGGGACGGCGAAGGTCACGGGGGATGAGGGGAGGATGGAGGAGGAGTGGTGGGGGGGGGGAGCCGAGGCGGCGAAGGGGACGACGATGGCAGATTGAGCAAGTCCGCTTGCTCGCTCTGCGGAAGCTCGGCTCCACCGTCGTGTTCATCCCACGAGGGGCCGCTTCCCCAATTGTGGAGCCAGCTTTGCCGCAGTGGGGGGGGGGGGGGGATGCAGTTGAAAAATAAAAGATTCCACATTCCCTCTGGCATTCTCGTGGCCACGGGCGTCTCGTCGTCGCTTTTTGAATGCCGTGAATGAATTTGCGGCTGAGAACGAGGCTCGGCTCAACGTTACGGAATCGACCGCGTCCCCGTAAGATGACGAACAAAACTGAAATAAAAAAAAATGTAAACGCCAAATTTGAAATCTCAATTTGGCGTGTATCGACACGCAGGTGCGTCGGGTAATTTGTCTCAATAATTTAACGCGAGCTGCCATTAATGGGGGGGCAGGGCTGGTGGTGGGGGAAGAGGTGGGTGGGATGGGCGGCGGATGGGGGGGGGGCGTTAGAGGTCAGGGTTATGGATCCGCGTGCGGAGTTGCCGCCAAATTCTGCCGCTCGGGAAGGGCGCTTCTCCTCCCGGGGACGATGCCATCGAGGAACGGGACATTTGGGAAAGAGGGGGAACAAACGAGAGGGTTTTTTGGGAAAAGGCGGTGGGTGGTGGGGGAGGGAGTTGGGGCGGGGGGGCTAGGAGCGGGGTTGGGGGGCAGGGGGGGGGGTTGGAGCAGCAGTGGGAGGACCGAGAAAGCAAGGGGAGTAGCAGGCAGGGATCACCGTTCCGCTTCCCGCTGGGGGGGACAGATAGCGCAAGCATTCGGCACGAGACAGAAGCAGCGGCAGCAGCGGCAGCAGCAGCAGCAGCATGGGCAGCAGCAGCGGTAGGAACATGCACGGCCTCGCGCACAAGGTCGCGAACGTCCGCCAGATCGATGCCTCCGCATCTCATTCATTACCCGCGATTCTCCGCCGAGCGGATTTGATAGGATCGGCTGATTTATCCGCTGTGGATTTGCGTCCTTTGTTTTTTGTGCGTTTTTTTTTCGCGTGAGAATTGTGGGCCGTTTTTCACGACGAACGTCATCGCGAGGGTGGGACGAGGACAGAGGAGCTCCCTTCCGGCGGGAGACCGTCGCTAGTATCCCGAAATTACCGCGCCGTCCTACGGAACACCTTCCGGAGCCTCTCGACACCTATCAAATACCGCGGTGTCTATCAAATAGCATGACAACTATCGAATAATTTGGAATCTATAAAATATGAGTTCTAACATTGAACTTGACAGACGTAAGAGCCTTTGACAGACGTCATGGCATCCCGACAGGCATCAAATACTACGACGTCTATCAAATACTTATGGGAAGATATCACATCCCAAGGTGTATTTTGAAAGCGATACCGTCCATCAAATCCGACGATACCTCTACAATACCACGGCAGCCTATCTGATACCGTAGTATTTAGGCTTCATAAGTAGCGTCTTTGTAATGGACCACGCGGCCTTATGGCGGATGGAGCGGCTCGCAATCGGGAGGATTACAAATTCAAATCCTGGTTTGGGGGTCGGGGGGGGGGGTGGCGACTCAGCCGATCATCATCCCTCTGCGGCTCCTAAAATAACTATCACTTTACGGTGAAGGCAGTCGTGGTTGTCTTATTAAGTGACTCGGTCCCACCATAGGAATATGAAAGGGCCTGACAAGGCTCGTTCGAGCAGGAAATTTACGTTTTTCGACGAGGAAAGTCAATCACCGCGGGTGTCTGCCGAATGGCGTTCGCCGCGTCTTTGGCACGGAGGTCATGGCTTTGACGTCGCTCCCCCGTGCAGCGTTCACACACACACACACAGCAGCAGCAGCCACAGCAGCAGCAGCAGCAACAAGCAGCAGCAGCAGCCAGGGTCCCAGAAGATCTGGCACCTTCAAGAGTCCAAGGCCCTCAACAATCTGGTTCTCGTCGACAGCCAGGTCAAACCAGGCTCTCCGAAATCCGATTCTCAGAATCCAGTGACCTGACTTTCAAGGACCCAGGTTCAAAGACCAGGATCTTAGATCTTAGGTGGCCATTTTTCTTCCACTGCCGCCGCCGAGCTGAGCCTGTGCGTGGGGGGACTTTCGCGGTACGTGGCGGCTGTCACGCCGAGTCAGAAACAAAACGCCGGCCTCACCGGAAGACGTCCGAGTCTGGCTCGTGGCCAAGCAGGGCCAGGGGGCGGGGGGCTGTGGACGTGTCAGTTGCGTGCGACGCCAGTCAGTAACAACTCAACCTGGCGTGGCTCGGTTGGGCAATGGAAAAACTGGACTCGGAAACCAGAATCTGAGTCCCCAGGCTTTCAGTGAGCCAGTTCGTCAGGAAACCCGGGTTTAAATGACCTGGCTGTGAAGGAGCAGCCTGTCAGACAGAAGGCATCATGGGCCGTGGAAATGTGGTGCGAGCGGGGTACGCAGGCACGAGGAGGCAGGGGGGGGGGGGGACCACGATAGGAGGGGAGGGGGGGGCAGCACGATAGGAGGGGCGAGGGGCTGCAGGCGCGGCAAGCAAAACGTGATTCACGGCGACCGCAGAGCTCCGATTCGAGAGATCAGGAAAAACAACAACCACAACAACTACAACAACTACAACAACTAGATCACAAGTGGCGGTTGAAACGATCCCACGCAATGGAGGAGGCTGTCACGAGCACGCGGTTGATGAAAGATGAAAGGGGGCAGCAACATGGCAGTGGTGGTGGAAAGGGGGGGGGGCGGTGATGCCCGTTCCACGGGTGTGCACGCACGCACGGGCAGACTTTTAAAAGCACTCCGCCTGTGAATTAGAATCTCCGGGGTTCTCGCGAATCTCGCCCGGGGCCGACACCAGTCGCGGTGTTTTTTTTTCCAGCGGCGCGGCCAATGTGGGAAAAGCGTGGCGAACCCCTTCACTCTGCGACGGCGCGTTACTATCCCTCGGCCGCTCTGCAGCAGCGCCGTCCACTCGACGCGTGTTTCACGTTTAACGATGCCTCGCGTCGCAGTGATCGTTACGTCCACAGTTATGTACCCGGCAAACCTGCGTGCCGTGCACATTTTTGTCTTTCTCCCCACTATACAATCCCAACTGTGAAAGAACAAAAACTATTGAGTGGGCACGATATATATATTTTTTTCAGGAGATGAAATTTGGATGGAAAACCCAACCCCGCCCCATCCCAACAAAATTTATTTTTGCTGTCGCCACCAACGATTGTGACAGCACCACCCACGTGACACACGTGGCACGTGGGTGGCGCTGGGGCTGCCCGTGCGCGCGGTGCACGTTCCCCCTTGGAGCGCTCGATGAAAAGTCGAACGAGACGAGGTGGGTAGAGGGGTTGAAGACGGCAAGGTGAGAGAGCGGGGATGTGGGATGGGGGGGCGCAAGCAGGGGATGTGTCCGGCCGGTAGGCAGGGAGCAGATGCGCAGCTGTGACAGCAGTGGTGGCAGCGGCGGCAGCAGCGTCACGCTCACCAGATACACCGGAGAAACCCGTCCACCCCGCCGCTCCGACGGCGACGGACGAGGCCATGAATTAATGACGCGCGGCTTGATTACAGAGTCACGACAATTGCTTCGTGTTTAACAGAGCAACTGTTCCATTACCTATTAATGGGAGCTGCCAAACAAGGAGGCTGTTTATGCCGCCAGGCACGGCAAGCAGCCCTTAGTGCGCACGCATTACAAATTAGCGCCGCTTCGTTTATTTAAATCGTGAGTAAAAAAAAATCTATGTATAAAAGAGTTTCATTCAACTCGCTCAAGCAATAATTATAAAGTGTAACTCCTCCACAGACCGGGGCTGCTGGGCAGCTGCGTAGCGGATTCGGTGCGGGTGCTCTCGCCAAGTAAGACAAAGGTGGGTTGGTGGTGTGGGGTGATGGTGGTGGGGGGGGGGGGGGTGGTCCAGCCACCTTGCCCCCCCCTCGCCATCCCCCCCCCCTCCCCCGTAAATCATCGTGAGACGAGTCGACCTCGTTAGCGCGTGAATTATCGTCGGGTCTCAATCGCCGAGGCCACGTTGGTGCAAAGCGAGGAGGAGGCTCGGATGCAGCGGTGAGGGGCGACGGGGGTAGGGGAAGGGGGTGGACGAACACGCACACACACACACACGGTATGTGCACCACGTACGTACGGCATGCGCACGAACAGCACCGGGGCGGGCTCATGCACAGTGCGGTGGTGGCCACAGGCAAGGCGGACAGGCACATGAGACTACCGCTAGGCGACTTGGGCGGGTAAGTAAGCGATAGCGCTCACCGTGTGGGTAAGGTGAGTGGCGTGAGTGGGTGGGTAGGTGTGCGCGCGTGTGTGGGTAGCGCAGGGTAAGGGGATGGGGGGCAGCTGGGGGTGTGGGGGGGGGGTGAGTGGGTACCTCGACTCTTTGAGGGTGTGGCACTTTAGTGTGCTTGTTTGTTTGTTTGTCTACGTGACTCGTGTGTCTCTCTCTCTCACGGCGTTGTTGTGACGGAGGGGGAAGGAAAACAAAGATTAGGGTGAAACACACCAACCTGGTCGCAGCTCTGGGGGGGTTGTGAGTGTTGTTGAGTGATGGTGGTGGGGGGTGGGGGGCAGTAGGGGGGGGGAGACGGGGCCGGGAAGATTGAATGCGCAACGAAACGAAAATGACGGAAGGGCAGGAAGAGAAGAAATAAAAGAGGAGAGGAGAGAGGAAAACAAAGAAAGAAAGAAAGAGAGGGGAAACAACAGAGAGAGTAAAACAGGCCGATAACAGGGCACATCGCACGTGGGGGCCACGCCGGCACGGCCTTCACAGCCAGGCCTGGCCGGCCGGCTCCACACGGCCACGACATCATCGACAACATCATCATCATCATCACCGTCACCAGCATCGACGTTATCACAACCGTCACCATCGTCATCATCATCATCATCATCCTCGCGTGCGCTGGTGGTTTTCGGGCCGTCCGGCGTCATGCTCCGCGTGCTGGCAGCTTTCTTCAGGAACGGAAATGCGCGGTAGCGAACTGTTGGACGCGGAGGTCACTGGGTGGGGGGCACGGTGGGTGGGGGGCACGGTGGGTGGGGGGCACGGTGGGTGGGGGGCACGGTGGGTGGGGGGCGCGTGGAGCAACGCGATAACGCAACGCATAGACAGACGCTTCGTACAACCCTGGAGGCACCTACAGAGTGGGTTACCCCCCTTTCTCCTCTCTGCACATTCGGTGAGCCGTGCAGACGGGGGTTGGCACCGGCGGCGGTGGTTGGCGACTGTTGTACAATTGTTGAACTTCTTTCGCACCCCACGTGGCCAAACGTGCTAATTGGAGGCACGGTGATGGTGGTGGTGATGGCGGCGTGGGGGAGAGGAGGAGAGAGGGCACCAAAATGAGATGCGCAGGCAAAGTCGGCCTAATGGGAACGTCTCATTACTCGTCATTTTGCACAAAGTCGGTTAGCCGCACATGAACAATAAATGGACAGGATCGCACGTCCACACAGAGCTGTAATGAGGCCAACTCGAGCCGTTTGGTCCAAATGGGCAGCCTGGAATTGCAATCCTGGACTTCAAATCCAGAGATTGCCAGTTTGGCTACATCTCCCGGCACGCTAGTTAAACCAATAAGGCAGCGTTTTTTTTCAATTTCGTGGAAAAAGAACAGCAATGCCGTCGTACTTATAATGACGGGGGCCTCCTCCTCCTTATCGCACAGCCGTGATAATGTCGGGAGGGAGCGCCGACGGTTTGCGGGACGTCGGAACGCACCTCCAGCGCTGTCTGGGGCTGTTATGGTTGCAGATGTTTCGCGCCGCCTCTGAAGGAGTGGGACGATCGTCGTGGAGGGGGGGGGGGGGGGGCGCTCGGCTCGTTAGCGGGGCTATCGGAGCGGGGATGATCGCGATGTCTCCCCGCGCCGCACCCGCCCCCCCCCCCCACGCGTCTCCAATTGAAACATTTCGGGCAGAGGCGATAAAAAAAGAAAAAACCCGAAATAAACCACCATCGCAAATTCCATTCCGCCTCACTTGAGATATACCACTGAGCAGAAACACAGCTCCTTTCACACGTGCGATTTCGCCTCGACGCACGCACAGGCAGAGTTCCCCCACATAGTCTATACAGGCTGTCGGGGCAAGTGCTGCTGGCGAGTATCACCTATGAAGGCCGGCACGGCGCAACGAGGCGGTGGCGTGCCCACAACACGACGCCTTTGACTCCCCAGTGCTGATAATTACCGCACTGGGTAATCATTTAAGGGGAGGCCGAAGACCGGTACAGATAAACGCATCACTGATGCTGGCCGGAGGAAAGAATTGCACTTTCGACCTGTCTACGGATAGAACACTTGATGATGATAATGTTAGCCACGGCTGGAAATCCAACTTTGGACGTCTGCTACATGGTGAAATTCGCTGCAGACACACACACTGACTGACACACACACACACTCACTCACCCACCTAACCATTGATCCCAGAAACCTCGTCTCTCTGTGTTAACAGACCCTCGCGATGGAGAACAAAAACGCGAGTACAGTGCGATGCCGTTACCATTATCTTTGATGCATCTCCTCTCAAAACCAACAAGGGCACAAACCCAGTCTGGTGCCCTCACCACCACCAATGGTCTCCCCCTCTATCGACACACCGCGACCGCTCTCCCCATCGCGTCGCACGCACGCGGCATCGCTCGAACGACGACGCCGGCGGGCGGTCGCGGGCGCGATCGGTCACGGAAAACCTGCGCCTCGTTTTCCAAACACCGCGGCCTGCCTGGCCCGCGACCCCCTCAACCGCACCGGCGAGCGGCCCCGCGGACGCCGCCGGCCGGCAGCGCGAACGAAGCTGGCAGGTCAAGCTCAGGCCAAAGTGTTGAATTTTCTCGTGCAGCAAAGCGGTGGATCTCTCTGGACGCCTGCGCTCTCTGCTGCTGGAGCCGGCGGTGCGGTGGGTTGGCGGAGGAGGGGGTAAGGTGGAGACGGTGGGGATGGCGGGGCGGGGGGTTTGCTGCCTTCAGCGGCTGCACCGAATACATTTAATTGGCTTGGCTCTTTGTTAAATTTTGCAGCCAGCACTGTGAGCGCGAATGGCGGGGGGGGGGGCGGCATGGGGGGGGGGGGAGCCATGCATTTTTCATCGTCGGTAGATCACGGCCGAGGAGCGCTAGCACCACGCTGGGCTCGCTACTCGTCGCCCGATTTTGTTGAGGGGTGGGGGTGGGGGGGTTACGCAGCGCGTGCCAGCGACTACACGGCAGACAACGGGAGACCCGACAGGAAATCGTCTTAAGGAAGATCGCGGGCAGCCAAGGGAAGCGCGAGGAGCGTCGAGGAAATTCGGGGCACAAATGGGGGCCGGCCGCATCCGCATCCGCGCCGCCGCCACCGCCCTCTCCGCGTGGCCAACACAGCCCCGGGGGGGGGGGGCTGCGTTCGCTTCACGTCTCTCCGAGCGGCGATCGGGGAAACTGAACGCGAGGGCTCCCGGCGCGTGCTTTGTTCGCGACAAACGCGCTCGCCGCACTCGTCACTGTTTGCTAGACGGTTCGTGGTCGCGGCTCCTTCCCGAGTCACACGACGAGTTTACTCTCCGGGGCTCTCGCTCCGTTCTATGCCCTCCTCCACCAGCTGCCTGCGCAGTGCTGCCCCCCAAGTCCCATTTGATCCATCTACCCCATGCTGCCCCACACCATTAATCCACTCCATGTCGCCTGCCGTCATCTCAGATCTCCATGCTGTCATTGGCTCTGTGCTGCCCTGTGTCTTATAGTTGTCCGACGCTGCCCCATGCCATTTATCATTCCCATGCTGCCCCATGCTTCCCGATGGCACGTATGAGCGCCACGCTGTCCCCCCCCCCCCCCCCCGTGTTGCCCAACATGCCTTGGCTAGCTGCACGTGACAGCGAGTCGGCGCGTTGGGGGGTGGGGCGCTTCATTAGGCAGATGTGTGTGTGTGTTTGAGATGTGTGTGTGTGTTTGAGATGTGTGTATGTGTGTGTGTGTGTCTGTTTGAGATGTGTGTGTGTGTGTTTGAGATGTGTGTGTGTGTCTGTTTGAGATGTGTGTGTGTTTGAGATCGGAGCTCGCTCCGTCGGCAAGCTGAACATTACCGGATTTAGTCAGCGGTGCGTAATTTTACAACTCATGAGTGCCTCTCTCTCTCCATCGCTGCCGCCGTGCGAAAGAGCACATTTAGGAAATTAGGGAGAAATATGCTATTTGAGATCGTGCCTGCTGAGCGAGCGCTCGTGATTGTGGCCGCGTCGAGGAGGGCTGGAGTACCCGCTGATATTGAAATAGTACACAGTCGCAGGCTCCGCGATGCTGCCCTCCATCCTCCTCCCCTCCACTACCAACTACCACAACAACAACCACCATCATCATCACAACCACCACCGCGTGCACAAGCGTCGAGGCGTCGTCGGTCGCACTCGTCCCACTCGTGTCTCGCCCCGCGGCAAAGGTCACCGACCTCCACGGCGAGACTCGCGGCGGAGCTGCAAACAACACGGCGAGCGGAAGCAGCGACGCCAACGCCAATCGACCGACGCAGTTAGAGCAGCGATGGTGGCGGCGGCTCCGTTGGCCACCGAGCCATTCCCTTTCACCCCGATCGGGCCGAGAGAGCGACGGAGTGGGGGAGGGGCGCGGGGGGGGGGGGGCAACGGACGGGGTCGGGGAGGTCAAGGCGGAAGGCTCCATACCTCTCACGTAGAGGTTGGCGGGAGCCGAGTAGACCGTGCCGACGTCGTTCGACGCCACGCACTCGTACTTGCCCTGGTCCGAGTCCTCGCTCAGGTCAATCTGCAGGGCGCCTGCAGGTCGGGGACGGTAACGGGGTCAAGAGTGCAGGAGGGGGGGGGGGGTCCGGGGTCAGCGTGGTTTCGCGTGTGATGGCGGCGGCGTCGCGTTCACCATCGTCGTCGTCATCGAATGGTCATTGACGTGGAGCAATTGAATGGGAGTTCCCCCCTCCCTGTCCAATTCCCCCCCCAACCCTCGCCCTCCATAGCCTCCTGCCTGGGCTCATCCACAGTCCGTGGGCACCGGTGCGTTTGCACTGCCCGCACACTTCACTGCTACGCCAACTGCCTGGGGGACACGGGGTACGCTACCCAGAGTGGGCCCCGTCTCCGTGAGCCACGCGGCTGCAGAGGGAGAGAGGGAGAGCGGTCGGCCACCCGGCGCTCGCTCCGAGACCGAGCTGGCCTCACGAAAAGGGAAGTCAAAAGCGCAGAGCGGCGAGGGACGTGCTGCGCTCGGCGCGCGTCCCCGCGCTTTCCGTCCGAACAATTTCAAACATTTCCTGTGAGCGCAGCATGGAGCTTGGCGGAACACAGCGCAACCGCGCTGGTTAATATTTGTTTCCGAGCTCCCCGCGAGATGTTTACTGTCTCTCTCTCTCTTTCACAATTTTCCCCTCTTTAAAGATTTTTATTTTGGCAGCCTCCCGCGGTGTCCGCGCTGCCTACGCGCTCCTCGCCGCCGCTAAGAGGAGCGTGACGCTGGGTGGCCTTCGCTTAACGAGACCTTTTTGGTGGTGGCGTGACAGGACGGACTCGCTCCGGACCCCGCTACCCCATCGCTCCGTTACATCCGCGTCAAGCCACGAGGCTTAAGATATCCATTTATATCCGGTGCGGACCAGTGTAGGTCTGACGTGCTAGAGAATGGGCAACGGAGGCGGATATCACAGGGCTACCTCCGAGAACCCTTTAAAAAGACTCATGGTCAAGACGGCAGAGGGCAGACATATCCCAACCCACTCGGCCGAAGAAAGCAATGTTCATGGAATGGATATGCAAGTGGGTATTTTTTTTTTAACGCCCACAGCTATACTTTAGCTAAATTAAGTGTAGAAACATTGAATGTGGGTGGGTAAATGTGCCGTTGAGCGGTTGGAGCGATGGAGCGTCGTGAGTGACGGGGGTTGGGGGGAGGGGGGATGTGGGGGGGGGGGGTCTACCGGGCATGGCCCAAGGAGAGTCCGGGCCATGTTCAGAGCCTCTTGAGCTACACAGCAGGGTCACTCGGCTACTGATAGTCTCATGGCACCCTTTCTAAACTAGTGATGATAATGGTCACAATAATCCCCCCCCCCCGCCTATTCGAAAAACACGGGGAAAGTAAATCAACAAATGCGAACATTTCCTCAGCGCAAGTCATTTTGAAAAAAAAAATGTAACTAAGAAATCCGCGTGGGGCAATTCATTTCCTATTGTAATGAAAGATGAAATAGCCGAGGCCTTTTCTGTGAATTTGTCAATTATTGTCGTACGCATCCCAGAAATGGGATTCTAAAGATGAACATTATATTTCCCCCCGCTGTATTTCTCCTTTAATGAAACGCGCAGGACAAATTGGTTTGGGGTTGTGGGGGATTGCGAAATATATATAAAGTAATTTCTGGAGACTGGAGGCAATGTGAAAGCCTCGATTTATATATATGTGAAAAGCTACTCTTGGAACTAATGTCACATTCCATATTTTTTTTTTGCGGAATAAAAAAAAGGTCAGAACGATGCAGGCAAAAAAAAAATCGGTTCATTTCCGAGCGACCGTTGCTAAAAATCCATTTCATGAAAACTGAGCAACGCGGCGATTAGAAGCGGTGGAGGTCACATTCAACAGGGATAGGGAAATTGGTTTTTAAAAGTTGACGATGATTTTTTTTTTAACATACAAGCACCAGGGAGGTTTCTGGTATGTGTGGCGGGCGGTTGGGGGGGGGGGGGGAGAGGGCGATGGGTGCCCATTTATAACATAAGCACGTTTAATTCGCCCCCCCCCCCCCCACGTGAATCATGAGTGGCAAGGAAAAAAGCACGCAAAAAAATCGATGCCACGGCCGATCAATCGCTTCCCAAAAAAATGTAATGGTAATGTGCGTCGGAACGCGCGATGCTTTCGTGTTGCTTTGAAATACACTCCGCGTTTATAGTTGAGCAATTTAGCGAGGTGGCATTTGTTTTCGTGCGAGAGGATTAATTAAAAACGCGTTTGGAAAAAAAACCCCCGCCAGGAACCGAGGTGAAAAGTTCGTGCCAGAGTTTTCTCGACGACAGAAGTGGCGGAAGGCTCCACTTCCTCGCGATATCACCGGACGCTGCTGCCTTTGTGTCACCACCGCCACCGCCACCACACGAACTGGGCCCAGGGATCGGCAATTATTTACCCAGGAAAGTTTCGCCGAGGCTCAGGGCCATTTTCAGGTGGGTCCTTGTTTGGCCAGTTCCATTAATGATTGAGCTACAAGTGTGGGGCTGGGTGTGAGTGTGGGTCTCTGTCTAGGCTTCCTAGAGTGGTGGTGCTGCGGTCAGCGCGCAGTGCTAAGAACCTGTCGACCCGAATTCCGATTCCCACTCACGGCCACCAACACCGGTGACGATTATCTGAACTGGTCCTGGGCCTCCCCTACGTCGACTAAATGAATACCTGGGGGAGTGTGCAAAAGCAATTCAACTGGACTGGTTCTGGCCTTCATAGGTGCTCCTCGCAAACAGCACTTGTCCCAACAGCCTGTGAAAGGATATACGGGGGATATTTGTCTTTGTCTGCTTAGGCCTCCTGTCGAGGTCACTTCAGTCAGCGTGGCACAACACAGACGTAAATAGCGCGTCGGTGTTCGTGCTCCTGCCGTATCGCTCTGCGATGCACTTTTGGGTCGACCCGACGTGCCGACGTTTCACTGTGCGTGCGATTCGGCTCCCGAGGAAGCTCCCAGCACGTTCGAGCGAAACGTCGAGACATCGTGTCAAACGGCGCACGGCGCGACCCGAAAACGCGTGTGTGCGTGGGCATATGGGCGTGTGGTTGCGTGTGTGCATGGGTAACTAAACAGTGGCCTGCAAGCGCTCGCGACGTCGACGGGGAGGAAGCGCGGAAACGTGGGCACGCACGGAACTCACTCACTCACACACGCGTTCACGCATTCACTCACGTGCTCACGCACGCACACACTCACTCTCACGCGTTCGTGCTCATGCACGCACAAATGCACGCACACACGCACTCAGCTGCACCAACGGCTCAGTGGCGGAAACGCTCACACGGCGGAGGAAGAAGGGCACAGGGATGGCCGGTGGTGGTTGTGATTGAAATCGTTGGTGGTTGTGGTTGGGATCGGTGATGGTTGTGGTTGGAATCGGTGGCGATGGCGGTTGTGGTGTGAATCGAAAGCCATGGTACATGATGGCACGTGACAGCACGCGGTGCGTGGAGCCGGCCTTACCTCTGATAGGGCCACTGCCTGGGTGTACGAAAGAGAAAATGAATAAACAAAAAGAAAACAGAAATAGGAGAGAGCGTTAGAGCAATTCGACAATTGTTAGGGGGCAGAGGTCGCTTTAGCGACCACCATGGGGGGAAGGGGAGGGTGGCTGCTGGAGGAGGAGGGTTCGTGGATGTTAATTCCAAGGGGATGGACATTGCCACCTCCCTTTTGTACAGGCTATGCCCGTCGCAGTGTCTTTACCTCTAAGATTGTCGCGGTTACCAAATGCGCTATATGGATACGTCGCAATTAACGGGACGTCGGCCAAGTCGCGCGACTATTCATTCGCCGCGGACACGCGGTGCGAGGGCCGTCGTCGGAATTGCCGCTGGCGATTGTTTTGAAAAAAAAAATCCTCCTTTGACTTCCACGGAACCCGGCCTCCTCCCGCGATCGCCACGACCGCCCCTGGGGCTCCCGAAACCCCGAGACACAAGCAGAAGGAAACTCGCGAGCACCTAGCGCAGACCGCACGAGTCGGGACGCGGGGAGCACGGATGCGGGGGTGGGGTAGGGTCGGTCAGGGCAGGGAACTTGCGAAGGAGGAAGGTAAGGGTAGGATCGGGTGGTGGGGGGGAGGGAAGGGTGGTGGGGTTAGCTGGTGCTGCTAGTGAAGGAGTGCCTGGCAGCTATGACCCCGATCTCATAATCAGAATCTTTACTAACACTGGAGGAATCCGATGAGTTATAACGCTCCTTTCCACGGATGTCCAGACGCTGCCTCGGAGGTGCCCTGTGGAAGGCGCGCACCGTCCACGCTTGCCAGGGTCGGTCAATAAATTGGGAAGCCACGTGGCAACTTCCCCCCTCCCCCACTTACTGGCAGAATCGGCGAAGTGATGCCATTCCCGGGTATGCATCAATAATACTTGCATAGTCTTCGCCTTGTGGCGTGCTCTGGTGTACGCACAACGGTGGTGAGACAAGGCCACGAAGAAGAAGGCCATCTCTGGTGTAGGCCAATCAGTTCCCAAGACAACGGGTACATGGGTCATCAGAGAATGTTTGTTTGCATGTTTCTGCAGGCGAGTATGTGTGGTTAATGCAGAAGATATCTTACGCACTGTTTGAACATCTTAACAGCTGTTTATTACCAGAAAGGGTCAAACCTTAATCTGATTTCTCATCATCCTGCGTCGGTTTACTCCGCCTAACGCTTAGTAGATCGACGAGAGAATTTTTTTTATGACGACTTTGGAAAGGTCCTGTATCCCGGCCGGGTGGCTCAGTGAAATAGCCAGTGGCTCGCGATCAAGAAGGTCGCGAGGTCAAGTCCCGGTTAGGAGGAGGGGGGGCGGGCGGATGAAGGGGGGGGGGTTGACTCAGCTCATCATCCCTCCAGGGTCGATGCAATTCGTGCCACCACTCTGTGGGCAAGTCAACAGTGGTTGTTGTCCTATGGATAGACTTGTTCCGACCACAGGAATGTGGAATTTCCAGCACTGGCTCAGGGCTGTAAACGGGAGATGAGTGCAGCCTCAATGCTCAATTGAGCAGGATCTCACTTTGACTTTTTAAATCCTCTCAAGGAGGTCGATTTGGCCCGGGGTCTATCGACTTTCTAAAGTTTTGTTTGACCTCCAACCAGAAATTGTCTCGCGACCGCCCCCACCCTCCCGCGGCCGCCCTCTCTCAATACAAACCGCCTCTCGCAATCGTAGCAGTGACATCTTCTCTCGAGAATGCCCCCCTCTTCCTCCTCCTCCTCCTCCTCCAGGAAGACGGGGGCGATTGTTGCTAAGCTAATAATTACCACTTGTCAGCTGCCGCTTAATTACACACACACACTCGTGTGCGCGCGCCGCCCGACGGGAAATGCCGCGGGGTTTTTTAGCGTCGGGAAAATTCTGCGGCGGCGGCGGCGGCGGCGGCGACGCTAATCCCCATTGCCCCTCCGCTCAGAGGCGCAGGAGTCAACTTCACACGGGAATACGGGGACCTGCCCCACCCCTCCCGGCCCCCCCCCCCCCGGCCCCCCACGATTCCCGATGGGTGACGTGCCGAGACCCGCTTAGCGATGGACGAGAAGCAGAGTTGGCAGCGGTTATGAAACGCGGTTGTGGTTGTGGATGCGGTTGTGGATGTGATTGTGATTGTGGATGTCGTTGTGGATGTGTTTGAGGATCTGGTTGTGGTTGTGGATATCGTTGTGGATGTGGTTGAGGATGTGGTTGTGGATGCGGTTGGATGTGTGCGAGCTGTGTGTCGGCCGTCACGGGCGAGAGCGCCGTGCGTGCGGGAGCCAAAGACCAAAGCCCCGCCGCGGTTGAGCTCGCTCGCTCGGCTGACTCCGAGCTCGCTCATCTAGGAGCGCACCCGCGAGCATCTCCGTCTGCTCCGTGAGAGTTTTTTTTTGTTTTGCGACCCGCGCTCATCCGGCTCGGGCTCGTTCCAGACCGAGCGAACGAACGTCTGTTGCCAGCGAAATGGAGGCGCGTGCACTCACCAAACGACTCTGACGACGAGGATGAAATGACAGACGGGGGTGCCGAAAAAAAATAGAGAGAGAGAAAAGACAGCGTGAGAACAGAAAACAGGCAGGAGTGAAAAAAAAACAGAAGGCCAATTGTCACCATGACACCCATCGCGCACGAGGGAGGATGACGCGGAAGGTGAGGCAGGGGGATGGAAGTCAACCTCACCTCACCTCACCCGTGTCACCGACAGGGAAGAGCAGCCAGAGGAGGTGGGGTGGGGGATACGAAACGCATAAAAATAGGGAACACACACGGAGGTGAAGAAAAGATGCGAAACAAGTCCAACCGACGAAATGAACCAGAGAAGCAGCAGCAGCAGCTGCAGATGGTGTTCGTGAAGGCAGCACTTGGAGGTGCCAAGAGCGGCGCGAGTGAAGGCGGCCCCCGGGCAGATCGCACGCACACACAGCCTCTCACACGCTCGCTCGCACACACGCGCGCACACGCACATGCCTGTGCACACGCACGGACGCGCGCACGCACACCCCCAGAAATGGCGATACACACACACAAGCAGATGCGCGCACGCACGGCACTCTACCCATTATTTCCCGAGGACATTATTGGAGGGGCCAAGCCGCTGCACGTGAACGTCTCGTGCATCGCAGCGGAGCCGCGCGTGAGCCGCGCGTTAGGGATTGCCTGGGAACAAAGACAAAAATCCCCCGTGTAGCTTCAACAGACTGCTGGGGCAAGTGCTGTTAGCGAGCACCTATGAAGGCCGGCACGGCACACGAGGGGGTGGGTGGCCAGCACCACGCCCGGCCGCCTTTGTCTCCCCAGTGGCTGATGCTTACACACCGCACGAGGTGCTCATTTGAGACTGAGTCGACCTAGGGGAGGCCCGTGACCGGTTCAGATATCCATCACTGGTGTTGGCCATAAGCGGGAATCGAACTCGGGTTGCCAGGTTCGTAGCGCAGCGCGCTAACCGCTACACTACCGCCCCCCCCCCACAGCCGCAAGCACAACAACAACAACCGCCATTCGCCACTAAGTGGCGGTGACGTCACCACGACGCTTGTGCCAGGTCAAGCACGCACACACACACGCACTCCGCCGTTACGGTCCGTGCGGTCTACTGCTGGGAGCAGGCCATGCGGAGCAAGGGGGAAGTTGGGCGGGTGGGGGGGAGCAAAGGTGGTAGCAAGGATGTAACCCTCTCCGCAAATGGGTTTTTTCTCTCGCTTCGAGGAGCAAAGGTGACGGGGGGGGGAGGTGGGGACCATAACATCGGGGCCGTAGGGGCCATGGTCCTCGATTTGTCTGGGCTCGGACGCCCTCGATGGGTCCGCAAGAGGGCGGCTTTGACTGGAACGCCGGGCCCCTCGCCGCTGGTTGTGTTGGAGCTGCGGGGCTCGGAGTGCTCAGGGTGGTGTGGGAGTGAAATCGTTCCCCCCCCCCACTCTGGCCCTGCTGTCCATCCCCCCCCCCTCCAATTCCCGCCTTCATAGCCCGTGGGTCCTGGCACAGTAGCGCCACCTGCACGCTGTCTGAACCCCAGGGGAGGCTTAGTCCGGCTCTCCAAGCCTCCTGAATTAACACTGAACCCCTTTGGCAGCCTTAGTCTGGCTCTAGGAGCCGCAGTGATTAACGCCCTACCCAGCGGCCTAGCGCGGTCAACACTGTTCCCTAGGGCCCCCCCCCAATCCCCTCCTGTACGATTCCCTCACCCCCCACTTTGTTGCCCGGAACCTGAGGCTGTCGGCCCTGAGGCTGTGGGCCACGGGTGCAATTGCACCGCCTGCACCCGCTCGATCGCTGCACGGCTGCTCAACGTGGACCACCGGGTTAACCGCGGGGACCTCGTGGGTTCCACGCAGGGACCAGCGCTCCCCGGGGTGGGGCGGGGCGAGATCGTAAGCGGCGGGGGACTCGGGCCACTAACTATTGAACCAAAATGATCCGCAATGGGGGGGGTTTGGAGCGGCAAGTTTTTATTTTGACGTTCGCGAAACCTCGAATTAAATTCCGGCTCGGCGAGTGGCGCTCAATCCGTTGTGCCCGCGCATGCTCTCTCATCGCTCGGCGGCACACGGGGGCCGAGCGCGTAATTTCATTCCTTCATTATAAACGATGGCGGTGACGTTTCATACAAACGCCGTGCTCCGGAGGGGGTGGTGGAGGAGGTGGGGGAGATGGGGATGTGCGGGGGGGGGGGGGAGTTTGCGCTTGGCGGTTGGTGGTTATGCACAGCCCAGGCCGTAATGAACTGAGCAGCTCCTGTAATCGTTTTCAATCTTCTCCCCGCGAATTCAATTCTAATGCTCATAGGAAACATAACAACTGGATGGTGGGAGTAGAAAAAAAAAATCACATGCGCACGCAAACATAAAAATGAGTTAGGGGATAATTCGAGCACACTCTCACGCTCGCTAATGTAATGAAACAAACAAATAACGTGCGGTAGAACGTGGCGATAAAATGATGGAGCGCCGCTTTCGAGCTCTCACCTCGTGGGCCACGAGTTCCCCCGCCTGGGCCTGGTGCTGGCACAGAGAAGGAGCCGGGGGAGGGGGGGGGCGGGCCGGGAGGCCGGCCACGTCGCAATCGCTCGGGGAACAGCGCGGCCTCGCGAGGATTATATTAGGTGGACCTCGGCGGGACTCACCCGGAGGTCTCTGCCTGAAAGCGCGCGCGGCGCCATTTAGATCGGCAACCAGGGGACGGGGCCAGCGCCGGTGCTCATCTAATTGAGTGAACGAACTCGGATGGCCGCGGCCAGAGATACGGTTCGGGCCCCTGAATCTAATCGCAGTCATCTCTGCACTAGCGCACTTGCGCCGCGCGCTCTGCATTCAGCCCCGGCGAATACGAAGCACCGGGACGAGCGAGCGAGCGAGCGTTGGAATGTCTGGCTCGTCGTGGACAATGCTCGCTCCCTCCTGGCCGCTCGGGTTTGTGACGGAGCCGGCTGTGCGGCACCACGGTCCCCGCAGAGTTGCACCGCCAATTACGGAGCAAATTTGATGTCCTGTAGCAAAGAAGCTCCCTTGGGTTGCAGTTGATATTTTTTTTTTTAAAGGGAGCGTCACTTTCACTTAAAAGGGTTGAATTGGAGGATGGGTTTGGAGGTTAGAGGTTTATGGGGTTAGAGATGATGGTTTAATGGTTAGGACTTAGGGTTTTAGGCTGTGGTTTAGGGATCAGGGGATAGGGTTTAGTTTCACGGCTTATATTTGGGCGTAATATGTTAGATTGAGGGTACGGGGCTTGGGTTAGAGACAGAGTTGGACTATGATTTAGGGGTAGGTTTAGGCTTAAGGGCTAGGTTTAGGGGTTGGGGTCATAGAGGTTGGATTTAGGGTTAGGGGCTTGAGTTAAGCTCCCCATGAACTCCGCTCAAATGGGCCCTCCCTCGCGACCACTACTGCCCGACCCTCTAACATCACCACCACCTTCCACAACGCACGGACATGGCGGAGCGACTGCCCCCCCCGGGGCCTCCGCCCCACCGCTCCTCCTCCCTCCACCACCCACCCCCGCCCCCCCCCCCCCCCTGTGTGCCCCCCACCCGATGGGGTGAGGGGTGGTCTCACGAGGACCGCCTACCGGTGCGGAGCTGCTTGATGCGCCCGGCGCTGGCCTGCGTGTCCACGGGGAAGAAGTCCTTGAACCACCGGATGTCGGGGTCCGGGTTGCCCGTAGCGGCGCACAGCATGGTGGCGGTGCGGGTCCGCTCCACCACTTTCAGCTGCGGCATCATGTCGATGCGCGGAAACCCGGGGGGCACCTGGTCCTCTGTGGGCGAAAGGCGACGAGGGGTGGGGGGTGGCAGCGCAGCAGGTTAGATGGGGCGGTGGTCGCGGCCTTTGCTGAGCGCGCGCTCGAAGATTGCTGCTGCACAGTCGACACGCAGCCGTCTAACTCGCTGGCCCCACCGCTGCTGGAACGCTTTTCTGTGGCCGTCTGGAACGCTCTTCCTTCCGATATTAGGAAGCCACTGGAGCTATGCACTTTTAAATAATTGACATTGAAAACTCGTTTGTTTAGAACTGCTTTTTGTGTTTAGTTTGTTGTCCTTCCCCCGCACCTCCGATTGGCGCGGTTGGCTACGTACGTTGTGAAGGAAGTTCAACACACACACAGACATACCAAGACCCCCAGAAACGTTTAGCGGCCAGCAACAAACAGCACCAATCAAAATTGTCACGAATAACGTGACATGCGTGTACAAGGGGCGGCGTGGCCGGCGCCACGCGCCTGGGTCGGCCGCGTTTGCCTCCCGAGTGCCGATGTTTCGCACACACACCACACCAGGTGCCCGGCAAGGCACAGGAACGGTTCGGACATCGCCCGCCACTGACAACAGCCGTGGCCGGCAATGGAACTCGGGTGTCTGGGTTCCCTTAGCACAGCGGTGTAAACCACTGCACCACCGCTGCCAGCACACAAACAAAGATCCCCCGTATAGCCTTAACAGACTGTAGGGGCAAGTGCTGTTAGCGAGCACCTATGAAGGCCGGAACGGTACACGAACGAGGGGGTGGGTGGCCAGCACCACGCCCGACCGCCTTTGTCTTCCCAGTGGCGATGTTTACACACCGCACCAGGTACTCATTTAAGGCTGAGTCGACCTAGGGGAGGCCCAGGACCGGTTCAGATAATCGTCACTGGTGTTAGCCGTGAGCTGGAATCGAACCCGGGTCGCCAGGTTCATAGCGCAGCGCGCTAACCGCTACACTACCGCTCCCCATGAGCACACAAACACACACACACGCACGTGCAAACAAACACACACATACACGTGCAGAAGCACGCACGCACACACGGAAAAAAAGCCGTCGGGGCACAAAAAGGTGACGTGTCTAAACTTGGCGTGAACGCCGCAGACAATGGTGTCACTCAAACACGGGCGACTTCGCAGTGTGACGGGCAGGGGAGGTGGGAGGGGTGCATTACGGGGGCGCACAGAGCGGGAGTGGCGAGAGGGGGGGGGTCGGAGGCATACGAAGTGGTGTGTTGGAGGGGGGGGGAACGCATAAACGCGCGCAAACAGCTTTTGCTTGCACGCGTCCTTGCGCGGGTATGCACACTCGGGGTCACATTGTCGCGAGTTGCTGAGAGACAAGGATTTCCCAGATAGCTGAAGCTCTTGTGTATGCCGTGGGCTGATGAATGGAGGCAAGTTGGGGGGCGTGGGGGGGGGGCCTGTGTACAGGGAAGTGGGAGGGGAGGGGGGCTGGAGGGGAGGCGGTGGTGGTGGGGGAGATGGGGACGGCTCACAGAGCAGCTCTGATGAAAAGCAGCCAGACTAGCGAAGCCTTCGGGGTCACGGGCGAAACATCCACGGCGACGCGAGCTCGCGGACGTGACCCCATTGACCCCTCCTCCTGCTGCTGCTGCAGCGAGACGCGACGGGGCCACGGGGCCGGAGACAACGAGCGCCGGACAGGCGGGCGGAGGAGGAGAGCCGTCGAGGACCACGGCGCAGAGAGATCGGCACTCGGGAGACAAAGGCGGCCGACCGAGGCGTGGCGCTGGACACGCCCGCCCTCTTTGCACACGCGTGACACGTTATTCGTGACAATGTCGATTGCTGCTGTTTGTTGCTGACCGCTTAACGTTTCGGCGGGGGGGGGGGGTTCTTTGTATGCCTGTATGTACGTTGGTGCGGGGAAAGGACAACAAACTCAACACAAATCTTGTCTCACAACAAACAAAGAGCCATTTGGGGTGAAAAAAAACCAGGACAGGTGGCAACCGCACCCACACCCCGGCGCGTCCCCACACCCCAGTACCCCCCCCTCCTCCAGGTGTCACCCCCCCAGCCCTCACCCCCGCCCCCCCAGCCCTCACCCCGCCCCTCCCCAAGCCCCCACTCTAGCCCACACCCCCCCATGCCTTAGGGGGTGGGGGGGATTAGGGCGCGCGCACGCGAGCTGACGTCATGGGCCTGTGGACCGTGAGAAGCGAAGCCGATCCCAGGCCAGAGAGACATTTGCAGCGATGATGTCACCGGCGCTCGTTTGTCACGCGTCATCCTCCTCCTCCTCGGAGGTTGCATGCAACTAAATATTAAATAGTGATGACCATAACGAGTCGTAACAAAGCGATGTGCTGCTCAAAACGGGCATTCGCGTCCCGATGCTCAACGTTCAGAGTCGGTGGGTGGGAAATTACACATTCCCATCCCACAAAGTTGTACTAATGTTCTCTCTCTCTCCCCTTGCCTCCTCCCTTTCTTACCTATGTAACCTCTTGCCACGGCAGCCCTCTCGCCTATCAGCATTTTCTTGCTGTGGTTGTTCCACCTGGTGAAGATTGCTTGTGTTGAGATCGAAACGTCGTGACTTATTTTATTTCATACCTACGTGAATTTACCGAAAGAACCAAAGAGTATGGACTCCTGCAGTCGCGAAAGCTTCAAATCAAGATTGTACTCATTTTATCGACCCCCGGAGGGGTGGTGAGCGGAGGCAATCCGCCTCCCTCCGCCCTCAACCAGCAGCCGCTTGCTCCACCGCTGAGGGACAGCACGCGGTTTTATAATTACACAGTGCAGCGTGTGTAATAATAGTGATTGAAATACGTTTGGAATTCACGCAATTGCGACAGCGCAAGCGGCTATCGTGAAGGCGCTGCTTCGCCTTTTAGTCTGCCAGTAAAGGGGCGATGTTGCCGTGAGCTTTCAACCCAATCTTTTAAAACATTTAACAGCGGGGCGGTGAAATACACTCGGCAGTATTTACCAGGGCGGACGCTCGGATAGATTTGTCAGAACGCAATTGCAAGGGGCGGAAAGCGCGCTCCCGGCTCGGCCATGTCACCCGCCAGATCAACACGTTGGTGGAAGATCCTAAGTACGTATCATGGGATCTTTATTTTTGTGCCAGTAGCAAAGTAGGAAAAACAAGAGTAGGTTTTTACCCTTTCTGGCAATACGACAGATACCCTGGTGAGACTTAAGCCATGAAGAAGGCTAATATCTCTGGTGGAGGCCAATCAGCCTCAAAGACAATGCCCATATATTATCATCGGATCACGTCTCGTTTGCACGTTCAACACAAGCACGCGTGGATACTGCAAACTTGATTCCTTGCAAAGGGCATCTTTTTTGTACTTGCATGATGAAGATATCTTGCGCACCGTACGTAACCAACCGTTGCTAATCGGGGCCGCGTGTGCATGGGCTTACGTAACGCTTTCCAACGTGCGTGTTGTCTTCGCAAGGTATTTAACTGGCGGTGACGGTAGGGGGGGGCAGAAGCCGACGGGTAGCTATGAGAGTTTTGATTGCCAATGCTTTGGTACGACGACAATGTGTCTCGGCCCTCACTGCCACTCGCGTCTAACAGAATCTCGCACGCGGACCCATCGTGGTGGCCACCGCCCCGCACCCAGTAAAGGACCGACACGACAGAGAGGGAGCAGCAAGCTAGATGCACCAAAAAATGGCTTTGAACACAAATCCCTTCTTCTGTTGGGACGCATTACAACGAGTGCTCCCGCTTGCCCGGGCGTGCCTTGAAAGCGTCGCTTCAGTCGCTTCACACCGCGAAACAAAACAAACGGATCGAGGGGGACCCTCCCCTCTCACCCTCTCTCTCCCCTTTTTTTGTAACCCCCCCAAAAATAGACACACAGCGTGGGCGTTGTTTGTTAGCGCTGCTTAATGCCCGCACTGTGTGCGTGCCTGCAAGGCGAACTGCCTCCCACGTTCATCGTTATAAACCGACCCCCCACCCCTCACCAGAAACGCTTCACAGACCGTGAGCGCCACCGCCACCTTTTGCCACGAGTGGGAATCACCGGAGGAGGAGGGGGAGGAGGAGGGGGAGCGAGATCCTAACGAGAGAGCGGGCACATTAAAAGGAGTCGGGGCCCCCTTCGCAATGGGCACGCCGGAGTCACGCGGACGTATTGATTAGGGGGTTACACGCCGCCGCAGCGCGCCTTGACGGGGAGTTTCCAAGAAACCTCGAAATCTGGAGCCAGAAATTGAGCGGCGACCCAGCATCCCTTAAACGTTTCCCTAATCCCGCCACCCCCACCCAACCGCCTCTGCAGGAGAGGCTCCATGTGCTGTCCGAGGTGACACGTGGAGCAGGGCCCAACTAGGTGACTCCGAGGTCAGAGCGCTGATCTGACACCGCAGGTATCACGGGTTCGAATCCATGTTTCAAGCCGCCCGTCATTACAGACCGCGTTCTCAATTGTAGCGAATGGATTTGTCTCGACGCGGTCACCGGCGACGGCACAGCAAGAAAATCGCGACGTGAAATATGTGGTTCTTCGCTCATTTTGATAATAATAATAATAATAATTATAATCAGCTCTGAGATTTGGTAAATCTGTTTGACCGTCACGTGACGAAACTCGCTCTCCTATGGCCGTGCGAGTGGGAAGTGCTGCCCCTCGCACTGCTCGGTGAGATTTCGGATTCTCGTGACGCTGACGCCGATCGATACGAATAGAGATGTAAAAAAAAATAATTTCGAAATGAAAAAGAAACAAACAAGACGACGCATGCCACTTTTCCCACGTGCTCTCGGGTCACAACCCCGCGATGTTCGGCGTGACGGCCGAGGTTTCGCACCACGTGACCAGCACGTGGAGCCAAACGACGAACGTCGTGCAGAACAATCCGCATGCGCGTCGGAGAGCCGCGCAGCGCAACAGCGAGAACCGACGTCGCTGAGATGACACGTGAATGCAGAATCTGTCATTTGCATTGTACACCCAATGCTCCCTCCTTCCAAGAGATCTATGCAATTTCACTTTTAAAATAATTATCATAATGTAACGGGTGATGGTATAAAGGGCACCGCAGTGAGCGGAAACTCCCACAGCGTTCAAACAGGGTCTTAGCCCATATCATAAATGTGGTTCTCTTTAATGTATTCACAACTCTCTCGCTCCCATTCTTCCTTCTCGCCGATGCCTTTCAAAAAGGTTGAAAGCGTTCGTGCATTAGCTCCGCACGTCTGTCCGTAATATGCGGGTCATGATAACTATCGCAAAGATGAGCCGATGTGAGTTAAATCTCAGTATACAGTCGTGTAGCTTTTTTCGATTTAAAGCTTTCGTGACTGCAGGGATTCATCTTCTTGGTTCTTTCGGTAAAGTCACAGACCTGTTCTTCACCTGAGGACGGCTGCTTGCGTTGTGGCCGAAACGTCGTGAGAATTGTATTTTATTATGTTTTATTTTTATTCTTTTATTATTTCCCTTTTACGTGACTTTACCGAAAGAACCAAGAAGATGAGTCGTGTAGCTATTAGGAACCTACACTTAGAAAAAACTAAAACCGCGCAAATTGATCGAGGAGTCACCCAATGCTTGACGATAAAAAAAATAAAATTAAACAATCGATAAGCCTTTTCTTCGGGCGAATTCGGAGGGTCGTGGTTACCACCGTCAATAAAACGCGAATTAAAGGCAAATCAAACGCTTCCGAGGAACACCAACGCACGCTGAGAAGCGCCACGGAATCCATGCAGCGACGGAGACGTCCTTCTCAATTGAGCATTGAGGCAATGGTGCCCATCTCATGTTTATAGTCCTGAGGCAGTGGTGGAAGTTCCGCATTCCTACGGCAGGTGCGAGTTTATGTACAGCACGGTGGGACCCAATAGCCATGTAAATCTAGATTGAAAACTTTATTTGATTTCAACCTGCTTTTTGCGTTTGTTTTGTCGTCCTTCCCCGCACCTCCGATTAGCACGACTGGCTACATACGGTGCGAAACAAGTTCAACACACACACACGTGCGGTAAGCGCTGTTTTTCTTTCTTTTTCTTTATTTATATCGGTCTCCCGCCGGCTGCTCCTTCGCATGGAAACTCGAGAGGCGGCCACGAGCGCGAGATTTACTGCGTCAATATCATCGCGCCTCTCTCCCCGGCCCCGACACTTAAAAGGCACCTGCGGCAGCGGCCGCGATTGGAGTTCCCTTCGAGCATTTGCTGACGGGAGAGGTTTTTCTGTGCGGGGTGGGGGTGGTGGGGGGGGGACCGGCCCCCACGCTCGGGTAACGACCTTCGCACGCGCGCGGGCCCCCCCCCCCCTCATTCATCTCGCTCGTGTCACTTTCTCATAACCGATTTGAAAACGGTAGGCGGGTAGCGGCTGTCTGTGCGTGCGCGCGGTGCCCGCGTGTACGCGGCGCAAGGCGCGCGTGCTCGCGACTCCTTATGCGCCGTACCGTGGTGGGGGGGGGGGGGGGTTAGCGTTGCGTGCTACGAACCCGGCGGCCTGGGTTCGATATCCCGTCCACGATCAATAACAGTGGGTGAATATTTAAACCGTTCCTGGCCATCCCCTAGGTAGACTCAGCATTGCACGAGTACCCAGTGCAGTGTGTAAACGTCATCATTTGGCAGACAAAGGCGGCCGGGCGTGGTGCTGGCCACCCACCGCATCGTGTGCTGTGCCGGCACTTGCCTCAATTTGCAAAGAGGGTTATCCACGTATATCTGTGTGCGTACGTGTGGGACAAATTGCAAGACGAGCCCAGAGCAGAGTCTTGTCACCTGGAGCGATGATCATGTCGGATAAATCAAATACCAGCGCCATGAGCATCTGTACAGGCCCCACGATGACAAACCGGCCCACGGCATCACGCGTCGCACACCCAGGATGCACGCATGGGTACACGGGCCCGGAGAAGCCATTTCAGTGCCGAGCAATGAGATGGCGCTCACAAGAGAGGCAGAGAGGGGAGATTCACTGCAGAGCCTTTCTCTTCAAAAACGCAGAATACATTGACCCAGCACGGGCAGAATATGACCACGTGCCACTTCATCGCGTGCCTGCAAATTTCCGTCGCGGTGAACGGATCGACAGATATGGGGCATTGCGCACCGGGAGGGCCGCTTCCACCGCTGATGTTCGTGAGAACGTGTGCCGCAACGCGGAAACGCATCGGGAGAGATAACCCATTTCGTCGCCTGGTAACTGCGGCCCGAAAATGTAAAAGCCACCTGGACGAAATTGGCCAAACCCATCATTGGAGGCCATAAATAAACCGGTGCGTGACTCGCTCATCACCGCTCGATTCCTGCCAACGCTCGTTTCGGCGGGGTGGCTCCGGCAATCATTTGCCGCTTCACAAGGCGGTGGACGTTTCCGCGTCTCGATCCGTGAAGGGCGAAACCGGAAACCCGACACGTGGTGGGCCCTTGCCGTCACTGTGGGTCCGGTCCATGACTCGGGGCACTTCACGGGGTCCCTGGCAGTAGCGCCTTTGAAGGCTGAGAGTGACCTCTGGGCAAAAAAAAAAAAATGTCTTCAGTTTTTTTTCTTTTTACCAAAAAAAACAAGGGGTCAAGTGTCACGGGGGGGGCCTCGCCTCCTGCGTGGCAGCGAACCCCGAACTGACAGCCACGCAGTCACTTTCCCCGTCGGGTTTTTCCAATTTTGCGAGCGGTTATTAGGCACGTGGAAGGTCACCCGCCGCTCACGAGATAATGACTCATCGCTATTTTAGAGGTCACGATGCGATTCGAGAATCCTTTTTAAACCACCGCGTCGCGTTTTTTCGAAGTTGTGCTGCGACGCGTTTTAGGGTCGTGCCGCTGCGCACTATCCGGCACGGTGTCCGACGTTTCGCTGCACGTGCTTCAGGACACGAATGTTCAGCTCTCCCATGCAGCAACGTGGATTGAAACACGGCAGGTCGTACCCAACAGCACGCTCGGATGTTGTTTTTATCCTCTAGCTTTCACCACCTCATTAGTAGCGTTTTCTCAAACGTTCTCTTCAATGTGGCACGTGCTTATAATTGAGGTGTAGCGTCGTTGAAAGACGAACCTCATTCATTGTACAAACAACGCCACCTCTCCCGGCGTAAACTCGCCACCGTTGATGCCTGAACTCGGCACTGGCAATCTTCGTAAGGCTCAGTAGCTGCCCGGGCTTGCTCCTATTGGTTGAGGAGTAAGCCGAATCAAATTGAATGGCCAAACTGGCCAGAGGGCGCCCTCTGATTGGCAGCCGATTCGAAATAGAGGAGGGCCGGGAGATACAAACTGAGGGCACTGTGGAATGTACGAGAGAAGGGGTGGGGGGGTTGAGGGGCTGGGGGGGATATACGAGGGTGAGGGCGACGGTGACCCTGGGCCCCCTGGCGTATCCTACGCGGCATTCTGGATTCTTTTCGCGGTGCAGTAAAATAACCCCGAGGGAGCAACTTCCCACACACAGAGGTGTCCTCGTGAGAACGGATGATTCGGGACTTGTGCAAGCGAGATTTTGAGGTTGTTACAATTCGGGGCTGATGTCACAAACAGCTGCGTACCCGGCGGCCCGACTCAGATTCCCGGCCGCGGCTCACGCCGACCGGTGCCTACCGAGCCACCCCACGCCCCGCTTCACCAACCCGCGCCGAACCGGCGTGGTGAAGTATGGACCACACAACCCCCCATGGCTGACACGGTGCGGGGGAGGCCTCCACCCCGTACCGATACGTTCATTACCACGGATATAACGAATTACCGCCGATAAGTTGATGTAAGATGTCATTGTTACGATGAGAACTGCCGCGAGCGTGGGAGTGGTTCAGTAATTCGGTGCAGGCTTATAGAGGGGGGAGGGGAGGGGGTGGCGTCGTACCAACAGGCCCCATGAGGGGACCCGCGTGCAGACCACGTGGCCCGTTCCTTTCACGAGGACGATAAGAGGGTGGATTTTTGTTAAAATTTTTATTTGGCGCCCTGCTGACGGGCAAACGGGCGGGCGGGCGCATGGGGCGGGGTGAGAGAGAGAGGCACAGTGTGGCTGACACGCTGGGCCCCCCACATCGCCACCCGCTCGACCACACAGCCCTCGAGCGAGCACCCTGTTTAACATAAGCGCCTGCGTCGGCGGGTTTTCTTGTTCCCCGATTTAGCCAAACGTGGCTTGGCCTTTGGCTTAATTAAATCAGAAAACGTGCTTCTTCCGCAGGTTTTCTCCTTTTGACGTCCCCACTCCCACCCCACCCCCCTTCCACCCCTCCCTCCCTTCCTACTCCCCCCCCACACCCCCCCCCCCCGTGTGTCCCTGAGCGATGCATAGCCAGGTGTCAGTCCTCCAGTCAGAATTGCGGTTCATTACAGCCGGTGATTTATTTGTCGCAAGAAAAAAAGGTTCACCGGTGTTTTTGAACCCTTTCCAACCGAGCTTGAAAGAGTTTCAGCTCAGCCTGTGGCTTTGTCTGCGTGTCACTGACGGCGGGTGAGGGGGGGTGGGTGGCAGAACGATAACTCTTTATTTATCCAATATGAACAAAACTTTGGGATGAAGTTGCCAAATACAAAGCAGACAAATTCGTGAGAGCGTAGCTCAAAACATGAAGACATACCAGCAACGCAAAGGAGACTATTTATATGTTTAGCTTGTGCGACTACCTCGCTTACATTCCGCTCAATAAATACATCCAACTTGAGTGCGCGTTGGCGAGCCTCGCAGAATCCATCCTTCCGCAGGATTATTCCTAATTAGTTTTTTTTGTTGTTGATGCAGTCGTGCGGCAAGGAACGTGAGGGCTGGCAGGTGGGGGCGGCAGGAGCCCCCCTAAAAAGGGTGACAGGTGCCAGCTGTGAGAATTTGGGGGGGGGCAGGGGTCAAGGGGTGCGATCCGAGGCCTTATGGAGCCTTCAGAAGAGGTTTGGGACGATCACTTGGGATGAACGACAGGAAATGGATCCAAGCCCGAGGGAGGGTTGGGGGGCTGGCGGTGGTTCATCCGTTCAGATAAACAGCACGTGCCGGAATGCCTCTCCGCTCCACTGTCGAGACATCATCGAGAGGAGAGAAACTCCAAGTGACAGCGACGCAATACGCACCCAGCCAGGGCTTCGTTTCCGACCGAATATGTTCCGGGTCGGCGGTCGGCTCGAGAGAAGCGTGGCATGCGAGCGGTGTAACCGCGGCCACAGCGAAAGGTGCGGCGGGTGTGGTGACATGTCGGGCTACCGAAATGCAATCCAGGTACGGAAATATATTCGAGGTCGCCAACCCAGCCGAAATCAAATCCCCCCCCACGCGCATCCAAGGGTTGAGACAGCAACCCGATATTGGCCAGTGCTAGGCGGCACCACCACCACCACCACCGTCGTCGTCATCCCCACGGACGGTTATTTATTTCCCACCACACAAGCCCTCGCTCGCTCGCTCTCTCTCTCTCATCGCAGCTTTGCAGATTTTCCCCCGCGCGTGTAAATTACGACGCTCGCGGGCGTCAGCGGGAAGGGGCCGTAAACCCGGCCCCTAATTCCCATTCCGCATGCGGCCCACGGGCCAGCGGCGACGGCGGCGGCGGCGGAGGCAAGCGGCCGACAGTTAAAGTCAAATCAGGCAAAACGACCTTTAGGGTTTGCGAGAAGGACGGCGGTGTGCAACAACTGTATTAATAATGCAAACAGCAGCCAGGTCGCATCAATCAGGACCCCACAATGCTAGTGCCATCCGTATTCATTACATCCCCCTAATGCACCTTTCCCCCCCCTCGACAACTCCATATATCTTTTCGTTTTTGCACCTCCCCCCACCCAAAGCCCCCCCCCAACCCCCCCCCCTTCTTTCCTCCCCGCCCAATCGCACGCCCGATCTCCGATCTCCGCGCGGGCTTCTGCAGGTTGTCTCGGTAATTACGCGCCGGACGATCGCGCAGAGATGCTTTCAATTACAGTTATGGGTTTGGTGCCCCGATTGGGAGAATTTAATCTGTTCAATGCTGCCCCACACGTCCCCTTCCCCCCCACCCCCCCACCCCACTACCCCAGCCCCACTCCACCCCCCCCGACTCCATCTCCTCCTCATCCAACCTCCCTGGCCGGGCCTCGTGATTGGTGCAGCTTAATTGACCGGCACACTCGGGGTCTGGACTGTGGAGGACCGGAGTAAATAATGGGAGACTTTCCAGAGGCTGGCATCTCGTGCGTGGTGGGGCGGTTAGACGATGCCCGTCTGCCGGAGTTATGCGTGCCGTGCCACCACGGACATCTCACTACAACCGCCGATGACATCATCGATGCTTCGCTACCACAGCGACTTTCTCCTCATCGGTGACATCGCTACCCGGGTGTCATCACCGCCAAGGTTGTCGCTTCATCCGCATCTGTCCGGGTCGTCATCCCGGAAAATATGTACGTGACCCGGCACACCACATCCAGTATACACCTTGCTCAAGCTGTGGCACGTACCACCTACTCCAGTCTCGCAGCGACCTGGGCAATATTTGGTCAGCAATTAAACCCTGATCACCACTCTAATCATGATCACCGTTATATTTAAAATAATAATACAATAATCTTGATTTGAAGCTTTCGTGACTGCAGGAATCCATACTCTTTGGTTCTTTTGTGTAAAGTCACGTAGGTAGAAAATAAAATAAAATGAATCACGACGTTTCAGGCACAACACAAGCGTCCCACCTGATGATGGACGCTTGTGTCGCGCCCGAAACGTCGTAATTGATTTCATTTTATACCTACATGACTTTACGGAAAGAACCACAGAGTACAGCGATACAATAATTCGCAGCCCTTTGTGAATCCACCGAGTCGGTCACAGCGCCACCGCTGCTCAACACGCTCATCCGTGGCGGTGGTGGTGGCGGTAAAGGGGCAGCATCCGCAATTGCTTGTGCGCGTGTGCTCGAAACTGCCTCCCACTGATGGGAGCTCCAGAGAGTCCCTCTGGAGGGAGAGCGTCCGAGTGGTGGCCTTAAAATATGGTTTTAATTCAGGAGAAATCCAGGAGGAGTGTATACGAAGCAGCGCGGGCCTTTGTAAACGTCCGGGAGCGGTGTGCGAGCCAAGAGGCTGTCACGCCGCACGTAGACCTGCGCACATAGACCTGAGCACGCAGATCTGCGCCGGCGTTAGCTGACGCCTCCGAGAAAGAGTGTGGGGGGGGGGAGGGATGCGGGATTTCTCAGGGCCACCTTTGTCTCCCTTTTGTTTCGTGTTGATTTTGTGTTGTTGTTCCGTGCGGCTCTCAAAATTAAAATCTGTTAACAGGACAGGGCCTGGAGAATGATGGCTGTGCGGACGCCTGCGGACACAATGGCCCTCTTTGTGCCCCGAGGGATGAGACGAGGGGGGACCGACCACACACACAAAGACAAAGATCCCCCCCCCCGTGAGGCCCACACAGGCTGTCGGGGCAAGTGCTGTGGGCGGAGTGCCGACGAAGGATGCGCTCCGCGATGCATTACGAATTGCTGTGCCATGGTCACACAGAACCTGTGTGCTCATGTTGAGAGTCCATGGGTCTCTACGTAAGAAAGGCTACGGGTGTCGACCCAATGTTAGTCTATCCACAGACTCACATGGGGACTATGGGTCACGATGCAGGATCACTGGTGACCGCATGATGCTGAGACCATCAACTCTTGATATTTGAGACCCTGGCTTAAAAAAAAAACTTCTAAAAGGAGAGTCTTGAAACTCAGGACGCCGTTATTGGATAAACAAAGGGCTAGTCTGTGTGGCCCTGTGGTGTCTCTATGCAATCTGGGTCTCTGCAAATCTACGTCTATCTATGGAATGCTACATTTCTGTGGGTGTCTCTGCATCCCTATTGGTTCCCGTGTGAGTGTTATAGGTCTCCGTGCGAGAGTCTGCGGATCGCGATGCCAGTCACCGCTAACCCGGGGGAGGGGGGGGTGAAAATCTTCACCGCCGTGCACTCGAGAGACGCGGTCGAACGACGGTCGTTCGTGCGGTCACGACACCCGGTCGAAGCGCAAGGCTCTCGTGACCTCAACACCCTCAACTCAAAAAGCCCTCCTTATCAGGCGACCGCGGCTGCGCCGCCGATCGAGCGGGGCGCGCGGACGAGGAGCACGAGGCCGAGGCGGAATGCCTTCCACGATGCCCGCCCGCACATTCCCCACCCCTCACTCCTCACCACCCGCGCCGTTGCCACCGCCGCCACGGGTGTGCGTTTCCGAGGGCTGCGCGGGGCAGGCGGGCGGGCGGGCGTTATTCATTTTCCCGCAAGCAGATGGCGGCGCGGACAGGAAGCGATGGAAGCGACGATAACAGTGGCGATACTCTGGGAGAAAGAGTCAATTTATTTATATTTTTTGGTCTTTTTATAAAAAGTATATATATAATTCGAAAACTGCAAGCCGGGACACGAGCCTGCCAATCAAAGCCCCACGGCTGGGTTAAGAGAGAGAGCATCAAACGCTCGATTGGAGCTGTTGTTTCATATCCCTCCCTCCCTCCGTGCTCAGGAGAGGCCACAGGGTGAGCTTGCCGGATCGCTGCCGTTCAGCGCTTCTCTTGCGAGGTCCGGGCCCAGGTTCAGAGCAGCCGCATCGGGCGCATTGCCTCGAGAACATCGGTGGAAGGAAACATTAGGGGGGCAAATGCACCTGCCCCCCCCACCCCCCAGCTTTTGGGCAGGGTGAACACGCTCTTCTGTTAAATGTATTCGTGGGGACCTGCTCCATACGAGACCCCCCCCTTGGTGTCTCGCCACCTCTATGCAACAGGGTAGATTAAATGAATTATGCTCACGTCACGAGGCATTATGGGTAGCTTATCTAATCCATGTCGACGACTGTAACCGAGCGACTGATGCGCTGCATTGCAACGCAGTGCCGCGTGCGTTTCTGTAGCATTGGCCAAGCGTGTGGCTGCAAGACGAGGTTTTTTGTTGATGTCGATAGAGGCAGTCGGCAAAGAGGCAGCGTTAAAAGAGAAGCTTCTGATGTTCATAGGGGGAGAGGGGGCGGGGTTTACAAAGCCCAAAATCTGGCACAAACATGGTCGAGGCAACGCTCACACCTGGGCATATCGGAAAGCGACACTTTTTTCAGCTTGGGTCTCGCAAAACAAATGTGTGGCCTGTGGTTTGATTGGTTGTCACGCACAGGGTAGAGGCATACCCTAACATCAAATTCAGAAGCTTTTTTCCCAAGTAAAGCCCGTTTAGCCGGGCTTTAGCTGCGCGACTCGGCCGACAGACGTGCTCAAATAAAGTCCCACGTATATATCCGAGTCTCGTGCTAAAACAAGCAAAATGTTTTTGTTTTGGTTCTTTCGGTAAAGTCACGTAGAATGGAAATAATATAATAATAAAACATAATAAAATAATAAAAGTAAAACATAATAAAATTATTTTATTATGTTGAATTTGTATTATTTTATTTCCATTCTACGTGACTTTACCGAAAGAACCAAGAAGATGAATCCCTGCAGTCACGAAAGCTTTAAATCGAAATTTTTTTTGTCTCTCGCGTTGGAACCATGAGCCCAACTCGACACGCAAACTCCCTTCTCTTTTCGGGGCCCACGGCCACAACCGTGCGGGTCGCACGTAACGAACGCGCGTCGCCGCCGATGATTTCTGGCGTCAATTGCTCCAAAATTGCCTCCCACCCACCCTCTGCCACCCCCCACCGTGCATCACGGCCTTTAATCTGTTCGGCGGAAGAACCGGCGACGGTGCATTATCGACCGTAATTTAACGGCCCGGCGTGTTTCACCCAACGTGGCAGATTTGCGGCCTGATGCGCGGACGCGGCGCGATGCCCGTGATGCCGCGGGCGATGATGAGAGGCGGCGGCAGTCGCCGCGGCTGCCTGGGCTGATGATGCTACATCAGCCGGCGCGGGCTCTAGCCCCCAAACACAAGCGGCAATCCTAAACCCCTACGCCGTATCCTGAACCCAGAACCCTTGCAGGTTAACCACAAAACCCTAAAGCCCGAACCCCCGAACCCCCTAACCTTATCAATTCGGACACCTAAATCCTAACCCGTACCCTAATCGCCAACTCCTTCCGAAACCCATACAGTTATACCCTTACCAATATCTCATGGGACTTCCTTTGCCATTACCGAAATATGATAATGGGGTTTTCCCCTTTATTCTGGCAACAAAAACAGGTGTTAAAATGTTAAAACACCAAACTGAAACCTTTAACAAGGAATCATGTCTGCATTAACCACAATATTTGTGGTCAGAATGCAAACAAAAAACATTCTCCGAGAATATATGCATTGTCTTTGAAACTGATTGGTCCACACCAGAGACAGCTTATTTTTTAGCCTCGTCTCAAACGGTGTTAGACCAGAGGACGCCAAAAGGCGTATAGCCCAAAGACAATGCACTATCAGAGTAATGAGAGCTCGGGGTGAGCATCTACAATTCTACATCATGGGACCTCCTTTGCCAGTACCAAAATATGATAATAGGTTTCTGACCACAAGCATTGTGGTTAATGCAGACATGATTCCTTGTAAAAGATTTCAGTTTGGTGTTTTAACATCTTAACACCTGTTTTGTTGCCTTACCAATACTGTAACCCTAATCCCCAAAACTATCCATAACCAATATCACTACGCCTAAACCCCTAACCCAGAAAACCAAGGAAGGATTAGACTATAATCCGGCCAATGATTGGATAGCCACTTTCAAACTTTAAATCACTGACCAGCCCGCCCCCCCCCCACGCCGCCACCAGGGGGCTAATAACCTCTGTGGCGATCAAACGAGGTAACTGCAGCGCTGGCGATCGGCGTAGTGGGGGCCCGAGCACCGTCAACCGGAGTTCCCGAATTCCTAATGCGGCGGCGGCGGCGGCGGTAGCTGGGAGCTGTCCCGTCAAGGCCACATGAGCACTCGACAACTTCCAGCTTCGCCACCACCGCCGCCACCACCACTTTACTAAACAAACTCATTCGTCACCATCGCCTGCACCATCATCGCCGCTCCCCACCCCACTCGCCCCTCCCCCCCGCCGCCACCAGCACAGCTGTCGTTGCCCCCGAGTGCAAAGAGGCCGATTGCCGCTGATCTTTTGCGCCTGACTCAAGGGGGAGGTGGGGGGGCCATCATCACAGCCGATCCGCAGAGGATGGGGAACGCAGCCGCGTGACTTAACTGGCGCTGGCGATCGTACGCAGACGGACACACACGCAAATTCATCACCAACCCACCCACACATCAGTACGCAGACGGGCACACACGCAAATTCACCGCCAACTCACTCACTCACCCACACACCAGTACGCAGACGGACACACGCGCAAATTCACCACCAACCAACTCACCCACCCACACACCAGTACGCAGACGGACACACGCGCAAATTCACCCCCAACCCACTCACCCACCCACACATCAGTACGCAGATGGACACACACGCACATTCACCATCAACTCACTCACCCACCCACACATCAGTACGCAGATGGACACACACGCACATTCACCACCAACTCACCCACCCACACATCAGTACGCAGACGGACACACGCGCAAATTCACCACCAACTCACTCACCCATCCACACATCAGTACGCAGACGGACACACACGCAAATTCACCCCCAACCCACTCACCCACCCACACATCAGTACGCAGACGGACACACACGCAAATTCACCACCAACCCGCTCACCCACCTACCCACATGCCGGTATTTTGGCCGTAACGTGGCGCGTTTGCCGCTATGCTGCAGACGTTTGCGATTTGAGACCAGCGGTCGCTCCGGCTAATTCCGTCAAGTTAATGGACAAAAATAGGTCATGTGCGCCAGGGTGTCATGCTCCAAGTTTGTCAAACGAGAAATGTTGCGTGCAAATGCACCGAAGCAAAGACCTCACGGCGAGACCAGCCCCCGTGAGAAACGGCGCCTTCCTACGCGATGGCCCTGCGCTGCGCTGCGAGGGCGATGCCAGCACCAAACGTTGCTCATCGTTGGTGTAAAACTCCGGGCAGAACAACTGCGAGGACAATACCAACGAGAGTGTGACAACGGAGACCTTAAAGAGTTGTACCGCCGCGTGCTATTTGGTATGAACTTTGACATGTCATGGAGTGGGGGGGTGAGTGGAAGGTAAGGGAGGGGGCAGTGGGGACAGCTGGGGGGAGGGCCTACGGAGACACACGGCAAGCCCTTAGGGGGAAGGGGGGGGGGGCAAGCCGGTGTGCGTACAGCCGGCGCGAACGACGAGGGGGCCCTTCGCTACTCCCGGCACAACGCGCGACCCCACGAGGCCGAGTGAGCGGCGGGGTGGCGATGGCGGAGTCCGTGTCTCGGGGAGCGCCCGTCAACGCGTCTCCTCCGCAATCGCCCGCGGCGACAGCGACGTCTCCTCCTCGTCGCCCCCCATCCCCCATCGCACACGTAGCCACCCCCCCCGCGCCCCCTACCGATCCCTACCCCCCACATCGTGCGGGCGCTGCGTGTGCCTTCTCTCACGGCTGTAAACGGTTAAACAGGAACCGTTTAACACCCCCCCACACGACCGCCCCCCCCCCCAAACGCCCCTTCCCCCCATCAGCAGGGTGGAAGGGCACGGCTGTAGGGGGTCGCACCCCCCCCCCCCCGCCGCTCTGTCACCTCGCCCCGTGTCTACACAGCCAAGGTCGCACAGCTCTCTCTCGCAACGATGCGACTGCTCCGATGATTTCTTAAAAAAAAAAAGTTTATCGCCGGGTCCGTCGAGGGCTTCACACAGCCGCCGCCGTGGAGGTGAATCTTCTCTCGTCTCTCTGCCTCCGCGCGGCCGCCGAGTTTCCTTCCCTTCGGCTGCAGGTCGAGGAGGCCGTCAACGACCACCCCCCGGGTTTTGCGGCGTCGGACGGTGACAGCGCCCGGCCGGATTTTCACCGAGTGGTTGGACATTCGCCGGAATGCGCTTTTCCACCGGGTTCTTTTCCTCCACGGCGCGAGCACACAGTGTGGGCACTCGTGATGAGCAGAGGCGCGGGGTGGTGGTGAGCGACGTGGGGTGAGCGATGGGATGAGCGTCAATGTTCAGGGTGAACATATACAGGCGGTGTCAAATTACCTGGTGACGCTACGTTGACATCGGCGCACGAGCACACACAAACACGTTCGCCAATAACAACGCCGTGACCTTAAAATTAAACGTACGTAACAGGCGTCATTTCGGGCTATGGTCCTTTTTCAGAGAGCATGGATGTTCAACACAGTGGTAGGGGGAGGGGGGTGTTGGCGGTTGCAGCGTGCGTTGCCGCACAGCCCACGGGAACACGCGGCAGCGGGCGAAGAGCGACAGCACGAGACGCGACGGGATAAGTGACTGGGTGAGCGATGGGACGAGTGGGAGGGTGAGCAATGGGACGAGCAGCAGGGTCGGCGATGGGGTGCATAACAACCGAGCAACGGAGCGAGCAACGGGGCGGGCAATGGGACGAGAGGTAGGATGAGCGATGGACAAGCGATCGGGTGAGCGATGGGGCGAGCCAAAGAACCGGGGAGCGAGGCACATGACCAGCATGCACGTTGGTGGGGAAACTTGGAGAACTCTTTAGATTTGCTGGGGGCAGGAGAGGAGGGGGTGGGGAGGGTGCTGAGCCTGGGAGGCGTGGAGAGGACCAGGGTTGGGCTGGGGGGGGGGCGGGAATTTGGGATTCTGGGAGCCTTCGGAGAGCTGGGAGAGTCGGGAGAAAGTCGGCGGAGCCAAGAGAGCGGAGAGAGGGAGAGCGAGCTTCGGAGACGGTCTCCTATTCCGATTCCGTCCGCCCGGACAACACACAGGCCGCTTTGTGCCGGACACAGCAGCGCTCATTCAACTTCGCTTGCAGATGCTTATCACGACAGCCACCCCAAGAATGTACAATTACGTTCGAGATGGAACAAAAGCCCATAGTTTAACCAAAAAAAACTCCTGCGTTGCGAGCGTGTGCGTGCGAGTGTGAGCGAGTGTGTGTGTGAGTGCTGCCTCTGAGTGATATCTGGGGTTATTGTAATAGTCTTGCTGACAGAACGCTTATCTCTCGCCCCCAAACTTCCCCCCAAAAACTTGCCGCGCACGATACTGATTTCAGGATGTCACCTCAAGTACTGACAAGCGGACGGCACTGTCAGCCGCCCACGCGCCGTTGAGGGGGGTGGTTTGAGGGGCTCACCCCCCGGTCGACCGCGTGGCCAGACGCCCCCCCCCACCTGCACCGCGTCCCAGAAGTTCGCTCCTCCGTGGGCTCGGCGTGCAGTTGGGGACCGAGGATGGAGAGTCGAGAAGTTCCCCGCACGACGTCGCCACATCTCTCAAAAAGCGTCATCCGGCTCATCTCTCTCATTCTCTCTCGTCACTCATTTCTCAACGTTGCACCTTCCCCTCTCAACAACGCCACCTGTCTCTAGAACGTCATCCATCTCTCAATCCCAGCCAGCTCTCTGTCGCATCACCCCCACCCACATCTCTGAATAGTGTCAACTTACTCTCAAAATTGACGCCCAATTCGCCCATTGCCACCCATCTCTACCCCTCGTGTCACCCTCTCTATCAACAAGGTCTCTGTCGGTACCTCGTTCTTTCTCAGTGTCTGTAATCTCTCTTAATAGCCGCCCATCTCTCCAGACATCTCTCCACCAACCCCTCCCCCCTGTCTCTCTCTGTATCTCCCATCTTTCCTCTCCTCTCTCCCGGGTCTTGGCGCTTCCCGCTCGGCTGTCCGCACGTCGCCCGGCCGATTAGCCGCGCCGAGCGAAGCGCTAATGTCAGAACCGTCGGCGTCCGTGCAACGGAGAGAAGGCAGTAGGGGCTGGTGGCGGGGTGGGGGTGGGGGGTGCGGGAGGGGTGTGAAAGGGGGGCTCGAGGGGGGCTGGGGTGGGCACGGCAGTGGGGGGGGGGAAGGTACCCAGAGTGCGGTCGCGACCTCCGGAATGGGCCACAATAAACATGAACAGAAGGAGCCCCCCCGTCCTGCAAATTCTAATTTCACACTTTAGTGCCTCTCTCATGTCGGCTTTTTTTTCTCTCCCTCCCCTCCATTCCCCGCTCGGCCACTTAAAACTGCAGCGGTGGCAGCGCTCAGCTCGGCGAGCGGCGGCGGCAAGTTCAGCGCCTGCGGCAATAACGGCCTCGTCTTTCCTCCTCCTCCTCTACCGCCGCTGCAACATCGTCACTCTCTCGCCCTCGCCTGCCCGTCCTCTCTCGCTCACGGTCTCCATCCCACCGCCTGCTCCCTCCATCACTCGCTTACTCTCTTTCTCCATCGCTCGCCCACTCTCCCTCTCGCTCACGGTCTCCATCCCACCGCCTGCTCTCTCTATCACTCACTCATTTGTCTCTCTCTCCCTCACTCTCCCAATCGCTCGCTTGCCACCTCTATCACGCGCGCTCTCTCTCCATCACTCGCCCACTCTCTTTCCCCAACGCGCACCTGCTCCCTCCACCACTCGCTTACTCCCTTTCTCTCTCCATCGCTCGCCCACTCTCTCTCTCTCTCTCCATCGCTCGCCCACTCTCTCTCTCTCTCACTCTTTCCATCACTCGCCTGCTCCCGATATCACTGACATACTCTCTCTCTCTCCGTCGCTCGCCCGCTCTATCGTTCCCCTGTTCCGTATTTTGGTGCTCGCCTCGCGCTGCACACGTGGCCACATCGACACATCTCCGACATCAGCGTCAGTGCGCGTTGTACGGCACGGGCAGAAACCATCGCGTCTGCTTGGAGACCGGACCATTATCACAGCCACAGCCACAGCAGACGACATATACAAAGCCCCGCCCCCCGTATAGCTGACACAAACTGTTAGGGCAAGTCGCGCTAGTGAGCACCTATTAAGGCCGACGTGGTACACGAGCGGATACTGTGGCCAGCAACCGGCCCAGCCAACATTGATTCCCCCAACCCTGATGTTTCATTAAACATGGCGTCAGCTACTACTTTAAGGCCGAGTTGACCTGGAGGAGTCCCAGGACTGGTTCAGACATCAATTGCCTCTGACAATAGCCACAGCCGGGAATCAAACAGAGGTTGCCGAGTTCATAGGGCAGCGTGTGTGTGTGAACTACTGTGCCACCGATCCACACCCAACACTCTATTCTGCAAGAACGCGTTAACCCTTGCAGCAAGCGGTTTGTTGTGGGAGAAATTGTGGGTAACCCACAGTGTCTCATTCGACAGGCCACAAGTGCAGACACACCCCAACAAAGGCAAGAATCCCCCGTATAGCATTCGCAGACATTTGGGGCAAGTGTCGTCACCACTACATACACACAAAGACAAAGATCCCCGGTATAGCCTTGCCAGACTCTTGGGGCAAGTGCTGTGAGTGAGCACCTATCAAGGCCGGCACGGCACACTGGGGAGGGTCCGGTGGCCAGCACCACTCCGGGCGATGATTACTCCTCACCCGGCACCAGGTCTGTACTCACGTGCGGCTACCGACATACACACGTGCGCACGCACGGACCCACGTGCGCGCGCACGGACCCACGTGCGCGCGCACGGACCCACGTGCGCGCGCACTGACCCACGTGCGCGCGCACTGACCCACGTGCGCGCGCACTGACCCACGTGCGCGCGCACGGACCCACGTGCGCGCGCACGGACCCACGTGCGCGCGCACGGACCCACGTGCGCGCGCACGGACCCACGTGCGCGCGCACGGACCCACGTGCGCGCGCAAGACTGGCCTGCGGAGCGACCGACGCAGCGGGCAAGGGAGGTGCGGCGAATCGGCCGGCGGAGTGACAGCGAGAAGCGGGAGGGAGGAAAGGCACACAGCAGAGAGAGAGATGTACATTATGGTAACAGATTGCTACACGCCACATTAACCTAGCAATATATCTGTGGACCGAAAAACCGTTTCGTTTGCGCCATCAATTATCTGGTGGGCTGAGGGGGGCACCCCCCCCCAACCCCCTGACCAGCCCCCGCCTTACTCCCCCCCCCCCCCCGTCGCTGCTGCCCCCTAATGCTTGAGTTCATACGGCACCAGTGTCCACCGTGGTAGGGCGAGGAGCACCTGCCGAGGTGATCACGGCCATCACGTCGGCCTTGTCACGCGTGTTTTCCCTCCGCATTTATAATCGACATCACACGTTCCGAGCGTTTGGCTGCAATACATTGCCACGTAATAAGCCGATTCGTTGAGCTATTCTTTGTGGCGAGGTCACTTCTGAAGAGCTACACAGCCAGTGGGGGCCTTACATGGTCAAATACAAAATTTGTGGTAGTTTTATTTAAAATAGTGAATAGTTTGCTGTTTGCATAGAGATCTCGCCCGTTGGCGAAGCCCTTGTGAGAAGGGAATTGCAGGGCTGCGCCTTCATGACGCCGACAGAGCCTCGAAGGAAGCGGCTTCATTTCCGCAAAGACGTCTCGCAGACAGCGACAACAACCGTGACGCGCTCCTGCACGGCGCGCTCACGCCTCGTCAACACCTCGCAGCAGCTACCGCAGCAGCAGCTACCGCAGCAGCAGCTACCGCAGCAGCAGCTACCGCAGCAGCAGCTACCGCAGCAGCAGCTACCGCAGCAGCAGCTACCGCAGCAGCAGCTACCGCAGCAGCAGCTACCGCAGCAGCAGCTACCGCAGCTGCTCCAGCAGCTACAGCAGCAACAGCAGCTACAGCAGCTACAGCAGCAGTCACAGCAACTACAGCAGCTACAGCAGCAGCTATAGCAGCAGCCGCAGCAGCAGCTACCACAGCAGCAGCTACAGCAGCTGCTCCAGCAGCTACAGCAGCAGCTACAGCAGCAGCAGCCACAGCAGCAGCTACAGCAGCAGCAGCCACAGCAGCAGCTACAGCAGCAGCAGCCACAGCAGCAGCTACATCAGCAGTCACAGCAACTACAGCAGCTACAGCAGCAGCCGCAGCAGCTACAGCAGCAGCAGCTACAGCAGCAGCTACTGCAGCAGCTACAGCAGCAGCTACTGCAGCAGCTACCGCAGCAGCTACAGCAGCTCCAGCAGCAGCCACAGCAGCAACAGCGACAGCAGCAGCAACTACAGCAACAACTACAGCAGCAGCAGCAGAGGCAGCAGCAGCAGAAACAGCAGCAGCTCCCCACATCGCCTTGCCCGGCGGCGAGGGACGAAGGCTGCGTTTGTTGAATAGCCAATCCGTTTACTCCGAAAGCCGCGGGGGGGGGGGGTTTGTGAAGCCAGCTCCCTCCCTCCCCTCCACCCCCTCGTCACGCGGACGTGAAGGGTGGCCTACTAAAGAGAGGGGCAACACCGCAGCGACTCCATTTGCTCGTCTCTTCCCGGATTAAGTTGACGGCCGGTTAGCCGCCGACGCCGCTGTTGCGTTCGCATCGCTCACTCGCGTGTTGCCCATCGCGCGTGGCTGCCCATCGCGCGTGGCTGCCCGCCAGGGTGGATGCCTGTCCAGGGTTTTTTTTTGTTTTACCAGGAGCGCCCTCTCTTGTTTAGGGAAGTAACACAAATTAACTATCTGTCAGTACATTCCCGGGCAGTTTGAAACATTCCTGGATGTTTTTGTTGTCAGCTGCCTAATAATTACTCGACAGGTTTGCCCCCTCCCCGCCCCTCGCTCGCGCTACGCGGCGCAGTAGTAGATGCGTTCTCAAAAAAAGAAAAAGGGCGCACGAAGGGAAATCGCGTAGCGTGGAGCGCGCACACAGCCACCCAACCCACAGTGCACCGCACGAGACAGCTGCCTGCCGACTAACGCGCACAGTACACGCAACGATTCTGCTCCACGTATGACCGCAAAGCCGCATCTGAGTGAATTCAAACCGGAGATAGCCAATTTTGAGGCAGTAATAGGTTCGCCGCACAATACGCGGAAATCGCACGAACTAAAACCCACGCACACCTCGTCGGATTCCTCCGGTGTGAATGCGCGTTCGGATTCCGAGGTCAGAGACGTCAGAGTTGAAGCCACGAGACCGAAGCTCTGGCCCTGGATGGGTTACAGATCGAGCGATGCCAACGGGCGATGGCGAGACAAGCGGCAGCGGCGGCGGGCACCCAGCGGACACAGCACATCCGATGATCCCTGGGGCAGCCGCTGGCAATGCGTAAACCAAGCTCCCACCCCGACCACCAAGCACACCCCCAAGACACCCGCCCCCCCCCCCGACTGCGTTGTCACATGGTCGTTAAACAGCAGTTAAAACAGCCTTTGAGATGTTCGGCCGATAGGGCCGCAGATGTTGCGGTGGCTCGGAAAGCGATGGCTTTCATTCGAAGCTATCGCCACCGGATCGTGGCCCAGTGTCTCACAAGTGTTTTCATTTTCAACTATCACTGGATCTTAGCCACTGTTTTCAATTTCAGCTCGCCGCGGCCGAATTCGGCTCTGCGTGTGTACGTGTGTACGCGTGTGTCTGTGTTGGTATCCGTGCGTGCGTGCGTCTGTGTTGCTATCCATGTGTGCGTGTGTGTCCGTGTTGCAATCCATGTGTGCGTGTGTGTGTCCGTGTTGGTATACATGTGTGTGTGTGCGTCTGTGTTGGTATCCATGTGTTTGTGATCCGTGAACACGCGCGCCTGCAGTAGCGGTGGGCGCGCTGCTGACTTTGAGAAACCCGGCGAGGCCTGAGTGCAATTCCCGCTCACGGCCAACATCGGTGACGGATATCTGAACCGGTCCTGGGCCACCCCTAGGTCGACTCAAATGAGTACCTGGTGCGATGTGTAAACATCGCTACTGGGCAGACAAAGGCGACCGGGCGTGGTGCTGGCCACTCACCCCATCGTGTGCCGTGCCGGCCTTCATAGGTTCTCCCTCACAGCACTTGCCCCAACAGTCTGTTAAGGCTATTCGGGGGATCTTTGTGTGTGCACGGTTTTATGTGTACATGTGTGCGTGCAGGGTGCATGTGTGTGTGTAGGGTGTGTGCGCATGTGAGTGTGTGCAGGGTGCGTGTGTGCGCGTGTGTGCGTGTGCGTGCAGGGTGTGTGTGTGCAGGGTGTGTGTGTGCAGGGTGTGTGTGTGCAGGGTGTGTGTGTGCAGGGTGTGTGTGTGCAGGGTGTGTGCGTGCGTGTGTGTGCAGGGTGTGTGTGTGTGCAGTGTGTGTGTGTGTGCAGGGTGTGTGTGTGTGCAGGGTGTGTGTGCAGTGTGTGTGCAGGGTGCGTGTGTGCAGTGTGCAGGGTGCGTTTGTGCAGTGTGCAGGGTGCGTTTGTGCAGTGTGCAGGGTGCGTGTGTGCAGGGTGCGTGTGCAGGGTGTGTGTGTGCAGTGTGCGTGCAGGGTGCATGCGTGCAGGGTGCATGCGTGCAGGGTGTGTGCGTGCAGGGTGCGTGCGTGCAGGGTGCGTTCGTGGAGGGTGCGTGCGTGCAGGGTGCGTGCGTGCAGGGTGCGTGCGTGCAGGGTGCGTGCCTGCTGCTGGAGAGAGGGAGAGAGAATTTTTCACGCGCGTTTTGTCGAGTGCGCCGTCGAGGGCTCTGTAATTCGCGTGTCGGCTTCGCGCCATAAAGTGGCTCCTAATATTCTACAGCAGCACCCGGGGGGGGGGTGGTTGTGGTGAAGAGAGGGGGGGGCGTTGGAGTGGGGGTGGCCCTGGCTGTGTGCAGCAGGGGGGGGGGGGCAATTCTCCATCTCTCTGCCGCCTGATCGTTGCGACACATAGAGTCAGCCGACCCCCCCCCCCCTACCTGCCCCCCCTCTCGCCCCAACGTCGCGCGACCGCCGACGACGGTGGCGGCTGCGGCAGCCGACGACCCGCACCTCCACGGCGGAGGTGTCGCTCTCAAAAACAAACTTCCACGAGTTTCCTCCACATCAGAGGCGCGCCGCGGCGTTTGCCGCCGCCACGGCGGGATGCGAAAGAACAAAGAAGTTCAGACTCACGGTCACCCCCCCCCACCCCGTGTTGGCAAGGTGTGCACCCACACGTGGTGCCCTCCATTTCCATAGGGGTGCCCCCCTCCCACCACCACCACCACCCCATAATCGTCTGTGCCTGTCACTCTGTGCGTCTCTCTCTTTGTTTGGGGAGCGGCGGTAGTGTAGTGGTTAGCGCGCTGCGCTACGAACCTGGCCCAACCGAGTTCGATTCCCGCTCATGGCCAACACCTGTGAGGATTATGTGAACTGGTCCTGGGCTTCGCCTAGGTTGATTCGGCCTCGAATGAGTACCTGGTGCGGTGTGGAATCATCGCCACTCGGTAGACAAAGGCGGCCGGGCGTGGTGCTGGCCACCCACGCCCTCGTGTGCCGTGCGCCGGCCTTCATAGGTGCTCGCTCACAGCACTTGCCCCAAAAATCTGTAAAGGTTATACGGGGGATCTTTGTCTCTCTCTCTTTGGAGAGGGGTGGTGCAGCGGTTCACGCGCTGCACTACGAACCCGGCGACCCGGGTTTGATTCCCGCTCACGGTGAACACCGGCGACGATTTCCTTCAATCCTTCTTCAGTCCCTTTGTGTCAAGTGCAAATCTACACCCCCCCCCATGAACCCTGCCTCTCCGTTCATGTGTACTGCGCGATTCCCAAATCGAGTAATTTCCCGGTGTAATTCTCAAACGTGACACATCACGGACCCTGTCGCCGGCACGCAACTGAGACGGTCGCTCTTGCGAATGGCGTCACGGGATCTCTACCGCCCCTCTCCCTCCCCCCCTGTTAAGCAGTTTGTTTCATTGGCAGTACCATCAGCCAGGGTGACCCGTTTGGACTGGAACTGCGAACCCCTTGCCACAAGCGGGGGAACGAGCCACTCACCGCCGCGCCACCAACACCCACCCCCTCCTCCTCCTCGCTTACGAAGGGGCCAGGAAACTCGAGACTTGAAGCCAAACGCAGGGCCACTCGTATCTCTAGGAACCCATCGTTCAGCGGAGGGGAATTTTAGTTTTTTTTATCTGCCTCGACATTTACAGGCACAGCCAATAATAATAATCAGCCAACGAGGGGAAGAAAAACAACAACCCTCCCCTCGTAATCTGGACGGCTTTAAAATAACCAACGAGAAATGTTAAACAAGCAGCCACCACAACCGCCGCCCCCTATCGCCCTTCACCCCCCTCCAACCCGCGGAAGCAAAGTTTGTTTATAAAAAATAATCAGGTTTGATTTCCGTCGGCTGGCAGGCACGCGACGCGCACGCAGACCAAACATCGGAGCGATCCACCCCATCCATATGGTGGCAGGGGCAGGGGTGGAGAGGGGTGGGAGGTTGTCCCTGGCACCGAACGTTGGCACAGGCGCTGCAACCGGCCACTGCCATCGAGAGGAGACAGTGGCGGCGGTGGGGCAACCCGGCTTGCGCCCCCCTCACCAATAAACTCGTCACCTTTTTCCACTGTGCAGACCAAAACCCAGACAGCATTATCCAGTTAGCGCGGGGTCTATTACACTGGTCAACACACTTTTTCTGGCATAAGGTATTTCAACGGTTTTAAGGTAATTTTGGGGTGCGATCACATCAGGTTTTTGAGATATAAAATATTGCATTTTTAATAAAAACTGCAGAAGAAAAATATTAAATAAATGTGGATATCTACATAAAATGATATTATAAACACACTATCCTAAAAATACAGCACCATATTTTAACACTAAAGCAGTCACTGACTGGCAACAACTTGCGATCATAAGTGACAGAGTTAATTTCGGGTAAAATCAATAAAAATGGGGTATGCCTATAGCATAAAAATGAGATGTGATAGAGCAAATATGAGATGAGATTTGGAATCAGCACCCTGAAATTAGTCTAAAACAGCTGCAAAAGTCCAGGCCAGAAATTTTGTTGTTGTTGTTGACCAGTGTTATCAACGTTGTGCAGCAATCAAGCGACGAGGTTTCAACATGACGCCACCAATCCTCGGCCACAAATCAGTCCCATGCCACGGGACCTTCTTTGCCAGTACCGAAATATGAGAATAGGTTTTCCCCTTTTTTCTGCATTAACCACAATACTTGTGGTCAGAATGCATTGTGACCACAAGTATTGTGGCTATGACATGATTCCTTGTAAAAGGTTTCAGTTTGGTGTTTTAACATCTTAACACCTGTTTCGTTGCCAGTTAAAAGGGGAAAACCTATTCTCATATCAGTTCCTGCCAGTCAAACGCGGACAGGTGGAAACTCGACCTGCCAACAAAAACAAGTAAACTGGGACATTTCATGGCAATAAGAACAGAACTACAGGTAACCGCCCTCTGTAGTGTGGCACGGTGAAATGTGCAACATTACATTGTCCTGTATGTTGAACCTCGTTCACATCATACGTAGCCAACTGGGAAGGCTTACAGATTTACCTTCCCAGGATTGCTATCCTCTGAAAAGCAGGGCAATCGTGGGTATATTCCAGGACAGGTGGCAAACGTTGACGAACACAGGCGTCCATGGGCGTCACGGTGGCGAGATGTTAACTACCTGGCCTGGTATACAAGAGGTTCACGGGTTCGATCCCGACACTGACGCCTGCTGTATATTTGGAGTTTGCGTGTTCTCCCTGGGATCGCGTTGATTTTACTCCGGGTTTTTTCCCCCTCCACATTTAGAATCAACGTGCGTTCAGAGTATTTGGCTGCTACAAATGTTCCACGTGAGAAGCCACTTCGTTGAGCTCTCATTTGTGATGGGCCAGGTCGCTTTTGAAAAATTAGCCACTTAGCTCAAGGGAGGGGGGGGGCCTTACCTGGTAAAACACAACAATTGTTTAATTTTATTGTTTACATTCTATGCAATGAAGTACTAGCACCGGCGACCACACGCCCGGGCATTTCGTGGCATCGTTTGGGTCGTGGAGTGAGACTCCACAAGGTGGCATCGCCGAATGGAGCACCGTGCAGTCTGGGAGAATTTCCGCGCAACCCAGAGACAACCGCGTCTTGTTGAGTGTAAACAAAAAGAGAGAGAAAATTAAATTGTTTTTTATCTAAATGTTTTTGGCCGGAACCGGAAGCACAATCTTACAGCCAGCAAGTTTACGGAAGCCTGTGAACGTGAGGCTGGAGCGACGATGCGCACGGATGATACCGTGGGAATGGGGCAGATAAATAAGCTGCGACGTATTCGCCCGCTCACCACGTCCGGACACAGATAGCAGGCCCCCGGATTCCCTGCGCGACCGTGGTTAAGTCTTTTAGCGAGATAACCATCCGCTTCAACCGGTGGGTTGCAGGCGGAGGTAGACGCCGCCCGGCCACGGAGGGCAACTAACAAACAGATTAACGGCGCTGGTGGAAGTTTAATGCCTCTGTCAACACACCTGACGTAATCTAAGGCAATAAAGTTTGTGCTAAGAAAAATAAGCGCCCGCTGTCAATGTCCCGAGCTTGCTTATCGCCGCCACCATCATCATCATCGTTTAAGTTCAGCTTTTACCACTGAAAGCACTCGAACTCACTCTCGCCCGCCCGCCCGCCCGATTTACAGTTTGAAATCTCGGTCAGCGTAGCAAATTTTCCTTCGAGAAAGAGAGAGAGAGGAAAAAAAAGAGTTTTAAATTGGCGGATGTTACCCACTGAGAGATAACGGATCATTAACGTGGACGTCGGTGAAATAAAATGAAACTAAAGCTGAGAGGGGGGGGGGGAGGGAGAAAGTGGATCAGGGAAGGGGTTCACGTGGAACGGGTAAACACTCCGAAAAGGAATGTGAAAAAACATCGCAATGTAGCGGCAACCCTCCCTAGAACGAGTCCTGAGACTCGGTGAGCCTTTGGTGGTTGATGATCACAGAGGGCATTGTTGTTATTTTATCAACCAGCGGGGGGGGGGGGCATAGAAATGAATTATTTCCAGGGGAGGAGCGCGCACCTGTGTAGGGGGGTAGGGGCTGTATTCCCCAGGTCGAGCCGAGGCTAATTTAATCTGCGATGTCTGGTATATGTCTAAATAAATGCCGAGTCAGCTGCGTTGGAACCACATGAATATTTACGACAACGTGTGAGCTACGTACGCGGGGTGCGTGCTGGGGCGAGCGTGTGTGTGCTTGTGTATCCACGTGTCTGTATGTACAGTATGTGTACAGTATTTGTGTTTGTGTGTGGGCAGCGGTGGCGTAAGTGGTCAGTGCACTAGATCGACTCAGCCGCAAATGAGTACCTGGTGCGGTGTGTCAAAAAATCGCTACTGGGGAGACAAAGGCAGTCGGGCATGGTGTTGGTCACCCACCCCCCGCGTGTGCCGTGCTGGCCTTCATTACTTCATAGGTGATATTCGCAAAACGCACTTGCCCCAATATCATGTTAAGGATACACGGGGGACCTTTGTCTTTGTGCGTCAGACGGCAGGACTTTTACTCGCCCCCAAAGACAAAGATCCCCCTTATAACCTTAACAAACTGTTGGGGCAAGTGTTATTAGCGAACATTCATGAAGGCTGGCATGGCACACGAAGGGTTGGCTGGCCAGCACCACGTGTGACCCCCTTCATCTCCCCAGTGGCGATATTTGCACACCGCACCAGCTATTAATTCGAGGCCGAGTCGACTTAGGGGAGGACCAGGACCGCTTTAGACAATCGTCACCGGCGTTGGCCGTGAGCGCGCTTCGAATTCGGGGAGCCGGGTTTGCAGCGCAGCGCGCTAACCGCTGCGCCACCGCTCCCCACCTCCCCCTCCCCCCTAGTGGCTACCAGCACGGGCAGGGCCTTCACTGGGCCCAGCCGTGTCTCGTAAATACCGCAGCGGGGCTGGCGGGCCGCCCTCCATATGCACGGGTCACGGCACAACGCTTGCGGGATTTTTTATGCCAGCGCATAAAAGCCTGATGTTTGACGTTGCTTTACTTTACACTTCACTATAAAGCATCCCGTGTACTGCAACAACCGCGCGTCATCGCCTTTCCCCCCCCCCCCCTCTCTTTCTTGATAAAAATAAAAACAAATATAAAGGAATTTTTTGAAAAAAAATACTTTTGACAAGTCCCGCGATGCAGCGGTGTGAAAGTGTAAATATTGCTTTTAGCATACGGGGCTTCTTCCAACCCGCGCCGAGTCAGCGTGGTGAAGTACTATCAGACAAGCCGCCCGTCCCCCTCTCTCCGCCCTTCACAAGACCGATTGATACTGCACGGGGAGGCCTTCATCCAGCAGTGGACTGACAGAGGGTTGTACGTCGACTTTATTGTGAGTGGTGGTGTGTTCACAGTGAGCACGAATGCAATTGCTGGATTTTACTTTTTAAATACCACGGTTTTTGATAAATATCCATCCATGCCTCTGTACCTCCTAGTACAGGGTAGCTCAGGGTATTGTTTTCTCAAACTTAATTCCGCTCGAAATGTTATGAAAGTAATTTGACAGAGCCAGCATGTGTATTTCGTGGGGAATTAGATTTTTTATTCAATATTGACAAACGTTTGCCCAGCCCATTCTGATCTCTCCCCCCCTCACTGCTGCAATGCGTCTGTTTTGCTGCAATTTTCTTTTCGTTTCTCACTGTTAATTTCTTTAGAATTACTTTTTGTATTTCATTTGTTGTCCGACCCCGCTCCTCTGATTAACACGGTTGGCTACGTACGGTGCGAAAGAAGTTCAACATACACACACTTACAATTCGTTGTATTCCTTTCCGTCATTTTGGCGACCGGGCCCGCTCTCGCAAACGAGAAACCGGCTCTTGGGCTCGGTAAATATTAACAAAATAAAATCGACAAACTTAAAAACCACATTGAGTTTGACAAAAAGAGCGTGTGGGTAAATCGGCCTCCCCCTTATTCATCTATTTATTTATTTAAAAAGAGGAAGGCCAAATCAAATGCGGCTCACAAGACGGGGAGGATGAGAGGAAAAACGACGGATTTAAAAAACAATAACACACGCCTCTCGCGAGGTCTCCGATAAAAGTTTGCGATCGAGCGCTCGGGGAGGCCGTTCCTAATGTGACGTGCGCACACCAACAACGCCAGCCTCTGTTGACACACACACTCACACAAACAGAATTGCGGCCAATTTTGTACTCATTTCATTGATCGTTTTTCAAGAATTCTTTGCCAAAACGGAGGAATAGTTCGAAGGCGGCTGGAAATTGGAACACCCGAGGACAACAAGATGGGGCCACACCAGGGCCACGACGGCCTCCTTCCAGTTCATTAATAAATGGAGATATTTGGAGTGCAGCGAGTCGACTGGAGCCATCGACGGGCTGAGATTTCCCCACCGTTGCAGTGGTGGCTCCAGTGGGGGCAGGACCCACAGAAGGGAGGAGGGAGGGGGGCGTAGAGCGATGATAGCGATGATTGTTATGCCGTCGAATAAACGGCTCGATGCGCAATGTTTCAGCCCACAGCCCCTCTGGCGATTTAATTAATTGTCGCATTTCAAGGAGAAAATTCGATAATTTAATATACGTATATATATACACTTTTTTACACGGTGGTGAATGCAGAAATCTGATTTTGGTTTGTTTGCAGCCCTCTGGGTCAATCCGCTGCCGGATGAAGGCCCTCCCGACGTCATGTCAGCTGTGTGAACTGTTTGGACATACTTCACCACGCTGGTCCGTGCGCGTGTTGGTGAAGGCGGGGCGAGAGAGGTAGGTGGAGCGAGGCTGGGAGGGGGGGAGGCCCAGGACCGGTTCACATTTCACTCGCCACCGATGTCAGACGCGGCCCCGGTCGCCACGTTCATAGCGCAATGCGCTCGCCGCTGCGCCACGCCCTCGAAAGAACAAACGTCAGCAGGCGACGGCGCCGATAATTAACTGGAATCTAATTAAGAAATTTACGAGAGGGATTCAGGTGAAAAATGCCAACGGGGTTGATATCAAACGTCACGTCGCGCTATAAATACTCGGGAGGCGGGCACGGTCCAAGCGAGCGTTGTACCGCACCTCCCCACGCGCGCCGTGCCGACTGATGCACGCAGACCACCGTAGCCGGTTCCATGTACCCGCACATTCCCCCCCGCCGCCAACGGCCCCACACAGCACGCGGAGGACACGGAGACAAGGCAAGGTCCCCCCCGCCGCTCTCTGCGTCTCTACACGTAAATGACAATGTTTTTTTTCGTGTTTTTGTCTTGCTTTCCCGTTGGCTCCACAGGCCAAACTATAACGCTCATTCATTCATCACGCACAGTCGGCGAAGGACCGTTGCCGCACACGTGTGACCTCTTGCGACAAGCGTTCGCGTGAACTGCTCTTGTTGCCATATTCCGGTGTGTCTCTAGTGATTTGTTTGATCCACGGATCACGCGGTGGGGGGGGGGGCGAGCACGGGGGCAGTGCCATTCCTTCGAGGGTCGTGATCCACTTCGAACGTCGACCGCCAACGGAAGGAAGCGAGCAGCAGCATTTGCTGCCGGAGTTTGTGCATCGAGACGGGGCGACGTCGAACGGAGCTCTCGAAAGATATCCTGAAGCAGAAGATTGGTGCGCTGTATACAATCACCTTTACAAATGTGGTTTTTTTTTACACTTTGATCCTTACCATCCCACTCCCCCGCTCCCGTGTAGTATCGATGGGCCAATTTTTACGTGCAATTTTATTAAGGGACTGTGGGTTGTCTTGCTGCGGTCTGGGACTGTTCTTGTTGTTTTACTGCCTTGTCCAAGCTCGCACTTGGTGTTGAAATGTCGGCAGGCATTGATGTGCAATTTAGACTCACATAATTTATTTACATGTATTTTTTTATCGTGACTTGTTCACCTTTTCTCTATTTTGTAACTTGATGGCCCATCCCTAACTGGACATCTGGACCACGCCAGTTTTTTTTTCAACAACCAGAATAATCGACAAGCCCCTTCGGTCACTCAACACTGGCTGTACGGAGTCGCCCGCGACACCGCCTTTAGGTCACGGCGATTGTTTGACCATACTTCACCACGCCCGTCAGGATGGTTAGTGAGAGTTGGGTTGGGAAGGGGGGGGGGTGTTCTGGTACCCGTTAAGGCATCACCTGCGATTGATGGTCAAGCCTTGCCTGGGATTCGAACTCAGGCGCCCGCGTTTAGACCGCAGCGAGCCTAACCGCTGCGCCACCACTCCTCCACCGCTCTAACAAACGAAAGCTTATTCCATCCGCCACGGTCGGCGCACGGCTCTCGCAAGCCTCCATCCCCCACCATGCCTCCCCGCGTCTTTCTTTCTCTCCCACCCTTCACGCGCTCGCTCCCCACGTCTATCCATCTCACTTTCTGCCTATCTGCAGCGCTTCCCTATCTATCTCAATCACCTCAACCTGCCCCGCCCCCCCCCCGGCCCCCCCCCGCTTCGCTCTCCATTTGCCCGAAATGTCTACGGTGTCCGCGATGTCTCCGTCCGCCGCAGCCGCCCCCTGGGTCCCAACAGCTCCGTCAAAACAACGGTGACGTCAGCCGCGCTTAAATCTCGTTGCTTGTCGGTGGAACATTACGGGATTAGCGCTTGTGGAGTTGCAGCGGCGTTTGCCCTCGCCGTGCCGCTTTGAAACGGGGGTGGGAGGTGGGGGGGGGGCATTTGGGACCTCTTTGATGGGTTTAGGATCGCGGGTGCCCACAGCGGGGCGATGCCCAGCAACGTTTACACAAATCGTGACAACGAGCCGACGACGGCGTCTCTCTCACCGATCTGCTCACTCGCCGACTACTCACTCACTCATTCGTGAAAAAAAAGTGACAGTGATTAGAAGACCCGTTGCAGGCGCTTGTTGAGTGAACCGCAGTTCACATCGCGTGGTTTCATGTTCCATGGCACTCGCGGGCTCAGAGTTTGGTGTGGGGGGGGGGGCGGTTATAGACGTTCAGTGCAACTGCTATTGGCTAAACATCTCACTGCCGAACAACTACCTGCGAAATAACTCAACTGAGATCTCACACAGCAGGAACATCGTCGCTCCCCGACTGCGATAACTTAGCAGGACCCTAACTTAGAGGATTGCTGCATCATTCATCGACCTGTTCTCGTGCTTATTCACCTCGCTCGTTAACCATTCATTCACTCACCGACTTTACTCGCTTACTCACAAACCAACTACTCACTCGTCAATCACTGCCTTTTACCGACCACTTGCTCATCTGCTCCCTCACTCCCCCACCCACCCACCAAGTCGCTCACCCACCCACCATGTTGCTCACCTACCCACCCACCCACCAACTCACCCCCTACCCACCCACCAAATCGCTCACCCATCCACCAAGTCGCTCACCCACCCACCAACTCACCCTCCCACCCACCCACTCACCCACCCACCCACCCACCAACTCGCTCACCCACCCTCCATGTCGCTCACCTACCCACCCACCCACCAACTCACCCCCTACACACCCACCCACCCACCCACCAACTCGCTCACACATCCACCAAGTCGCTCACCCACCCACCCACCAACTTGCTCACCCACCCACTAACTCGCTCACCCACCCACCAACTCGCTCACCCACCCACCAACTCACCCCCCACCCATCCACCAACTCGCTCACCCACCCACTAACTCACCCCCCCACCCACCCACCCACCAAGTAGCTTACCCACTCGCCCGCTCACTTGCAACTTTGGCAGGTGATGCGTTTTGTACTTTGGCAGCAGCAGCAGCAGTTTTTTTTACGCTGCGTACCAGAGATCACTTTCGACGTTGACGCACAAGGTGCACAATTAGTTTTCTTCTTTCACCTTCCACGATTTGAAAGAAAAAAAAACAAAACAAAAGAAATGTCACGCCGCGCGTTTCGGGTGCGGGATGACGATCCCGGTTCGCCGTAAATCATAAATCACCGCTCACGGGGCGTCGTCTACAAGCCACGGGGCCCTCCTTCACATTCTTGCACGCCTGCCCATCGCGACGGCGCGTGGCCTATGACCTGCCGCCACGCCCGGCCCCGGCACCGACCCCGGCCCTCCCCACATCCACTCCCTCGCCCGGGCGGCATTCCTGCGCCCGATACCATCTGCCGCATGGGAAGGCAAACATCCGAAACTAACCCCAATACGCGCTTCGCACGGTGGCCCCTGGCCAACCCTGGCGGCCACTCTCGCACGCAGTCTCACGCTCTCTCGCTCTCCCTCCCCCCCTCTCTCTCTCTCCCTCTCTTTCGCTCCGTCTCGCTCGCTCCCTCTTTCTCTCTCTAGCCCCCCTCCTCTCTCTCGCCCCCCCCCCTCTCTCTCGCTGTCTCTCTCGCTCGCGCCTCTGTGGGTTCAGTGCAATGTGAAAATGATGGCACAGCCGGGCATGCAGCGCAACCAGCAGATGTGGCTTTAGTGTCGCTACCCTAAACACAAGGCCCTCTGTACATCAAGCCATCTACAAACCAGGTCATGGATAAACAAGATCATCTCCAAAGTAGATACTCTTCAAAATACATCTCTCTCTCTGAACCAGGCACTCGCAGATGCAGACGTTATTTTAGCCAGTAAGGCCCATTGAGCCAAGCGGGTATTTTACACGGACAATCACACTTTCCAAGCTAAGAATAAGACAGGTCCTACATTTTTACTTAAAACTTTCGTAACTGTAGGTCCTCCCTAAAACATAAGCCAGACTCCTCTCTAACTCAAGCAATCTGTAAACCAGGTGATCTATAAACTAACATTATCTTGAAAACATATTTCTAAGAGCCAAGCCTTCTATAAACTGGGCCGTCTGTGAATCAAGTTCTCTTTAGACCAAACTTAATTTCAAGCACGTCTGCTCAGCAAGAGGCTAGGAATGCTCCGGATAGGAAATTGGCCTGAAGCCTTTTGAGTTCAGATGACAGGCCAGGAGAGTTTGCGACAAAGGCGTGTGGGGAGGTGAGAGGGTTAACACCGCAACCCCCCCCCCCCCCCTCTGGGCCCAGCGGCGCGGGAGCGGCTCCAGACAGCACCGCGCCCAGCGTCACGGCGCGTGACGCGAGGCCTCGCCCTGGGCGGCCAGGCCGCGGTCATCACGGCCGTCCCAACCGTCTCACGCCGGCGGCTCGCGGCTAAGGGACCGCGCGGACTAGGCGCGCATTCCCCGACTGGTCCGTGGCGGCTCTCACGTTGCCACCCGGGGCAGGTCGGGTTGCTGCTGTCCCCGTGGTCGGATTGCTGCCCCGTGGCTGCTGCCAAGCGTCGTCGGCTTCTGCGGAGAATTGCATTCTGCCACGTTGGCAGCGGCAATCCACAACCGTGGCAAAATACAAAAGCAGAGAATGCCACCTCCTCTGCATGAAACACATTTTTTTTATCAGCCACATGGCCCTTCTGGGAGTGTATAATTTTATCAGCATTCATTGGTTCAACAGAAACAAATATATGGACCGGTTTTGATATTCAGTGTCTCATCAGCACTGTCAGGCTTGCTTGAATCAATGTTGGAGAACCTATCAGCCACATGGCCCTTCTGGGAGTGTATCATTTTACCAGCATTCATTGGTTCAACAGAAAATAATCTCCGGACCGGTTTTGACATTGAGTGTCTCATCAGCACTGTCACGCTTGCTTGAACCAACGCTGGATAACTGCCCAGATGTTTATAGGCAATGGTCCACTCCGTTAGAAAACACAACACAAAATAATCATTATAATCACTGCGGATAATTAAAAAAGGCAGATAATGTAATCCTTCACAAATCTGTCCCTCAAATGAAGATTTGTTCTACGAAATAAACACTTCACGAGACTCAAACATTGCATCTCCTGGCTTTGACATTCATGCTCCTCGAAGACACCGGTGGTGGAACCATGAACCGCACATCACCGGAACACCAACAGCAGGCCGATACTGCACCGCATCTCCTTCATGAATGGGAAAACTAAGAGGCACGAGCCACAGTGGTGCAAGCGTGGCCATGCGACACAAACTACGGACCACAAAGTAAACCCACAGAGATACAGAGGGATGCCCAGAGACCCGCAGAGATGCGTAGTGAAACATTAAAGACAGGCCACAGCGGTGCGATTGTGGCCACGGCAAACCAAAACTATGATCAATACAGCAAACCACTGCACTCCTTCAAACGGAGGAATCGCAAAAAACCATGCGCTCTTTTTTTCCCCCCCCGAAGCCATCTCGAGGCTAGCAGACTACGATGTTGTCGTCTAGCCGCTGGACGTATTGCCGCTCGCAAGGAGAGACGGAACATTGAGCACTGCGTTACCGTCTCCCAGCCATCTCGCAGTGAACATCATGTGTAGATGTGTATTTGTCGTGACATCGCTGGATGCCAACATGTTACATGTTGTGGGTGTGGTACCGGCCTTAGAGGGGCACGGTGTGCGCTGAATAATAGCGCTGGATGGCACCAGGTCTCAAGTGCAGTGCCGGCCCTACACGACAGGGTGTGTGGGTGCCGACCGAAGGATGAGGTCATGTGAGGCCATGGCGCTCTGGTTGACCCGGGAGGACACGTGACCGGGTAAGTTGACAGAGGGGCCCCAAGAGGGGGCTGGGGGGGGGGGGTCACGTGATTGGGACCCAGATCCTTCCCGAGGATTCTGGAAGGTGGACGTGGCCAAGGGTGGAGCCGGCCACGCCACAGAGAATATAAGCCGGGTCCACCGGCTTATATTCTCCAGAGGGACCGGGGAAGTTGTTCATCTTGGAAGAAACCCTTCATCTACGATCTCCGTTCAACGAGTCTCCAACACGTGGACCCGGGCCGAAGCTGTTGGTCACGGTCTGTAGTAGCAGTTACGTTGTAACTAGTGTAGCTAGCCTGGTGGTCACCACCCGGTTAACTACACCAGTTACGTTGTGACTAGTGCAGTTAGCCGGGTGGTCACCACCATAGGTTGTTATTCTGTTAAGGGGAAGTCACCCCGTGTGTTGGAACTGAATACAGTTTTGTGTTGTGTTACCTCCAAGTCTACGTCTGCGTCTTGGTTGAACCCAGTGCATATTTATAAAAAAAAGACAAAGATCCCCAGTATAGCCTTAACAAGACTGTTTGGGCAAGTGCTGTTAGCGAGCACCTATGAAGGCCGGCACAGCAAACAAGGGGGTGGGGGTGGCCAACACCACGCCCGGCCGCCTTTGTCTCCCTCGTGGCGATGTTTTATTTTTTTTACACATAGCACCAGGTAACTCAATTGAGGCCAAAGTCGACCTAGGGGACGCCCGGGACCGATTCAGATAATCGTCACCGATGTTGGCCGTGAGCGGGAATCGAACTCGTGTCTCCGGGTGTCGTAGCGCAGCGCACTGACTGCTACACCACCGATCCCCATTATACAATGCGCACACACACACACGCGCGCACGTGTATGTTTACGTCGCTAATGTATTATTTACGTAAGCTGCCGTTACCATTGCCGCGCGCGCCGTGCGTGTTAATTACGCCGTGTTTGCGTTGCTCATTAGCGGGCCTCGTTAATAAAGCCCCGGCCGTCACCGCTCGCTCCCTCCCGGGCCACCATCCATCGACCACTTCGGCTCGCAAAACTCCCAGCTCGCGGGTAACATAAATACACAAACAGCGACGCACACCGCCACCCCTCGATTCCCGCCGGGTAAACAAGCATTGGTGCATTAACACAATCTCGATTAACGGAGGTTTTTTTGTTGTTAAAATAAACTAATAAATTATCATACGATGTTATGAAACAAAAAGTTTTGCTGGCTGTCTGGACACGTTCGAAGGATGCGCGGGCTCCAAGAATATATATAAATTGATGAAAAAAAAAAACAAGTGTGGTGTTATGGTCAGCACACTGGACTTGTAACCCACATGTCACGGGTTTGATTCCATCTCCCCGGAGCGGCATTTGAAACAATGGAGGCGAGTTTCCCAAATCCCGCCCACCGCCCCACACCGCCTCTGTCCACCAACGAGTATATATATGTAAAATAAAAGACTTCACCATGGGTGAGTCGATCGGCAGGTCATGTGTGGTGGGGTAAAGTGTGGGCACTCCCACGTCGTCCAAGATGTCGAGGCAGCATGGAAGAGTAGGCCAAAAATACCCTCCAGAGCTCCGTCTGGCGCGAGAGCCGGCAGTGGCGCGAGAGCCGGCAGTGGCGTGAGTGGGACATTGCAAGGCTGTGCCTCTACCACCTCAAGGGTAATTCATTCCGGGAGGCTGCCAGGGGAAAGAATCAATGCCCAAACTAAAGGGAATGAAAGTGTTGGAAAACGTGATGCCTGTCACAGCTAACGATGGGAGGAGAGAATCCACAGTGGAGCAGTGCAGTGTGGCGAGTGAGTGCGTGGGTAAATGAGCGACTGAGTGTGTGGGTGACTGAGTGAGTGGTGGGTGAGTCAGTGGGTGGGTGAGCGAGTGGGTGAGTGATTAAGTGAGCGACTGAGTGGGTGAGTGAGTGAGTGGTGGGTGAGTCAGTGGGTGGGCGAGTGAGTCAGTGGGTGGGTGACTAAGTGAGCGACTGAGTGGGTGGGTGAGTGGACGAGCGAGCGAGCGTGTTGCTGTGACCTGCAGTGTACTGGGGTCTAACACTGCGTGCGGGAGGCAAAAGAGTCAGTCTGGGTGGACCGAGTCCTCATCAACCACGGGGTGGACGTTAGTGGAAACCACGGTGGTGGCAGCGACGGACGATGAACAATCATCATCGCATCGTCTGGCCCAGCGGTCGGCGCGAACGGGAACAGAAAAACGTGGCCTCGGCATCCCCCCACCTCTCCCGGGACCCCTGCTGAGCCATCCTGCCGCGCGCACCTCGATCCTGACGGCGCGATCGTTCCTGATATCCGTCACCGCATGGAGCCTGCGCAGCCCAGCAGCGGCGTGCAGCGCGGCGCCGTTTAAATCCCACGTTGCGCTCTCCCCTTTCCTGCTCTCTTCTGCCGTCATGCTTGTACCCTCCTCCCCAACCCCACCGACCAGAAAATCTAATTGCTGTGCCTCTCTGGGACATGTGTGCCGCGACTCGTGCTCTAAATCTACTTCTCACTTGCGTCGCTTCACATGCGCCACACTCCCTTTTAATCAGAGCCGCCGATAACAACAAGCGGGACCCCCCCCCCGCTCTCTCTCTACCCCGCGCGTCTCGCGCTCGCACCACCTCCGATTCGTTCGCTCCAAGCGAACGTCCTTGGGTCAGAGAAACAAAGGTGAGCCCCCCCCCCTGCCTGCCCCCCCCTGCCTGCCCCCCCCCCTGCCTGCCCCCCCCTGCCTGCCCCCCCGCCTACCCCCCCCGCCTGTTCCCCCCCGCCTACCCCCCCCGCCTGTCCCCCCCCACTGCCTGGCCCCCCCCACTGCCTGGCCCCCCCTGCCTGCCCCCCCGCCTACCCCCCCCCCGCCTGTCCCCCCCCACTGCCTGGCCCCCCCTGCCTGCCCCCCCGCCTACCCCCCCCGCCTGTCCCCCCCACTGCCTGGCCCCCCCTGCCTGTCCACCCCTGCTTGCCCCCCCGTCTGCCCCCCCGCCTGCCCCCCCGCCTGCCCCTGCCCCCCCCATCTGCCCCCCCTGCCTGCCCCCCCATCTGCCCCCCCTGCCTGCCCCCCCATCTGCCCCCCCTGCCTTCCCCCCCCATCTGCACCCCCCCCCCCCCGCGGTAAAACAACGACGGCGGCTTGCGGTTGTCCGTTGCTGCTCCTGCTGTTGCTGCGATCATCAAGCGGCAGAGAGAGAGAGAGCGGTGGGGGGGGGGAGAGCGGAGTCGTCGGAATCGGTTCCCCTCGCACGGCTCGCCAGGGTACGGCCACCGCCCTCGTAGCAAGCGGCGTCGAGAGAGAACGTTGCTTTTGAGCGAAGGTCACGAGTTCAGCCGCACGGATAGATTTTTTGCCCACTGCCGCTGGCCTTCGCCGGGAGGATGCGAATCGACCGGGCCACGTTACGGCGCGCGGCGTGGCACAACGGTGGCTAGGAGATGTTATCTCCCTCGCCTGCGAAACAGGAGGTCGTGGCTTCGATCCCGACCCTGACGCCTGCTGTATATTTGGAGTTTGCGGTGTCTCTCTCTCTCTGTGGTTGCTCCGGGTCCTCCGGTTTCCCCCCTCCATATTTAGAATCAACATGCATTTAGAGTAATTGGCCGCGATACATTTCCACATGATAAGCCACTAAGTTGAGCTATGATTTGTGGGCCAGGTCGCTTCTGAGAAAAGGAGCTATATAGCTCAGTGGGCCGTACCTGGTAAATAAAAAATTGTTGAAAGTTTACAACGGAAACCGCAATGAAGTATCCGTGCCCTTCTCGTTCCTTGCTCCTGCCAAATAGAAAATGCGGACCGGCTGTTTTGGCTGGGCGGCCCTCTCTCATGGGTAGCTCCTTCACTGTCATTGAACAAAGGTGCAGCCCTGCAACTTGCCTGTCCCCGCTCCCCACCCACCACACCTCCGATTAGCACTCCTTGACTACGTCCGGTGCAAAAAAAGTTCAACACACACACACACGCGGAAGGGCCTTCCCTGCAGGAACCACCAGAGATCTCGTCTCGAGGGTTCCTTGGCCTAATCTTCCACACCGTCACAGACAGATTACCCCGCCGCACACAACATGCCGATCGCAGACTAACCTTGGCGTTCCGATTGCTGGGGTGGACATTTATTTTCTCCGGTGGGCGGGGGGGGGGCAAATGGGGGGGGGGGAGGGGGGCCTCGTACTGCTTCGTACGGCAATGTTAATTCATTACAATAATAACAACAATAAATATCTATTTATTTACATCGTGGGAGGAGAGCTCGTGCTGCTTTGCAAGGCAATGCTTTTTTTTAAATTTGTAAAAATAATTATAACAATTACTGTTATTTATTTATTTACGTTCACTTCTCGCGCCACCGATGGGAGCTCGGTGGTGACGGCGCGTTGCTGACACCGATCACTTGCCAAACTCGCGCCGGGCCATCAAAATATTAATCTCGATATTCATTTCCAGCCACGATCAAACTCTGGCAGGACCTTGAAACGGCGCTATAATAATTGCCGTAATTGGATCCTACAGGATCTATAATTAGCGTTTTCTCACAGCCGTTGGGCCAGGAAGCCGCTGCAGCCAGCTGTTACGGGCAATTTTACTGCTTAATTAATCTCGAAATGACCTTGCGAGTATTTACTGTTCGTTGTAATTGTTTTCTCCTCCGTTCACATTTGAATATAGAAAAAAAAAATTTCACGCCATGCCTCCTCGGATTCCCCCCCGAAAAAAAACCCACACATGACCCTGGGGTTTAATCTGGAAGCGAGCAGAGTCGGCCGGAGGGGAGACACGGATCGTTTAATCCTTAAACGCCCAAACAAGGGCACCTGGCCACGCCGAAACACCTTTAATCCGTCAACACCCGCGGGTGGCCGATTTTGCTCGTCGTGCCGCGGAGATGAGCCGACGTCTTAATCCTCACCGGCCTCCCCCGTGCTCGCAGCCCACAGAAAAAAAAGTGGGAGAAGGGGGGGTGGCGAGGGGGGGGGGGGCACACGTCCGCCCCCACCTTCAACTCTCAGCCGCCCCGTTGTCCCGTAGCACCCCCCCCCCCCCGTGCTCACTACGCATCGTTAGACGCCTTAACCCCCCCACCCCCTGCAGAGGTGACGAATAACGCACGCCGTGTCGATTGTTGTTGTTTTATCCCAGTTGTGCTCTCTCTCTCGTCCCTCGGGTTTATGGGGGTGAAGTCGACAGTGGGCGGCTGTTCTGCTGGCTCATCACGTGGCTCCGTGGGGGCAAAGTGCCGCGGGGAGGAAAAGAGCCCAGGCCGGAGTTCAAAAAGAGCTACTTCTCTCTTCGCCCACGTGTGCCGCTGGATGGGAGGTGGTTGGCGGGAGGGGGGGGGGGCTTAGCGGCACCATCAGCATCATTGGTCGCGTCACGCCGGGCGCTGCTCGGAGAGGGGTTTCCTGCCTTCAGAGGACAGGATGTGGGGGGCGGCCGCCATTTTTTACGCGAGCAGAGTAGTCGATTGCAACGTTTTGCGGATGAATCGACACAATCGAGTGAACGAATGATTGAATGAGCGAGCAGTACACGAATGAGCCAGCGAGTCAATGAATGAACGAGCGAGTTAGTGAATGAATCAACGAGCGAGCGAGCGACTGAACGGTCGAGCGAGCGCTGCAGGGGTTGACATCACAATTAGGCGATGCTTCACGAAATAATAGCATGCGACTCGCGCGTAAATAAATAAATGCACTAGCTTGGCGGGGGGTACTGTGGATGTTGGTATGCGGTGGGGGATGCGGGGGGTGGGCGGGAACGTGGGGGGGGGGGGGGAAACAGGGTAGAGAGGAAGGGGGGGTCTGCAAGGTGCTGCATTTAGAAAAGAACATCTCCGTTTCCATGACAACCCGCCTGCTTCCAGCCACGTGACACGTGCCGCCACGCGCAGCCATCTGCGGGGGGCCCCCTGGGAGCCCGCCGGGTCCTCGCGAGCTCGCCCGATAAAATATTCATGCACCTACCCTAGTTTTCCCGTATTTCATTTCACGTTATCACTTTCGACTAACGTTTATCTTGCATTCCCCCACACCCCCCCCTGCTAGGTGTGGCCTCCCACCACCAAACACGAGGGACAGGTGCCCCACCGTGACCTCTGGCCCCCTGCTGACCCCCGCCCCCCCGCTGGTAGGGTCACAGCAAAGTGGCGACGGCTACGTGATTGTGAGTTCCACCAAATCACGCCGGTGCTGCGTCGTCGGGGAGCGCGGGGGGAGGGAAGGGGGGGGGATGAGCATCTCCCCCCCCCCTACACTCCAACTTCCCCCACATCACCCGCCACCTCAATTCCTATAGTCGTCAAAAAATGTTGGTTACGAAAATTAGTATAATTAAGCGATGGGCGTAGCAGCCGTTCTGCGTACGCACGGGGGGTGAGCGCCAGAGCAGAACGCTCGACAGACACCAGCGGATCGTCGCATCGTTACTCATTCCGTTTGGCATGTCTTATTTATAAAAAGTTTGTTTAACATTCACTGATGTCGTGCCCCTCTTCACAGCCGACCACCCCCCCCTCCTTCCCGCTGAGCTTTTGAATGGCCACCACGGCGGTTGGCTTCTTCGCTTGAAACGAATAGGGTCGCTCGGGGCCGACCGAAAATAAGGACGACAATCACGGTGACGTGTGACCTGTGAACTGCGACCCGTCCGGGGGCCGCGCACCGCTGCGATCGATTCCGCACGCGAGAATCAATCGTCGCCTTTTCCTTTCTGTTAGATGCCTTCCCTTCTTTCTCCCTTTCTTTCGGCGGCCGACGCCGCGAGAAATTCCGATCGCGGCAGGACAATCAAGAGACTCGCAGGGCGACGGGCCGGCCGAGGCTGCAGACGCCACGAGAGGAAATGTGAAGCTGCAAAAGAGTCGTGGTTTTCCTGACGACTCTCTCCCAGTGTCGTGCCCCCCCCCTCCACAAGTTTATTTCAGTTCCTCTTCAAATTGACGTGGGCCCTGTGAAATTTCGCTGTGCAGCGCGCGATGAACACGAGACAATGCAGAGAATACGCAAATAAACAATCGGACAATAATTCGACGACGATTCCCCCCGGTGACTGTTTGGGTTTTGCGAAGCCGCGATGATCGCATCGCACTGACCGCTGCTCGAGCCGTGGACGCAACCCCCCCCCCACTCCTCCACCCCCCCCCCCTTACCTGCAGTCACTCGGGACGCTGTCAATCACCGACCGAGGTTCATAAACGTAAGGCTCAAAGGGCTCTTGCTTACCTAGTTGAAAATAACGGGTTCGATTTACCTGGTGTGGGGACTGGGGGGGGGGTGTGTGGGGATGGCAGTGGGGGGGGTGGGAGGTTGGTTGGGGGGGCAGTGTAAACGGTCACGCATGGTGGGGTAAACCGTGGGTATAACTCCTTACTCTTCCAAGACGTTTGACTGGCATAGAAGAGTGGATCTAAACACCCCTTACGCAGGGGGAGGGAGGGGGGAAGGGAGAAGGGGGGGGGGCTGTCTTTAAATGAATTGATTAAAAACTGCTTTTGTATTTATCCATTAAAGAGTTTTTTGTTGGGTTAGATCGCGTACATATAACAGTGTCGTTAGACCCGCCACCACCCGCCACAGCCAACTAGTAAGCGTTGTCACGTAAGCAGAACATTGATATATTTACGCGATCCAACCCAAAAAAACCCCTCTATTATGGATGATATTGGTCGCGAAAGCCTGCTGCGTGTTAAACTTAAAAGCCACTATTTTGCGTTCAGTACATTAAGCTCCCTCGAGTTGGAGGCTCCTTCGGGCGGCAGCCTCGCGAGCGAGCGCTTGCACGGTCTGCGCTTGTACCTTGACCGATTCAACGAACTCCCTGGAGACGACGCAGGCTAAGGTGCGGGGTGGGGGGGGGGTGCTCGCGGCGTCGTGCGGAGGACGTCCCGGAGATTAGAGGGAGAATCCACCCCGAACCGAACGGCAAAACAAAGCGCAGCACGATGCTCGCGTCGATAATACAGGGGGGGGGGGGGACGGAATTGGTTTCCATTCGTGATCTTTGAAGAAATCTTAAGGAGAGGCCAAATCCGAGAGCGATTGGCGGGAGAGGCCGGGGGGGCCGCGAGGGGCGGGCGAGTTGCACCGGGGCTACCGTGGCCCCGGGCCGGTGGTGGTCGCGATGTCTTTCTGAGATTGCCGAGATTAGCCGAAACATCGTTACCCCCCCCCTCCTACATCATCCCCTCCTCCTCCTTCTTCCTCCTCGCTCCGCTGTTTTTAGCGGTGCTGCGCGTTACGCTGGAGTCCCAGCGACAGAGAGCAGCCCTCGCTTTCACCAAACCATTTGTAAAAATAAATGAATGAATGAGTGAAGAATTAAACAATGTATGTACATGTATGTACGTATGTTGAGCCGCTCCCTGTCCACCCAGCGGTGCAACGTCCGTAACTCTCAACTTGTACGTACGTGTGTTGTACTTTTTCTGCACCGTACGTAGCCAGCCGTGCTAATCGGAGGCGCGGGGGAAGGACAGAAAGCTTAACACAACAACAAGCAGTTCTAAACAAACGAGTTTTCAACCTAGAGTTACATGGCTATTGGGTGCTACCATCCTGTACGTAAACTCGCCCCCGCCATAGGAACGTGGAACTTCCGCCACTGCCTCGGCACTGACTATAAGCATGAGACGAGAGTGATTTGCCTGAATGGCCACGTGAGAAGGGCATCTCCGTCACTTTGGAATCACGCCGTCGATGGAGGCTCCCGGTAGACGTGGAGCATTGGGCCACAAGGTTGGGCCACAACGTTGGGCCACAACAATGCCAACAAACAATGCCAACCCACTGTGCCAACGTTGGGCCAAGGTTGCGTGTTCGCTGGTCGTTCGTAACATCCAAACCGCCCGGAGAATGCGTCCGGTCTCGCCACATTGCGGACGCAAAGCAGGGGTTGAGCCTGGACAGAGCTTGGATGGGCCACCACCGTGCGTATTGTGTTCGGCAGAGTGCGGCGCATTGTGTCCGTCTATGATGTCGCATCTACACTTGCACGGTGAGAGGAGACGGGACTGCAACAGAGAAAACTCACCTTGCAGGCAGGGAGATAACACTCAAAAACCCCGCACGAATGGACTCACGAAATCCACCGTTTGTACTGCCATCAGCAGGTGGTCTACACCAACCCCCACCTCCACCCTGGCGGACGTGGGCATCAGTGAGTCTGTGGGTCCATGGGTCTGTCGGTCCGTGTGTCTGTGTGTCTGTGGGTCCCTGCGTCTGTGGGTCCATGAGTCGATGAGTCTGTAGGTCCGTGTGTCTATGGGTCCCTGCGTCTGTGGGTCCATGAGTCGATGGGTCTGTGGGTCCGTGTGTCTGTGGGTCCATGAGTCGATGAGTCTGTGGGTCCGTGTGTCTGTGGGTCCCTGCATCTGTGGGTCCATGAGTCGATGGGTCTGTGGGTCCGTGTGTCTGTGGGTCCCTGCGTCTGTGGGTCCATGAGTCGATGGGTCTGTGATTCCGTGTGTCTGTGGGTCCCTGCGTCTGTGGGTCCATGAGTCGATGGGTCTGTGGGTCCGTGTGTCTGTGGGTCCCTGCGTCTGTGGGTCCATGAGTCGATGGGTCTGTGGGTCCGTGTGTCTGTGGGTCCCTGCGTCTGTGGGTCCATGAGTCGATGGGTCTGTGATTCCGTGTGTCTGTGGGTCCATGTGTCCGTGAGTCCGTGTGCGCGCGTGGACGTAAGGAACAGCGCGACACTCACCGCGCAGTACCCTCAGCTTGACGCTCTTCGAGATCTGGCCGAGGACGTTGGAGGCGACGCACTCGTACTCGGCTTCGTCACGCGCCGGCCGCAGCGGCTGGATGCGCAGCACTGAGCTCGCTCCGTTGTCGTAGTCGATGATCTGTGCATGCGGGGGTGGGGGCGGGGCACGGAGGAAGGAGGGGGGCCGTGTCAAGACCGAAGGCACGCCACGCGCCGGTCGCCTGCGATCGAACCTTTCACAAACAAACGACGCGTCGTTGATGTTTAGAAGGTGACGATTATCACGAGAGCGGGCGGGCGGGCACCGTCGCCGCGTTGTTTGGACCCTGCCGGCCGGCGGGAGAGACCGGAGGTCACGCACCTCGAACCTCTGGGAGCTCAGCTTCTTGCCCTTCTTGGCCCAGGTGATGTTGGGCTTGGGGTCGCCGGTGGCCCGGCACACGAAGGACGCCACGCCGCCCGACACTCCGACCTGGCTTTCAGGTGGGTGCGTGAACCGCGGTGGCGCTGCAGGAGTTAGGTGGGGGGGGGGGGGGCGGCACAAAGATGCGGGCGTCAGCATGGTGCCGGGACGATCGGCGCAAGCGACGGACGTTTCCGGAGTTGTTTGCGGTGTCAATCACTGACAGGGCTGCAGACAGATGCAGCGAGCCACAACGCTAGACGCTGGCAGTGTCAGTCACTGCTTTAGTCATTTACGGCACTAGCCACACTCTGCATTACACACGGCAATAAAGACAAGATCTCCATTTAGGCTTTTAGACTGTTGGGTTAGAATTCTGTGAATGAGCAGCTATCAAGGCCGGCACGGTGAATGAGACAGTGGTGTGGCCAGCATCATACCAGGCCGCCTTTGTCTTCCCCGTGCTGCTGTTTACACACCTAACCAAGTGCTCATTTTTAAGTAGACCGAGCAGAGGAGGTCCAGGATCAGTTCGCTCCAAGTACTCATTTGAGGCTGAGTCGACCCAGGTGAGGCCCAGGACCGGTTCAGATAATCATCACTGCTGTTGGACCGTGAGTGGGAATTTAACTTGGTTCGTAGGTTCATGCACAATTGCGCTAGCCGCTGCACCAACGCTCACACTATTCACACAGCACGCACAGCGCCATGCACCCTCTCTCCTAATCACCAACACGTTCATCCATTTACTTCAAACAATTTGCGTTACTTTACGGGCAAAGCACAAATGACTGCAGAAAGGTCAGCCACTCTGTTACTGTGCCACCGCAAGCCGATTATTCAGAGATACGCTGAATATTAAGCTCTGCTGAAAGTAAAGACACCAGCCACAGTTGCGCAATGGTGTCCATGCAACCCACACTGTGGGCCACACAGTAAACCCAGAGACTCACAGAGATACATAGAGATACATAGAGATCCATAAAGATACGTTAAAGACACAAGCCACAGTGGTGCAATTGTGGCCATGCCACCCACACTGTGGGCCACACAGGAAACCTATAGAGACTCACAGAGATACATAGAGACTCATAGAGACCCATAGAGATATATTAAAAACACAAGCCACAGTGGTGTTATTGTGGCCATGCCACCCACACTATGGCCCACACAGTAAATACATAGAGACTCACAGAGACCCATAGAGATACATTAAAGACACAAGCCACAATGTGGCCATGCCACCCACACTGTGGGCCACCCACACTGTGGGCCACACAGTAAACCCAGAGACTCACAGAGATACATAGAGATACATAGAGATCTATAAAGATACGTTAAAGACACAAGCCACAGTGATGCAATTGTGGCCATGCCACCCACACTGTGGGCCACACAGGAAACCCATAGAGACTCACAGAGATACATAGAGACTCATAGAGACCCATAGAGATATATTAAATACACAAGCCACAGTGGTGTTATTGTGGCCATGCCACCCACACTAGGGCCCACACAGTAAATACATAGAGACTCACAGAGACCCATAGAGATACATTAAATACACAAGCCACAATGGGGCCATGCAACCCACACTATGGTCTACACAGTATCCACACTGTGGTCTGCGCCCCTTCAACGGAGCAGGAGGAGGAGGAACAGCAACACCACACAAACTCTCTCTCTGCTGAAAACCTCTCGTCGTGCCAGTAGCACCTCCACATTTTACATCAAAATCCTGGACATCGTTGTTGCTGCTACTGGTGAATTTTTTCCCCAAAATAAATCACACGCCTCTGTTCGTTCTGAAGAAGAAGAAACACGGCAATTTTTGCCGATGCACCTGAACATTAAAAGTAAAACTTGCTTGTCTGTGTCAACCGTCCCACCAAGTGAGCGTTCTTGTCAACAAATGCTACCACCACCCCTTCTCCACCCCCATATGGCCCAAACAACCCCCCATGACTACTGACACGGTGTGCGCAGAGGCCTTAATCATCCAGCAGTGGACTGACGAAAGGGGCTGTAAACGATGACAACTTTAGTAAATTGTAATTTAGCAGGCACGTAACGACCAGTATCAATTCTCCGGTTTCCATTCTCATGCTCAAGATGCTAGAAATATATTACAACGTATGCAAATTATATGCAAACGAGATGATTATATCACGTGTTGGGCTAAAGGTGTAAAATGAGACTACAAATGAGACGGAGATAAAAAAAAAAACCTCGACAAAGATATTTTATTCTGTGAATCAAGAAAGGGACCTCAAATCACGATAACTGAATGACTTCAGGGGCCAGGAGAGTGGGAGTTAAGTGCTTAATTAGGGCTCCACGGTAGCGAAATGTTAACTACCTCGCCTGGTGTACAGGAGGTCGTGGGTTCGATCCCAGCCCTGACGTGATGCCTGTATATTTTGAGTTTGCATGTTCTCACTCGTTTTCCCCTCCGCATTTAGAAACACGCGTTTAAGAGTATTTAGCTGCAATGCATTTCCACATGACGAGTCACTTCAATGCGCTATCGTTCGTGATGGCGTGGAGGCCCTCATCCAGCAGTGGACTTACGAAAAGGTCGGGCGCGTTATGGTTTTTCCGCTACCGCACAACCTTTGTCTCTAACCCCACCGGCCATGTAGAAGACTTGCCGTTGCAACGTTTCGCCAAACCCGCTGACCCGCCCATACTGGACATCTGTGTAAAAAAGAGCTTCATAGAATCGTAATAAAGATTACGATTCTTTCGGTCTGCTCATAAAAAAACGCGTAGAAGGCCGCACCGCGTTCAGGACGAGTGCGTTTCGGGGCGCAGACATCAGATGCGCAGCCCTCATCTTCGACGATGAGGTGGGCTAAATTATTATTTTTTTAAACATGAAAGACAGGGGTGGGGGAGACGAACGATTGGGAGCAGATGGGCCTAAGCACGCTCCCAATTATTTCATATTACTGGCTTAGTCGCGCCCGTATGCCGGCACCACTGTCCGCTGCCAGTACTCTAATCCTGGCCACGAAGGGGCCCGGGCGTGCGGGGCGTGCACGGCGGGGCATGTGTGGCGTGCGGGGCCAGCTCGAAGCTTCCACGGACCCTGCCGCTGGGACGGTGGGCGCCAAGGATACGCCAGCAGTGGACGCCGGCTGCCACCCTCTCCTCTCTCCTCCCTGCACACCCCGGCGGCGCCGCTTTCGTGAAGGGTCGCGCCATTCGTGCGCTCGCACTTTGGAAATATGGCACCCGCAAAATGTTTCAATGAAACTGTGTTAAATTTGACAAGGTAAGGCCCCCTGAGCTGTGCAGCTCTTTTTTGTTTGAGAATTGACCTGGCCACAAATGATAGCTTGAACGAAGTGGCTCATCACGTGGACATTTATTGCAGCCCAAATACTCTAAACGCACGTTGACTCTAAATGCGGAGGGAAAAAAACCGAAGGACCCGGAGAAAAATCCACGTGACCACGGGTAGAACATGCAAACTCCAGGGTCAGGATCGGACCCATGACCTTCTGTATATCAGGGGAGGGAGTTAAAATCTCGCCACCGTGGCGCCCCCTGATATGGCTAAGAGAGTTCTAGACACTCGCACCGAATTGTCAATGGAATTTCATCGAGCGCTTCACTCCACGCCCCCTCCCTTCAATGAGGCGACACTAATGCTGATTGTGCTGACGATGGGGCCTTTAAATGGTCACGCACGGTAGACTTAGCGCCGCGCCAGTAAGCAGGTCGTCGCGTAGATTTAATATGATTAGAATTCAGCAGAACCCCTCCGATCAGCGACAAAGTGGAAGGGCGAATTTCCCGCACCCTATCTGTAATCTAATCAATTAACAATATTATTGCGTTATACGCTGCGTCAATGGCGCAATTGAATCTCGGAGCGCCGTCGATCGCGAGCCACAACGGCGCGCGAGACGGAGCGTCGGGGGACACGACACGGACGCGGACGCGGTCGCGGGAAGAGAAGGCACCGGAGTAATCCGGCACCCCTCTAAGGGACGGAACGCGTCCGGAGCGGGCGTGCGACGCAGGCAGACGCAGGCCCTATACGGATTGCTGCACCGTGAGGACAGCAAAAGATGGCGGCCGCTTGGGGAGGCCTTCACCCAGCAGTCGATAGATCACGACCGACGATGGTGGTGACGAGAACCGGCCCCTTCTACATTTCGCACTCTCTCACCGTCGTCCCCGTCTGTATGGCAGCATCTATTTTGAAATCCCACTATTCACCATCATCATCGTCGCTGTCATCTACAGCCAGGATCATTCCACTGCTGGATGAATGCCCTCCAAAGCCATCCCCATCACTCGCGGTCTTGGAAAGCAACAATGCATGTAACAACTGCCCCTTCTATTCGACACCCTCTCTCCTCTCCCACTGCTTTTTGTGTTTCGTGTTGTTGTCCTTCCCACGCGCACCTCCGATTAGCGCGGTTGGCTACGTACGGCGCGAAAGAAGTTCAACATGCATACACGCTATTGATTACGACTCATCCCATCCTACCTGGCATCCTCAATTGTTTACCTGTTACTCGGTTTCATCGTATCTGGGGGACCCCTTCCCTCCTGCACCGCTATTCGGCATCACAAGCCCTCTGTGACCCAAGGGGGTGGGGGGGGGGATCGCCACCGCCGCAGCCGCAGCAGCGGCAGCATCGTCAGCGTGCTGACAAAATCCATAATGCCACGCGCTCCCAAAAAAAACAAACATTGATACAGAGGCTGACAAATAAGCGTGCGGCGTTGATAACATCGGGGCCAACCCGCACAATCACAGGACTTGGGGATTAGCGCGGATCTGATATTTTTGATTTTTCCATCAGCCCCGCTGTTTCTATTCCCTCGGCGTTTCACGAGGTTATTCAGTCAAAACCAGGGAAGTGGGGGTGGGGGGCAGAGGTGGAGCTGTGGAGGCGGGTGGGGGGTGATGGGGGCAGAGGTGGTGGAGCTGGTGTAGTGGGGAGTGGGGCAGTGGTGGTATAGCGGTTAACGCGTTGCGCTACAAAACCTGGTGACCCGAGTTCGATTCCCGCTCACGGCCAACACCAGTGACGATCATCTGAACCGGTCCTGGGCCTACCCTAGGTCGACTCAGCCTCAAATGACTACCTGGTGCGGTGTGTAAACGTCGCCACTGGGGAGACAAAGGCCGTCAGGCGTGGTGCTGGCCACCCAGCCCCTCGTGTACCGTTCCAGCCTTCATTGTTGTTCACAAACAGCACTTGCCCCAGCAGTCTATTAAGGCTATAACTTTGTCTTTAGTGGAGCGCAAGGGGTTTGGAAATTCGATAATTGGAGCGGCCGCCGGCTCATCGTCGTCATCAGGTGCAATATATCTGCCACCATCTCTTGCTCGCGGTCGCGCGATGCACCGATCTGAGAACCCGTGGTGCACGGTGGACGTCCTCTGAGCCGCTGCTCCGTGACAACTCTCGACCATCGGCACGGACGACCCGGGCAAAGAGGCTCGCAGGGCCACACAAGCTGGCCACCCCGTCACCGCCAGCAACAGCAGCAGCAGCAGCATCAGCACGTGCGCGTTCACACGTGCACACGTGCACACGCACGCCTCCGCTATCGGGCGGATGAGCAGCCCGTCTAAAGTTACTCGTGCCGTTCCCTCCCCGCACTGTATGTGGGAATCTCTGGAGCCGATCATTCTCACGCCGCCTCTTTTTTTTTGGACACGAGCCCCCCCCCCTCCTCCAGCCCAGCCCTTGTACCCCCCTCCCCACTTCTCCCCACCCCCCCCCGTGGACTCACGCTGCAGCCCCCCCCCAAACCCCAGCCCGTCCACCCCGAGCAAGCCCCCGTACTCTCGCACTTGAGTTTGACCGCGTGGGTACCGTGGACAGACCAACCACACCCCCCCCTCCCCGACCCCTTCTCTCTCTCCGAGCTCCCAACTCGTTCGCCACTTTCACTCAAGCCCCCGAAAATTTGCATCCAAAACACTCGTAACGCACAAAGCCACCGCGGAGCGGAGGCTGCGCAAACGAGCAGAGCGCAGCACGACGCATCCTAATGGCGCTCGGGAACAAACGCGCTCTGTGCGGGGGACCCTTCATGCTCGCTGCATCCACACCGCAGGGCTCTCACTCCCTCCTACCCCCTAGCTGACCCACCCCACTCGCCCGTTCGTCCCCCGGAGGCCCAAAACGCTCACTCGTTCACCCACTTGTTCACCCGCTCGCTCGTTCACCCGGTAGCCCGAACCGTTCACCCGTTCACCCACTTGTTCACCCACTTGTTCACCCACTTGTTCACCCGCTTGATCGCCCCGTTGGCCCACCTGCTCGCTAGTTCACCCACTCGCGAGTTCACCCGCTAGTTCACCCGCTGGCCAACAACGCTCGCTCGTTCACCCACGTGTTCACTCCGCTTGATCGCCCCGTTGGCCCACCTGCTCACTAGTTCACCCACTCGCGAGTTCACCCGCTGGCCCACAACACTCGCTCGTTCACCCGCTAGTTCACCCGCTGGCCAACAACGCTCGATCGTTCACCCACGTGTTCACCCACTTGATCACCCCGTTGGCCCACCTGCTTGCTCGTTCACCCGCTAGTTCACCCGCTGGCCCGCAACACTCGCTCGTTCACCCGCTAGTTCACCCACTTGCTTGCCCCACACAGCACGGTTGCCCGCTCGCCCACCCAGTTCCTTGCACTTCCGCTTGCCCCTTCCCCGCCCATATGCGACATTAACCGCCTTGACGCTGCCACCCCGCACCCAATCACCGGTCTCTCCATCCGCGACGAAGTTGAGCTCGCAAACCATTAACCTTAATTGCTCGCCAAAAGAAAAGACCCCGTTAGATGTCGTTAGGAACGAGATGCGCGGCTGAAACGAAGGTCGGGGGGGGGGGTGTAAGGGGCTGCCTCGTCGGCCGGGAACGCGTCGACGTCTCTGTCGGACAGGGGCACCCTGGGGGGCACAGAGGCGCAACAAGGCGGCAAGCGGGCACACGAGTGGCACACGAGTTCAGCGAACCGGCGAGAAGGGACCAATGAACTGCAACAAATTATCAAGCAACATAGACGCCAATTAGCGCCACTGATTTACCGAACGGAGCCCTTCTGCTCACGGGCACCGCTAAAGGCTCATTTCTCTTCGCGCACCTGCGTATTTATTTACGTATATCGGGATAATGACGTTGATAATAATAATAATACAATATCAAGTAAATGAGATACCGTTTCAACACGTGAAAATAAAATAACGTTTCGGGTTCAATCAGTCCAGTGGCGTAGCGTGGCTGCCATCACGGGCCCTGGCGCAAGAAGTGAAATTGTGGGGGGCCCTCGGTCCAATTTCACCCCCCCCCCACACACACATCTGTGTATCTCGGTTCCTTGGCCTCTCCAGCCCATGGGCCTTGGTGCAATTGCACCGCCCGCATGCTTACATCGGCCATACGGGCCTTCTGGAACAAACCCTGGACTGTATTCGACTTCTGTCGTGGTGGTCCGGTGCAGGAGTCACTGATGATGAATCCACTGCTACCGCAATCTAGTCACACTCAACGTGATCGACTGGCAGGCGTCGTCAGGGAAAGAGTGTGTAGCTCCTTCAATGTGGAGCCAGGAGCTATGACTGGCGACCGCCATCAACACAAAATGCGAGACCTTTATTTTGCACAATAACAATTTGTATTTTTTATTTTACCAGGTAAGGCCCACTCAGCGGCAATATAGCTATTTTGCAGAAGCGACTTGCCCATCACAAATGATGGCTTATCATGTGGAAATTTAGAGCAGTCCAAATACTCTAAAGGCGTGATGTTGCTTCTAAATGTGGAGGGAAAAACCAGAGGACCCGGAGAAAAATCCAAATATACAGCAGGCGTCAGGGTTGAGATCGAACCCACGGACCTCCTGTATACCAGGCGAGGCAGTTAACATCTCTCCGATTAGGTCACCGGGAGCTGCCGTCTCTCTTGCAAGGGAGTATCATAACGTTTGCTGTAGCGCAGAGGACGCCGGCCAAATAAAACACAAAATAAACATCGCAAAAAACATAAAACAACACCGAGTGGCAAAACGGGGTGCCAGCGTGGCGAATCAACGTACGGATTTGAACGTCGTGCGAGAGTGGACGGATAACGTGACGGGCATCCGGAGTGGTCTACAGTTGCGCACAAAAAATGGAAAGCGTGGCGCTCAAGCATCGCGGACTGCATGCAGGCAGCAGCAGCAGCGGCGGCAGCGAACGGGTTACGCGGAGCGGTGAATTAAAACGCAGAGCTAAACAAATGGGAAAAGGATCAATATCATACATTATTAATACACAAAGTAAAGAAAGGATCCAAACTGTAAACAACAACAACAGCAACAGCGACAGCAAACGTAAGGCTGAATTTAAAGCCAGTATCTTCAATACAATATTAAAACGTCAAGGTTTTAAGTGAGTGGTAATTGGTTTAGGCATAGTGAATCCAATGCGAATAATTCAATAACATTTTAGAGCCTGAAGTCAATCAACTGCAGGATAAACGGCTTCCGATACTGTGTCATCCACGGGGATAATTTGACCATACTTCACTCTGATGGTCAATGCAAGTTGGCGAACACTGCAGGGTGCCCAGAACCGGTTTTGGATGAGCCACGGCCGGTTATCGACGTCGGATCTCAAGGATCAGTCGAAGCCTTTAAGTCTGGGCCCATCAAACCATCATCATCATTATCATCGCCGTCGTCATCATCGTCGTCGTCGTCGTCCTCGCAACTGAATATTCACACCGCCGCTCCCACGCAGTACCCCTCGAGGTGCCCTGTGACAGGGGATCCCCCGGTGGCAGCTGTCCCACTGCGGCACATGGGAGGCCCATTGCGGTAGCAGTGGGGGGTGGGCGCGTAATTTTTATTATTAAAATATATTACCCGACTAATCTCTTGAGATTGAACATTTCATTTGCAAGTGCGCCCAGCAGGGTCGATGTCCCTTCCCAATGAACTCATTTACGGAGTAGAATTTTCTTTTTTAAAATCAAAGTTCAGAGCCTACGCCGCAGTCCACTTTTCGGAGCGCTACGTTGGAGTTGTCGCCTCTCTGCCACCGCTCTCTGGTGTTGGGAATATCGAACGGTTCAGTATCCCCGCACGGTTCTGATCGTAGACCGAGCTGCTTGCCCGGTGCTGCATGGGGATTCCGCGTAGTCCGCTAACTGGACCTCTCGAGGAACAAGGGTACTTAGGAAGGGAAGCCCCGTTAAATTTCGATTCAAAGCTTTCGTGACTGCAGGGATTCATCTTCTTGGTTCTTTCGGTAAAGTCACGTAGAAGAGAAGTAATAAAATAATAAAAATAAAACATAATAAAATAATTCTCACGACGTTTCGGCCACAACGCAAGCAGCCGTCCTCAGGTGAAAACCAGGTCTGTCAAACGCTGTCGCCTCGACAGACCTGGTTTTCACCTGAGGACGGCTGCTTGCGTTGTGGCCGAAACGTCGTGAGAATTATTTTATTATGTTTTATTTTTATTATTTTATTACTTCCCTTCTACGTGACTTTACCGAAAGAACCAAGAAGAGGAAGCCCCGTTTTTATATATTTTATTACACTTTCATTTAACGTGCCCGTTTATATTCTTTCAAAGCTTTGACACTTGATATCGTCGCATCAACGAAGCCTAACGAGTTGCAATGTTGGACACAGACTCATCGTCTCGCGTGACAATTCAAGATTTCATTTAAAGAACCGGTCCAGGTCCCGCCGATCCTGGGCCCCCTTCGTGTTTTTCACTAAATTTTTTTTCTCCGTCTTAAGGAGAGAAGTGCGTGAAAATCCGCGACTCATTTGCCCATAATGAAGACCACAATGACCTGGTCGGGGGACACGTGACCTCCACTTTTAATCAGCCCGGGCGCAATAGCCTCGAGTGCCAGTGTCAGGTGCCGGGCCGAGAGATTTAATTGGATGACTGATTGTACGGTACACAATTTAAAATTCACATTAACTCTGCGGAGAAAGGCCCGGGCATCGAGCGCTAGATGTGGAGGCACAGTTATTTCACCTCTTGCCTCGTCTCAATTAATTTCAATGCATGAGCTGCGCAGGCAGAACAGCCAGTCCCCCCTCCCCTCGCCCCTCGCCCCACACCCGCGGCCCCCCACCCCACCACAATCATCCACCCCCGGCTCCTACCCCCTCAACAACACAGGCTGCTGCTCCCAAATGCGTGATGAATTGCCTGCCTCCCTCCATCTCTCCATCCCTCCCCGCCACCCCTCTCCCCCCTTCTGCCTTCCCTCTCTCCCGTTCGATGATGGCAGGAGGCACTACCCCGTGGCGTGGGGTGTGTGGTTTGGCATGGGCCCAAACCCAGTGCGAGGAATTAAATGCCCCCCCCCCACACCCGCCATGTCCAGTTTTGCCCCCCTCGTCGTAGGTAGGCGCACAGCGGCGCCCCCTTCAGGCTGGATGCGAGATTATTGCTACCGCCGCTCATGAGGTGATCCGCTCACGAGACATTCGAGAGCGGCGTCCTTCATTGGAAGGCCCGCGGATCACTGGCAGCCCCTGGTGGCCTTAAGTGCGACCCCCCCCCCCCCACCGGCAAGCGGACAAATGTGAAAACAACCCCTTGCAGGCGGTGTGGCGGATCTCACACTGATGATGTCTTACAGGCAAAAGTGGTTACCCCACCTCTGAAAATTTGCGAAGAACACCGCTCTAGAGCATCAGTGTGCTGAACCACTACGCCACTGCACCCAACGTACGTACACCATACACACACAAAGACTGCTGGCTTATAAACTCTGGGGGCAAGTGCCAGGGTGGTCCGAGGCGGGGTTCAGTGATCACCTGCCGCAGATGTTAGCCGTGGCAGGGAATCGAACTCGAACTCGGCAAGTCGCCCGACTCTTGCTGGATGGAGGGAGGAGGGTGACCCAGTCCATCGCACCTCGCCAGCATGGCCCTGATCCGTCTCCCGCTCGGTTGCGAGCGACTTGCTGTACGCACAGCGAGAGCGGACCAATCAGCTCATTTGCATAAGCCAGCATTGGCAGTGTTGCACTTCAGGGCCGTGAGTGAGAGAGATGGCGATGACCTGGGGCGGCCTTCACCCAGAGCGGCGGATTGATGATGGGCGATTGTGATGGGAGTCCCACGTCGCTCCGCGGTGGGACCCCTCGGCAGCGACGGGGCAGCTGGGCGTGGGCGAGTCGGGGATTTATTTTCGGTTTTAGGGGGGTTGCCCCACTTTTGCGTGGCAGGTGGCGCCATGGGTAATCCTCATCCTCTGACCGGCGCGGCGCGGCTCTGCTCGGTGGGGGCCACCGCCTAATCCCCTTCGTTTCACCGGGACCCCCCCCTTCCTACTGTACAGACACTCAGCTGTGTGTGTGTGTGTGCGTGTGTGGGTGTGCGTGTGTGGATGTGTGTGGGTGTGCGTGTGTGGATGTGTGTGGGTGTGCGTGTGTGTGTGGGTGTGGGCACGCGCACCGCGATTCCCGAGTTCAACTCCCGCTCACCATCAATAACATCGGCGAATATTCGAACCGGTCCTGGGCAGCAAGTTGGCACAGCGGGGAACAAGGGCAGTGCGCATCTGTCAGTCGTCTCAGTCAGTCAACCCATAACGACACCTGGGTCTGACCCGTGACCTCCTGCCAGCGAGCGTTCGACGCTTTACGTGGCTTCAAAATGCACCTAGCTTGGCACAAGCGCCGTGTTGACGTCATCGTCACTTGGTGGTGAATGACGGCTGCTGTTTTGTACGCGCATGTCTGGGTGTTTGCGTGCGTGCGGGCGTGGCGCTGGCCACCCACCCCATTGTGCGCCGTGCCACTCATCATAGGTGCTCGATAACAGCATTTGCCCCCAAAAGTCTGTTAAGGCTATACGGGGGGGGGGGGGGGTCTTTTGTCTTTGTCTCTATGCGTGTGCGCGAGCCACTGCCCCTGACGCAGCCCAATTAGGACCGCTTAATTGGAGCGCTGCCTCGTGGCTGCAAGGAAGCTTTCACTCATCGCTCCGCCGTCGCAGCGGCTCGGGGGTTAGTGGGGGGTTCGTTGGGTGGGTTAGGAGGGGCAGGAATGTGGATGTGTTCACCCAGGGGGGGGGGGGGGTCTCTCCCCTGCGAGCCAGGTGTACGCACAACGAGGCACAGCTACAAACATCCGACGGGCTCTCACTCTCTCTCTCGCTCACCGAGAGGAGAGGGGAGGGAGGATGGGGCCGTGTCCTGGAACCTGTCCCGCTTGTATCGTTCGCGAAATACCCATAACCATATACGATCGTTTAAGTGCTGCTTGACACGGGCAATTATATGCCACCCTGAGTTGTTTTTGTATTGCCAACCCCCGCCATCCCCTTCTCCCTTTAAAGTTACAGATTTTGTACCACTCCCCCCTGGGTTGTCGGGACGATGCCGGATCGAATTCCTGGCGCGGTCGTTGAAGCAATTTCGCGAGTTTCTAAAATCCACCCTCCTGCCTCTTGTCCATCCCACATTCAGTGGCGTGTGCCCCCATCATTTCCAAGACGTTTGCACAACGTGGGAGAGTAGGCCAAGTAGCTTTTAGGGGGTGAGAGCAGGCTCTCTAGAGCTTCCTTGCTCTGATGGAGGTCCTTTCTGCCAACAGCATCAGCAAGGAATTGCGGGGGGCGGGGGGCACCTTTACCCCATTTATAGTTTCCCCGTTATGCCCCCCACTGCATCTGGGGGACGCGACCATCCACACCGACTCTAATGAGGCACCTAAAGTCCCCCCCCCCCCAACAACAACAACCGCCATTCGCCACTAAGTGGCGGTGACGTCACCACGACGCTTGTGCCAGGCAATGTGCACCTTGAGGCTAGGTGAAGTGTCGAACGCCCGCTGGCAGGAGGTCACGGGGCAGACCCAGGTGCCACGGGTCAACTGACTGAGATGACTGAAACGACTGGCTGATGCACCACCCATGCCCCCTACTGTGCCACACACACAGACACGCACACACGCACACATGCACACACACACGCACACACACGTCTCTCGCCTGGCGTTCGAGTCTACAACGATCTTGGCTCTTCCGCCACGCCTCAGGAGACACGGTGAGCAAAATATCATCATCATCATTACAATTATAATGATTAAAGCAGGCCACGATAATTTGGGGGCAGGGGGAGGAGTGGGGTCGCGTCCCCCACTCTCAACGCAGCTCCGCGTCGCGCTGCGAGCCGCTGGAGGCGCGGCGGTTTGAGAAGGCGAGAGGCGAGAACACCATCGGCGCTGCGAGGGCGATATCGCCGCTGCCCCACCCCCCTGTACCACACCCCCCTCGACGTTCTCGGCTCCCCTCATGTCCGAGTCTTTAAACTAAACCGTAACGAACAACAGCAAGAAAAAAAAATCTGCATCGTTAAGCGGAAAGTCCGTGGCGTCCCCTGCTAATCTCCGCGCACGCACGCGAGTGGTAAGCGCCGTTAATTCCTCCAACTGCGCTGCGATGCACAGGCCACAGATTTGCCAAGCCTTGTGGGTGGGTTGGCGTGTGGTGGGGTGGGGGCATTCACTATGCCCCCCCCACCCCCCAATGGAGAGATGACCATCACCTCTGTGGGAGGCAACACCTAGGGTTGATACTTGTGTCGGTGGTCCCACACGGTGAGTGGTTTGCCCCAGGCCCTGCACGCCCCCCTCCAATATGGACGGCCCTGGCAGTAGGTACACCGCACGTACAAATCATATCTCGGTGCAAATAATTTCTAACCACCACCCGAACGTAAATGCCAATTCCGTGATAGTCCCGGGTCAAACCCGTACAGGTTGCAACAGTAGCACCACCGAATGTTGTGAGGCAGGGCCACCCAACACAACGGCCTCTCGTGGCTGCAGCAGTCACGTGAGCCCATTAGGCACAAATAGAGCACGTACGAACAAGCAGGGCATTGATTCAGAGCGTGTTTGGTGAGCATAAGAATTGATGATTCATCCCATCATTACAGCCCTGCACTCCCAGATTCTCAAAGAAATTGCCTCTGAATTGGAGGCACATGGGGGTGGCAGGGGGGTGGGAGAGATATCTCCAATTGTTTATCTTCGTGTGGAGAGAAGGGGTGATGAATTGATAGCCGATGGTCAAGACTGTTGACAGTGGCAGCCAAGTAATTGTATTTATTCAGAACATTTCACCTGGAAAATCCCTTGAGATGGAGCACCTCGTTGTGCAAGGGTGTCCAAAAGAATGGTAACGCGTCTGAGAGGACGACGTGGGGTCGGCACAGATGGCACCGATGAAATCAGTTCTCGCGTGGGTGGCGATGCAGATTATTCCATCGCAAGATTGCGAGAGATGGTAGTGGTTTGGGGGGGGGGGGAGTCCTTCATCCAGCAGTGGAATAACCATGGCAGTTGGTGACAATGATGATTGACGGTGGGGGTTGGGGGGCATGGCACCCCCTTACATTCACTCGGCCGCGTCAGTCAAAACCACGGCAAAATGTGGAACAGCATATTTCATCTCATCTCATCGTCGCTCTGCGGGAAATCTTTTGCCCAATGTTGCATAACGATTAAGTGACACTCAGCTGCCCAGCTGGGGCTGGAGGCCAGGGACTGGGGGTTGGGGGCTGGGGTCTAGGGTCTGGGGTTTAGGGGCTGGTGCTGGGGTCTAGGAGGTGGGGGCTGGGGTCTCGGGGCTGGGGGCTGGAGGCTGGGGACTGGAGGCTGCTACAGTTGGGATGAGCGGCCCCACGTGACAGGCGGGAGGGGCGGGCGAGTCTGAGCGAGTCACCGGAGTGAACGCGTAAAAAACAGAGAATGAGATTATCGCGGCATATTGTTTAGATGAATAAATGAATGAATATGAGAACCATCTAGACGTCGTCAGCGTTATCACGGCATATTGTTTAGATGAATAAATGAATGAATATGAGAACCATCTAGACATTGTCAGCGTTATCGCAGCGTCGGCTGGCCGAACATCTGTGATCGCTCCGGCGATGTCACTGTGCGTGCGAGCGAGCCAAGCGCATTGTTACTCGAGTACGTTGCGAAAGGGATTTGAACATTGACCCGTCGTATTCAGGGGGCGCCGATAATTCGATCTTCAAACCCAGATCTCTGCTTCAGCCTCTGTCGCGAAAGGCGGCGACCAGCGACGGGGCCGGCGGTTTCGTGCACATTAGTGATCATCAACCGCAGAGCGCCGGGGACAGAGTAAAAGTCCATGAGGGCCGTGCTGGGGTGTTGGTGCGATCGGCAGGCAGCTTAATGCCGTGGCCACGGCGGTGGAGCCAGCCCATTGGAGGGGCCTGAACAATCAATTATGTTTGTGTGCATCACGTGACTAGACATTGCATGATGGGTGATCACAGTTGTGCGAAATGATTAAGGAAATGGACGAATTAAATTTAAAATAACTTTTCAATGGTGTTATTAGAAGGATGCGATGTTACTTAAAAAAAAATCAGGAAATGAATTCTGGCTGATCTCTAGTTCACTGCTATTTTTTTTTACGCTTGAATTTAGGTCGCAGCCATGAGCTAATTGGGAGACCCTAACACTTTTGCTTGTTTTTTTTGCTTCATGACGAGAACCTCTATTGCGCGGCAAACCCTAAATGGACCGACGTCACGATAAACAACAGCTGGCGGCAGCAGCTGTGACCGAGCTACCTTCGCCGTAAGCCACTCGAGATTTCATTTAGGGAGACAATGCCACGTTTTTGGTGAAGAGCCTACGGCTCAAGTTGAACCCCATCGCCGAGCCTCGTGAGCAACCACGCTTTGTACGTATGTACGCTGAACTTCTTTCGCACCTCCGAATAGCACGGTTGGCTATGTACGGGACGAAAGAAGTTCAACATACGTAACAAATTGTGCTAAATCGGTGGTGCGGGGGAAAAGGACAACAAACTAAACACAAAAGAGCAATTCCTAAAGAAATTATTTTCCAATCTCGATTGACACGGCCCAGTCGTGGCGCGATTGGCTGCTTGCTGCAGAGGATTGCGGTGCGAGGCCTGGCTGCCGCCCCGGTTAATACTGCGGTGTGCATTAACCGTGCAATGCTGTGACGTGCTCGTCCGCTACACAGCTGACGTTAAAGACCCCGTGGTGTCAATCGAAAGAGAGTCCTTACATGAAATGTTACAGCGACACAAGACAGCGGAGCGATGGGCATTTTATTCCATCTGTGTAGTGCTTGGAGTGTTGTCCCCCCAGGTGCTCTGTGAAGGTTCATCCTACATGCGAAACGTCGTACTCAGATTGTAAATGTTGTGGCTTGGCTCTCCAACACACCGGTGTGCTGTACTAGTGACGAATTGGCCACGTTCTGTTTACGTGACAACCCTTACTAGTTGGCTGTGTCGGGTGGTGGCGGGTTTAACGACACATTTATATATTTACACGATCTAACCCAAAACAAAAACCTCTATTATTGTAGGCGTTGCATACCGAAATCAAAATTCCTCTACTCTCCTACACTTTGGGCCCATCGCGATTCTCATCTCGACGTAAATGTAATTTTCTCCAGAATTTTTTGTTGGCAAGCAAAAAAAAACGCGTGTCGGTGCCTCCGATAGGAACAACGGCGACGATTTGGCGATGCGCGTCGCTCGTTTCAGCGCAACGCGAACCTGCCCCAACCCCCCCCTCCCCCACCCATGCGGTTTTTTGAGTTTTTTTGTCTTTCTTGATTTGCAACCCAAATGTTCCAGACCACACGGAATTTGAAACTATTAAAAGGCCCGCTGGGCTGTATAGCTCTTTTTCAGAAACGACCTGGCCACAAATGATAGCTCAACGAAGTGGCTTATTATCATGTGGACATTTATCGCAGCCAGATACTCGAAACGCGTGATGTCGATTCTAAACGTGGAGGGAAAAACCGGGAGGACCTGGAGAAAAATCCACGCGACCGTGGGGCGGAGAGAGACGCGCAAACTCCAAATATTCAGCAGGTGTCAGGGTATGGGATCGAACTCACGACCTCCTGCATACCAGGCGAGGGAGTTAAAATGTCTCCACCGTGGTGCCTAAAAAATAAATCAATAAGTTCGCCGGGCACTGGAGAGATAGCCGCTCGCAAGTTAGGACAGCGCCGCGTCACATGCTACAGTTATTTTTTTTTATTTCATTCTCTCTTTATTCCCCCGCGCGTGAATTTCAGCAGCGACGGTAAACATTTGTTTCCCTGCCAAACAAATTAGTGTCGTCTCGTCGGTTGTCCGAAAAGAGAGCCAATTTAGCTTGCAAAGCAGGCAGCGTGCGACGCCCGAGTCCACCTTGCAGTCAAGAGGTTAGAGAGAAGCCAGGCAAGGAACGTCTGCTAATTAAATAACGAGGGTGGGGGGCTGGTGAGGTGACGGGGGGGGGGTACACTTGAGCGGCCTGTGAGCTCATGAAAAAAAAATCATTACACGTAATTAAAGCGAGGCGGTGGAGAGATTAGTGCTTACGTACACAGGAAAATTAGCGAAGCTGCCGCCGCACTCTTTGGTAATTATGGCGGACGCATATAAAAAAAAAATGCACGCATCAAAACGAAATCTGCGCGGAGGCACAATTCGCAACGGCATCCCGCGCACGTTAAACGGCCGATGTGATTTGCACATCAATTACGAGCAAACTTAGAAAACAAAGACGTTTTAAAATGAAATGAAACAAAAAACAAACCCCGACCGTTGGAGGAGTGTTTGCGTGAATGCGTGTGAGCGAGCGAGCGATGCGTTGCGGTTTTCTTTGTCCCGTTTTCTGTGCCGCGGCCGAGATAATGATGGAACCGGGATGGGTGGCCGCGCTGGGAGAAGTGGGTCTGACCGGAGCTCCATTGCCACGCAGTGGAGGAGGCAATGATTCAGTGACCGATCTTCCCAAGTGACTTGACGAATTGTCAAGATTGTGGGCTCACGGTTTGTTGACTCGGTGTTACCCCCTCATTTGCATGGCATTGTTCCGTTCGCTCGATTAACGTACGCGAACAATTTGGCGAATCGTTTTGCGAGCGATTGGCAGAAAATGTTGACGATTGAATCGTACGCGCGCGTTTCGAGGCGCGTATGATGAGCACGAGAATTTACTTTTCTCCAAATTACATTCCTATTACTCAGACACACAGACATCACGGATCACCATCAGCACTCAGACAGACCACTATCGCCGCTCATCCAATCTGGTGAAGCATGAGATCCCAGGACGAGACGCGAGAGGAAGTCGCACCATCATTTGTCAGCCGTAATCTCCGCCATAATTTGCCTAATCGTGTATAATCGCACAATTATATTGGGTGGAGCACTGCGCTATGAACCCGGCAACCAGAGTTCAATTCTGGGCCACGGCTAATGTAAGCGGCGAGTGATATCCAAACCAGTCTTGCAATTCCCCTCCACATTGCCCCCCCCCACTACACCAGCTCACAAAAGCCAGCGTGGTGTTCATCTTTCACATGAAGGGGATTTCTTCAGCAGCGTCTCTATGTTCGTGTCGAGGTTGGCGAGAGAGCCATGCGGACAGCTTCAAGAGTAGCCACGCGGTGACTACCCGAGACGCTGCCGGAAAATGATGAAAGAGGCCTACGGTTTGAGATAAACAGACTCACGCGGGAGAGTCATAGACTCGCACAGGCGCTCAAAGACCCACACAGTCACCCACAAACTGACGTTTGATACCTTTACTCGCACACACAGACACCCCGTAGACTCGCACAGGGACGCAGAGACTCACACAGAGACACCCACAAAACTCCCCGTTTTTAAAAATGTTTTTGTCAAAATAAAAACTCACCATTTCAAGAGCCGCAATGCATCGTTGGTGAACTATAAATAACGCCACGAAGCAGTCCTGAAAAAGCCGCGCGGCATAAAAAATTCTGTAGAGTAGTGGTGAAGTATGGTCAAACGATCCCCCGGGGGGAGGAATCGACGCGGCATGGAGGGAGGCGCTCGTCCAGCAGTGGACTGCCAAAAGGTCTGTAGATGATTTAATGTCGCGTGTTAATTGGGCCGCGAACAACAGTGAGAAAGAATGCAATTATCACCGGTCTACCCGGCGATCACGATACGCAGATTCCCCTCGAGTGCGAGTGTGTGTGGAGCGGTGGCGCAGCGGGTTGCGTGCTGTGCTACACCTTGTGACAATTATCTGAACTGGTACTGGGTCTCTCCTAGGTCGACTTGGCCTGAAATACGTACCTAGTGTGGTGTAAACATCGCCTTCCTAGAGGTACTCGCTAACATCACTTGCTGGCAAAAGTCTATTAAGGCTATACTGGGGGAGCTATTTCTTTTGTGGTCAGGTGTAGTCTGCACGTGTTGAGCTGTCGTTTCTACTACAGCTGTCTTGATGGACATCGATTCATCGGTGAATATGGATTCGTGAGCCCACGATGAGCATGCCGAATCGCGTGTTCAAGTATCAGAGGTGCAACTACTGACCAACGGAATATGGGACTGATCCATCGATGATTTTTCTCCGACTAGCCGGTTAATCATATGCAGAACGAGATTGCGCTTTTGCACAAACAGTAATTGGCATGGCATGAATACGAATTGATATATTTTGATTTAATACATGTTGCACACAATAACAGACGCAAATTTTTTTCGTTGGATTTACACGGCGCTTGCTTGAACGCCTCCTCAATTCAAAGTGCCTTAACATCGCATCTCATCTCCAACGTCCGAACGTTCGCTACGAGTTCCATTAACGGCCACGGGATTTCCATCGGTAGCGACTGCCATCAGAACCAGTCCTGGGCCACCCCCGCGGGACATCTCAGCCTTAAATAAGTCTCTCTTCTGGATAAACCCAAACCCTCTCTCCCCGCTGTGTGCCGTGTACAAACATTAACAGTACACTCGCTAAACAGCACTTGCGCTCACGGCATGCTGCTATAAATGCTATATTCAACAGGGCGGTGGCTGATGGGATGTATACCAAAAAAAACGCTTTTTCTTGTAAGTGGGAGGGAGATATGTGAAGGCGGCGGTATTGTATACTCATTTACACAGCAGGGGGGTCGTCGTGTCTTCTGTACGTTATAGATGCGCGAGTGCGCGTGTACGCGTGCGGGGAGTGGTAGTGTAGTGGTTAGCGCACTGCGCTATAAACCTGGCGACCCGGGTTCGATTCCCGCTCACGGCCAAGACCCTGTGACGATTATCTGAACCGGTCCTGGGCCTCCCCTATGTCGACTCAGCCTTAAATGAGTACCTGGTGCAGTGTGTAAACATCGCCACTGGGGAGACAAAGGCGGTCGGGCGTGGTGCTGGCCACCCACCCCTTCGTGTACCGTTCCGGCCTTCATAGGTGCTCGCTAACAGCACTTGCTCCTACAGTCTGTTAAGGCTATACGGGGGATTTTTGTGTACGCATGCACGCTCCAAACAGCCGATGTGCGACAACCGCTCTGATCATCATCATCGTTGTTGTTGTCGTCGTTGTTGGGAGCACGGATGGCGAGACGGGGAGCACGGTGACAGCCGCCATTTTCTAAGAAGAGCTCAGCTAGACCCGGTGGACACCACGACCCCCGCGCCCCCCCTGCCCCCCTGCCCCCTCTCCACCCGGCAGCCGCCCCGACCGACTCCACGCTTCAACCTCCCGCGCGGTCACCATTCAATTAAGCGACTGCCCCCCCCGCATCCCCTACCCCCCCCCACCCACCTTTGTAATGCAATCTCGGCACGGCTCATTATTCAACGGCCCCCCCCACCAACCCCAACCTAATGTCGGCCTCCTTATCGCGTGCCCCGCTCAAACTTTCCATAACTTCCCCGAGACAAAGGGGAGGCGAAGAAAATCAATCGGCTATTGGCGCGGCGCGGTTATCAGCGCCGCCGCCGGGTAATTGGAGGTGAAACAAATGTGGTCGATGGGCCCCGCGGGTGGGAGGGGGGGGGTTAATGAGGGGGAGAGCCCTCTCCGAGGTTGCCGGGGTGACCCGTGACCTCCACCCCAACCCCCCCCCCCCCAACGGCGCCTATCGGGGGGGCATTGTGCTGAACTGAGCCAATTAACTCCATGCAAATAGGGGCTCCCGAGGAGGGAGCCACGATGGGCAATGATTTTGTGAACCAATTAGCGCCTCCGCCAAAAAACGTCGGACGTTTTCGGAGCGCGAGCGGCGCACAACCGCAGTGCCTGAGAGCAGCTCCCCTGCATCCCCTCCCGCCGCCTAACCCCACCCCACCCTACCCCGTTCCTCGTTAATGGGATATTCAGATTGTTCTTGTCTTTAATCAACACTACGGGACCCTACCGGCATGCTGGGAACAATCGGAATCTGCACCTAAAGGGGTCAAAGGTCGCACCGGACCAGAAGCGCCGCACGGCCGTGGCGGTCACGCGGCCAGAGCGACTCTCGCGCGGAGAGCCGGCCAGGAGATGGCAGCACAGCAAGCGGGTTGCATCGATCGGCGTGGAGCTCCCTCGAGTCTTGTCCCGACCACGCGTGCAGACGCGCGGTCGCTTTTTCCTCCGGCACAACCTCGGGTCCCCTGTCCGCGTGCACTAAAAGCCGATTGATGAAATTGTCCAAATATCCCAAATCCAGGAGCCCTCCTGAGAATGGGTCTTGGGGCTCCGTGCGGCTTTTTTCTCTGGATAAACAGTGCACAATTATTATAGTAATATTATTATCCTGACATTATTATAGGTCACGACCCATGGGCGGTAATTGGCCATGACTGAGCTAACATACTTGGGGAAGCCCCCCACCCCGCACCCCCCCCCCTTGCGTTTCCCCCCTCGTGTCACACGTGGGTCCTCAGATGCTCCGTGTCACCTTCTCACACCCACACACACCGCCCAACCCACACCCAACCGCCAGTGCCCCCCTCCCCGGTCAAACACAGCATCGCACTCTCAAACGTAATTGCAACCGCTCCCCGATCCCCCAATACAACCCACATGCTACGAGAAAAGCCTAAACACTGTCATATATATGCTCACTCACAACCGAGCTCTCTACTCTCTCTCACACACACACAAAGACAAAGGTCTCCCCGTATAGCTTTAACAGACTGATGGGGCGAGTGCTGTTAGCGAGCACCTATGAAGGCGGACATGGTACACGAGGGGGTGGGTGGCCAGCACCACGCCTGGCCAGATTTGTCTCCCAAGTGGCGAGGTTTACACATCGCATCAGGTACTAATTTGAGGCTGAGTCGACCTAGGGGAGGCCCAGGGACGGTTCAGATAATTGCCACTGGTGTTGGCCGTGAGCGGGAATCAACTCTGGTGTCAGGGTTCGTAGCACAGCGCGGTATTCCACTACACTACCGCTCCCCTCTCACTCGCAGACACTCACTCACTCACAGACACACACACTCTCACTCACAAACACACACACACACACACTCTCACTTACAAGCACACACACACACACTCTCACTCACAAGCACACACACACACTCTCACTTACAAACACACACACACAATCTCACTCAAAAACACACCCTCTCACTCACATATACACTCTCACACAATCACATACACACACACACACTCTCACTCACAAACACACACACACCGTCACTCAGACACACAGACACACACTCTCACTCACAAACACACACTGTCACTCACAGACACACACACTCTCACTCACACACAGACACACACTCTCACTCACACACAGACACACACACTCTCACTCACAGACACACACACTCTCACTCACAGACACACACACACTGTCACTCACACACAGACACACACTGTCACTCACACACACACACACTCTCACTCACACACAGACTCTCACTCACACACACACACACTCTCACTCACACACAGACACACACACTCTCACTCACGCACAGACACATCACCCTCACACACAACCGCACACATCCACATACATCCCAACACACCATCCACATCTCCAATCACAATCGCACATTCCCACATGCTCCGAAAACACTTGTTACTACCGCTCGTAAAATACAACAAAAAATACACAAACAATGTTCTTCACGACGATAATATCCACGTCTGTGTTACGTCCCAACCGCCAACAACCACCGGGGAGTGCCAAAGATGGCAAAATTTAATAAGTCACTCGTAATGTAAACGGGTGGATTTACGACTAAATAGCAAAATGAGCAATCACAATAATAAATGTCAGATTTATTTTTAAACCGAATGTGGGTGTGTTTTAATTATCAGCATTCGACCTTCACCCGGCGCACAGAATGCCAGCCGGCATTACGCGGAAATTTAAAAAACATATAAAGACAAATGCAATCACTGAAATCATTCATCGTTCTGCTTCGTGCATTTTTTTTGTCTTAGTAAGTCTAACCTAGGACCTTTAGAATACGTCTCATTGAGCCGATGGGGAGAAGGGACGAACAAACACGTCCACAAAACATTTATTCGCGGCAATCACGCCTCGCCTCACACTAACACACACACACTGCCCACCTCATACAAACACACACACACTGCGCTCACCTCACACTAACACACACACACTGCCCACCTTATATAAACACACACACACACACTGCGCTCACCTCACACTAACACACACACACTGCGCTCACCTCATACAAACACACGCCTCACCTCACACTAACACACACACACACTGCGCTCACCTCATACAAACACACACACACACTGCCCACCTTATAGAAACACACACACACTGCCCACCTTATATAAACACACACACACGCCTCACCTCACACAAACACACGCCTCACCTCACACTAACACACGCCACACCTCACACTAACACACACTGCCCACCTCACACTAACACACACACACTGCCCACCTTATACAAACACACACAGACACACACAACAACCGCCATTCGCCACTAAGTGGCGGTGACGTCACTTAGTGGCGAATGGCAGACACACACACGCCTCACCTCACACACACACACAAACGCCTCATCTCACACACACACATACACGCCTCACCTCACACACACACACATACGCCTCACCTCACACACACTGCGCTCACCTCACACACACACACAAACACCTCACCTCACACACACACACACGCCTCACCTCACACACACTGCGCTCACCTCACACACACACAAACGCCTCACCTCACACACACACACACAAACGCCTCACCTCACACACACATACACCTCACCTCACACACACACACACGCCTCACCTCACACACACTGCGCTCACCTCACACACACACAAACGCCTCACCTCACACACACTGCGCTCACCTCACACACACACACACAAACGCCTCACCTCACACACACTGCGCTCACCTCACACACACACACAAACGCCTCACCTCACACACACACACATACACGCCTCACCTCACACACACACACATACACGCCTCACCTCACACACACACACGCCTCACCTCACACACACACACACACGCCTCACCTCACACACACTGCGCTCACCTCACACACACACACGCCTCACCTCACACTAACACACACACGCCTCACCACACACACACACATACACGCCTCACCTCACACACACACACATACACGCCTCACCTCACACACACACATACACGCCTCACCTCACACACACACACGCCTCACCTCACACACACTGCGCTCACCTCACACACACACACAAACGCCTCACCTCACACACACACACACACGCCTCACCTCACACACACTGCGCTCACCTCACACACACACACAAACGCCTCACCTCACACACACTGCGCTCACCTCACACACACTGCGCTCACCTCATACACACACACATGCGCGCTGCTCACGCAAATCCATCAGCAGCCCGTGCGGCAACGCGACTCTTTGTCTTATTGTTGCTCTGTGATGACATTTAAGAAGGGACAGGCACAGGTTCCCGCGTAAGCTTCCCTGCTCGTGCGAGTTGCCCCCCAGCTGTGATTTAATTAGGGTCGGGCTCCTTCCACGATGTTATCGTTCTGGCTGCTGCTGGCGACCTCCCCCCACTTTCACTCCCCCGCACCTCCAGCCCCCCCCCACCTACAATCCTGCCCCCCCCCACATCCCACCCTGCCCCCCCACCTCCAATCCTGCCCCCCCCACCTCCAACCCCGCCTCCCCCACCTCCAACCCTGCCCCCCCCACCAACCCTGCCCCCCCCACTTCCACCCCCCCACCTCTAATCCTGCCCCCCCCACCTCCACCCCCCCACCTCCAACCCTGCCCCCCCCACCTTCAAACCTGCCCGCCCCATCTCCAACCCCCCACCTCCCACCCTGCCCCCCCCACCTCCCACTCTGCCCCCCCCACCTCCACCCCCCCCACCTCCAACCCCCCCCACCTCCCATCCTGCCCCCCCCACCTCCAACCCGAGCGCGGCGGCTTTGCATTTCACCGCTGGTGCGCGGCGGCATCTGAAGACCCCCCCCCTTCCCCCCCCCACTCCCCAACTAAAAACCACCCTCTCCCCAAGACGTGTCACAAGTGATATATAGCCTTTGTTATCTTTACCCAGGCAGAAAATGCACCACTACCCACCCTAGGACGTGGCGCTACCGCCCCGCGCCCCCTAATTCATCCGCCCGCTCACGCCAACTCCACCCGCCCCTCCCACTCCACAAAAAGCCACCGGAGCGGTCGCAACCAGTTGCACGGGTACCACCTGTGCCACAATCGCCACAGGTGCCCCCCCCTCCCCAACACCGCCACCCCCGGCTGACTTTTCCCCATTCCACACTGGGGGCGGCAAAAGAGACAGAGCCCCTCCCTGTCCTCCCTGGGTCCCCAGCTCTGTATCCATAGCAACCCCATCCTCCGCATCCTCCCCAAAACCCATGGAACTTGTCTGCCCTTACCCCCCCCATCCCGCCGCCCCCACCACCTGGTTTCCACGCCAACCAACCGAGCCCTCTGTCTCCACGGCTTTGTAGTTGCCGTCTGTCTTCCCCTCGCATTGACACTCGGCGCAAAGAGCGCGGGACTGCCGCTGGAACCCAGACGCACCAATCATCGGAGCGCGGTGGCGCGCGCGCGCGCGCGCGTGCGTCGGAGCAAGAGGGATACGGGGAGGAGAAGGGGGGGGAGGGGTGGGCGTGGATGAGAGCGAGGGGAGCAGCGAGGAGAGGGAGTGGACCAAGGGAGGAGAGGGAGTCATAGGGAGCAGGGGCCAGGAACGAGACGGAGAACAGGAAGGGGAGGGAAGACGTGGAGGAGCAGGGAGGCGAGGGGACACGTGGAGGTTGGAGGAGAGGGGGACAGGCAGGAGAGAGGGGAGGGGGAACAGAGAGGAACGGGAGAACAGGGAGGAGAGTTGGGTGGGTTGATAAGGGGGATGGGCAGATGAGGCACAACACAACAGACTGTGAGCGCGAGTGAGACGGGAGGTGGAGATAGAAGGCAGCGGAGGGGGGGGGCAAAGCAGAGAGGCCGGTGAGGGGATGGGGGCGAGGAGGAGCAGGAGGAGGGGTGCCGATCCGAGAGTGAAGCGACCACCAAGGCCACGTTGTCGCTCATTCACGCTTTCTGAATTCACGGCCAGGGCGTAAAGCACACGAACGCACAACAAACGAGCAAAATAGAAAACGCGTGCCTACACAACGAGCAAAATATAAAACACACACACACAAGGACAATATGAAACACGCACACGCAATTTTCCAAATATAAAACACACACACACAAGGACAATATGAAACACGCACACGCAATTGTCTAAATATAAAACACGCACACACACACAATATAAAACACGCGCACAACCAGCAAACTATGATCACGCAGCTCGCGTTGAGGAGTCACTGATGAGAGACAGAGGGACGCATTCCTGATTACGATGTGCCCCCCTCCCCCCCCGATGGAAATTTAACGCATGGCCATGGGCCGGCTCCGTAGGGGTCACGGAGCCGAGGGAGTTCGCGCCGCCGCCGCGGTGTTTCGAGTCGGCGTGCCCATTACGTCAGCCCCCAAGCATCTGTACACCCCCCACCACCACCACACACGGCCTTGGACAAACACGCGGTCACAGCGCGGGGTAGAGGCGTCGTCGGCGGCTTTATCGCGCGCCATAAAGGCAGGTCCCGGGAACATTACGGCACCTCTCTGGCACGCGAAGGTGCCTGCGTAAGAAGAGGTTTTTTTAAGAAATAAATAAATATTTTAAATTGGGTCGCACGCGTGCTGTCGCGCACGTAAAACCATTGACGTCCCCCCCCCCTCGACAACGACCGGGTCCGCGATAGACAACGGGGAAGGAGGAGGTGAGTTCGGCTAAATCCTAATTGGCAATCGACTGGCGAAGTGTCAAACCGATCCCGCGTGCTAATCATGCGCGGCACATCCTCCCCGTCACCCCCCACCCCCCCCGACAGAAACTGCTGCTGTGTCCACGTTCTTGTGGCAGCAGTCCTCGACTTAGGGTTGCCACCTGTCCCAGGTTTTTTTACCCGGACAGTCGTGAGAATTTCGCATCTGGTGTTCGGGTGTGGGGCCAGACATCGATTTGCGCCCGAGATCTGGTCCAGCTATTGCTGCGTTGAACTGGCACGGTGTTGATTATACACTATGTAACACAATTTTTGTTCCTGGGTACTAAGTGTTACTTCTTAATTGCTTATGTCCTTAAAGTATAAAAAATGCCTATTATGCCCCACAAACTTTCCTTTTGTGACCAGGACTTTATGCGAACGAAAGACACAAATGCACACGTTTTATCATTGAAAATAGGTACATTTCAAAATATCAATGTCCTGGTCACAAAAGCAAAGTTTGTGGGGAATAATAGTCATTCTCTGTACGATTGAGGCATAAACAATTAGGAAATAACACTTACTACCCAGGTACAACAACATGTTTCTTGTTAAACAGTGAATTATATTATAGACCTTGTGTCTGGGTTTAATCTACAGTGGGAAAGGTGTTGGCCCTTCCACCACTGTTGGCTATCATCACCATCGTCACCATCATCACCATCATCGTCATATCCCAACAGCTGCTGCTGCTTCCGTGTCATTCATCTCCTCTCTGGTGCCTCCTCTTCCTCCTCCTCTGCGTCGTCGCTCCATCGCTCCCTCTCGTGCTCATCCTCCTGTCCCCGTCGCTTCTGACACAGCCGCTTCTCACTCTCTCTCTCTTAGCGCTCGTTTAATCTTCACATTAAATCTGAGCACTCTCATTTCAAATTCTCTCTGACCTTGTTACTCTGAGTGTGTTTTTTGACAGCGTGTCATTTCCAGGTGCCCGTGGCTGCATGCTGCTTCACGGGGCCTGTTACCCAGCAGTGTGGAGGTGAGGGTTGGTGGAGCACACACACACACATTCGTGAAACTCCCTCCCACCATATCTTGACTAACCACGGAATGATAGCAGTGCAGCAAGCGGGTTTTTCCCATCTGTACGTGGAATGAGTGTTACCACCCCCCCCCCCCCCCGATATAGGGGACCGCAGAGCTTGGGCAATTGTTGGTAGCGCCGGTTCTGGCTGCCTTCTCGCTCCGAATTCTCCATCGTTGTGAGATGCAACGCGCACGAATGACGCACGATAGCGTCATTGAAACCATCATCGTAACGATTACTCTGATTATTATTTGCACAACTATAGCAGAAAAAACACACACAAACGTCACGTCCATGACCCCCCGCGCAAGCAAGAAGCGTACGGAGAAATTCAAGCCAACCTGGGTGGCATGCGCTGTGCCCTCGCCCCCCTCTCCCCAACCGAGAAATGACAGCTGCCCTCCCGCGCTCCGGCCGCTTAGCGGCTGCGGCGGTTTCAACAAAGGCTTTCCGTGGATTTCCACGCGTGCACACTGATTATACAACACACTTTGGATTTATGGCGCATCCCCGATGCGATTTACGGAGCGTCTCTCTCGTGCTCTCTCAAGGCGCCGCTCGCTCAGAGCAAGGGGTAGCTGCATGCCCATTTTGGGAGCTGGTGGGGGGCGGTGGGGGCGAGGTGGGGTTCTAGGGATTGAGGAATTATTCTTTGGGCTATTTTCATAGCAGAGGTGCGAAGGCGAAAGGGGGGGGGGGGGCTACGGGACAGAGAGGGAGAGGAGATGCCAAGTGAGATGAAGGTAAGAATGAAGACACTTCATAGGAGAGGAGAGGCAGCGTGTCATAGGTAGAGCCAGCGAATCCTTTGATTCTGGACTTGAAAAGAGAAAGGAGATGGAGTGAACAAGTGGCAACAATCAGGGGAAGGACTTTTTAGACTTACGGGCGGAGCAGCAGCACATAAAGAGTGACCTCTCATTGAGCAAAGGCTTCTACAGAGGGAAGCACAGTGATAGAGTATTGTATGCATGGGTTTTCTCTAGGTGCTCTCCTTTCCTCCCACATACCAAACATTACCTGAACAGGTATTGGACAGATATCGTATTGTATAGGTATTGGCCAAACTTGCCAATGCAGGACCCAGAGGGAGAGAATTCCTGACTCGAGCAACTTTCTTTGCGGAGTCTATACCTTCTCCCTCTGTTCTGTGTGGGTTTCCTACGGGCTTTCTGCTTTCCTTCCATCGCTAAAAACCCCCACACAAGTGTACCTGGGAATTGGCCAAACATCCCAAATGCTAAAAGATTACCAGCAGATCACATCAAATGGGACTACACAGAGCAATTTTGCCCCCCGACTGTTAACGAACTTGGCATGACCCTCCGAGAAAAGGGTCATACGCGGAATAAACACGTTATGGGGTGCAGCAGAGGAGAAGGAGCGACCTCCCAGCGAACAGATGTGGAACATGTACATCATTCACCGCTTTCACATGTGTGTGTGGTGTCATGTGTGTGTCGTGTGTGTGTGTCAAGCATGCCTTACAGATGATCTAAAAGCAGCACAGCTGCAGCTGCCCACGATTTAGCCGGGATCTCATGTGTAGCGAGTGAATGGTCTAGGCCCGGACACCACTGACCATGGGAATATTTTACAGTATTTGGAGTTTTACTTGTTTCGGATGCATTTTGGCGACGGACAATTTTTTTTCTGCCAATAGTGGTTTAACAGTCGTACCTTTCGCAGAGTTTGTTTGACCATACTTGACCACTCTGGTCAGTGCGGGTCGACGGTGGTGGTGGCTGGAATCGGTTGGGAATCCGCTCGCAACTGGTGCTGGCCGTGGCCCGGGAATCGAACTCAGGTCGCCGGGCCATAACCACCGCGCAACCAACCGGCGCTGCACAAGCCACGGACAATTATCGGCAAAGTCCGTCGGCTGTGTATACGACGACGTATGGCGTATAACACGCGATAGGTTTAAAATGCCACGACTGCGATGCATGGCATTTGAACACACACACGCACACACACGCACACGTGCGCACAACACGCACGCTGTGCGCACCACACACACACACAGCCGTCACGGTGAACTCAGGGGGAACATGCCGCGCCCTTGCACCGATTTGGCGTTCGCACCGCATCTCAAGTTGCGTCAGCGGGCGGCGTGAAATGTTTTGGACGGTGGACGGGTTCCTGGCGGTCCCGGCACACGGCACCCAAGCTCCCCCCCCTCCCCCGCTCCTTGAGTGCACATTCCCTGGCATTAGGCCCCCATCCCCTCCTCAGCTAGGGTCTCTCCACCGCTGGATTAATGCCTCCCCATGCCGTAGCCAACATTCACGGCCCCGGCGCCGATGCCATCAATCTCGCTCCTGCACGTGAAGCGACTTCATCGCTCCATCTCCCGGAATGCTCGTTCCCTTTGGACGCCTTAATAGACCCGATAGGGACCGACGGATGCACAGCCGCGCATCCGACGGAAAGCGGCCGAGGGTGAGAAGAGAGACGACGTTTAACTGGCGCGCACGAGGGCCGTGAAAATGTAACGACCGGGGCGAGAATTACGATCCTCAAGAACCCGATAACAAAAATTGAACATTAACGTCCAGATAAGCATTGGCTGGGGGATGGCAAAAGGGGTGCGTGTGTGTGTGTGGGTTTACGTGGGTGGGGAGCAGTAGTGTAGCGGTCAGTGCGCTGCGCTACGAATCCGGCGACCCGTGTTCGATTTCCGCTCACGGCCAACACCGGTGACAATTATTTGACCTGGTCCTGGGCCTCCCCTAGGTCGACTCAGCCTCAAATGAGTAGCCGATGCAGTGCGTCAACCTCATTTCACGCTCATCGAGATCTGTCAGCATTAGCAAATGCCGAGTCAGTGTGCATCTGTAAATCTAGCCGGTGACCTCCGTCAATTGGCCAGGTCAATTCTAAAACAATAAATTAATACCTCAGGGGGCTTTAACTGGTGGATGTGGATGATTTAGTTTCATGTGTACGTGTTTGAGTGATTTGTTTACCTTTCTTGTACTATTCACTACTATCATGTTCTTACACTTTGTTGTTGGAACGTTCTTAACTGGCTCCCACTAGCCATCTGTGAAAAAGAGCTTTGTAGCTCATCGGATTCCACCAGTATAAATACATTTTCTGATTCTGTGTGGCTGCTGCATCGCCCGGCAGGGGCCCAGCCTGGGGTATCGCGATTCCCAGGAGCCGTGGCACAAACGCACGTGAAATAAATACAAGGGGGCCCTCTCTCTCCGCGCCGTCCCGTGGTGCCCTCCGACCTTCCTCCGGTTGCCGCCACGTTGCCGGGGAAACGCGGGGAAAGAAAAAAAAATTCGCGCTGCGGATTGTTGGCGGACGTGCGCCGCGGCGCCTCTGTCCGATGTCCGGAACCGTCTTGTGGTGAAAAAAAAACTACGGTCCAAAGAAAAAAAAATACGAACGCGCGCTCGCGCGCACGGGTGTCGAATTTATCTCGAGTGCGGCAGTGGACTTCGCTTTCGCGGCAGGCGAGGAGGAGCGGAGGGGGGAGGCGGTGACGAACCGTAAGTTATGTGCGCCCTCAGAATCTGTCTACCCCTGCAAGAGGCCGGCCCTGCCTCGACACGATAACGAGAGTGCTTTACAGCAAAAACCCCACATAAATAAAACAAAAAAAACAAGCGCCAGGAAACATCGCAAACGCTCGGCTTTATCTCGCATTCCAAAAGCACCTCCCCGCCTGCTTTTCCCACCTGCGCTCGTGTCATTCCATCAGCCTGCCCTGCCTGCCGATCTGCTCGTCCGTCTGTCTTTCTCTTTCGTTGGTTGATTGTATATTTCTCTGTCTGTCTGTCTGTTTCTGTCTGCCTGTCCTGCCCGTCTCTCTCTCTCTCTGTCTGGTGCCCTCTCTGCCTGTCCGTCTATTACTCTGTGTAATTGTTTGTCCGTGTGCCTGTCTATCTCCCTGACAGTCTAGCACTTAGTCACACCAAAAGACAAAGATCCCCCGTATAGCCTTACCATACTGCTGGGGCAAGTGCTGTTAGTGCGCACCTATGAAGGCTGGAACGGCACACGAGGGGGTTGGGTGGCCAGCACCACGGCCGGCCGTCTTTGTTTCCCCAGTGGCGATGTTTACACACCGCACCAGGTACTCATTTGAGTTTGAGTCCACCTAGGGGAGGCCCAGGACCGTTTCAGATAATAATCGTCACTGGTGTTAGCTGTGAGCGGGAATCGAACCCGGGTGGCCGGGTTCATAGCGCAGCGCGCTAACCGCTACACCACCGCTCCCACACACTACACACACACACTACACACACTACACACACACACTACACACACACGTCCTCACACACGCACGAGTCTGCACACCAGTGGGTGCCCACACATTAAATTCAGCGCCTCCGCCAGGGCAAGGGAGACGTGATGCCCCCTTGTCCACGATCCATCCCGGCTCAATTTGCCGGGGACACACACACACCCCCCCGGTTCGAAGTCGCGCGTCTGACATGCGCATCGCGAGCCTTGCCAGTTTAAAAACCAGACCGGGCTAAGCGAACGTCTCCTAGCGCGGCGCGGGCGATGTCAGGAGGCGCCGCGTGCCCCGTGAACTCTCGCACGGAGGGTACGCCAATTACCCCGGCACGCCGCTCCTGATCCGGCACACGCAGAACCGGAGGTTGACGGTCGCGGGGAGTTGGGTTGTCTCGTTGTTAGCGCGAACCCCCCGCCCCCCCCCCCCCCCGAGGGTCGCGAAGAAGCACAGCCCTTGCAATTGCTCGCTCGCACACACCGCTGGCAGAAGGGCCTCCCCGGACTCGATATAATCTTCGAGGGCTTCCGGACGTCTCGGGCGAGGTGGGAGCACTCCACGTCCTCGTTTCACCTGACCACACGCGGACCTGCCAGCACTCAATAGACTAACTTAATTTAAGACTAACTGTCGTGAACATTGTCATGCTGCTGGGTGGACAGGGCGCAGGGAGGTGTGTGTGTGTGTGGGGGGGGGGGGGGAATTTAAGAAACTTGCACCATTGCACGCAACTGCTGCACCTAGGAGATCGAACCGCTCCCCCCCCTCTTTCCACCCATCGGCACAACGTCCATAACTCTCAACTCGTACGTGCGTCGCACTTCTTTCGCACCGTACTTAGCCAACGTTGCTGATTGTTAACGAACGAAGGTGCGTGGGCAGTGGGGGCACCAAACCTACCACGCGGAGGAAATCTCATCGGACCGGTGACCTCTGGATCGCGGGTTCAGCATGCTCAACCATTACGCCACTGTCGGCGGCTGCCCTTAAATCCCTTTATCGAGGCCAATTTAAAATGCACGCTAAGGTGCATTTATTCCGGGCGGAGGCTCGCAATGCGATGTGGGTGATGTGGGCGATGCGGGGCGAGCAGTTACGACCACGTTACGCATTCGCCGCACGGCTCTGCGGAGGAGGTGGTGGTGGGGGCAGGAGGCGGAGGGAATGGATTTCTGCTTATCGTCTCTCTCGAAATTTTGTAATAAAGCATCTCTGTTTCTCAAAAGCACGGCTCGAGATGCGCCCGCCCTCGACTTATTATCTGCACGATCTGAGCCCGAGGAGGAATGGACCCGAGTAGTTGGGGTGGTGGCGGGGCGCTCGCAGAGAGAGAGAGAGCTCATTGATTGAGAGGTTTGTAATCAGTCGACGCCCGTAATCCACACCAAGGACAGCGTGACATGGCCCCGGAGTGGCCATCGCCGCCACAAACCATTCCCCTCCCGCTATGCCCACCGTGGGCTCGTGGTCCACTCGCGGCTACTGCTGCCGCCGCTGCAGCCGCGTCCAGTAGCATTTCCATTACTCATAACGATACTACTACTAATAATACTAATATAATCATAACCATGGTAGCGTTGCCACCGGTCATGGTTTAGCTCGGATTCGAGGTACATATCCTGCTGAGAAATCTATAAGTCTTCCCCGCGGCATTAAAAGCCCTGTTTTTTTTTATGTGGCCGCTTAATAATCCACCACTCGATCACGACACAATTTATTACGCGAAGTTCTGCTACTGTGAGATAATTCTTCGTATTCTTCTTCTTCCCATGACGTGTCCTCATTTTTTTTGTTTGCACCTCAGGAGGTGGCAACCCTAATCCGTAAGCCATTGCCTATTGTTCACATGCTTCCTTGGCCTTTGACTTTCAACTTTTACTTGAGATTGTTGCCAAGGCCTGCTTCTGCCTCTTGCTAACGCCTGCAATTCGCCTGTTTGTTCAGGCTTGCTGCTGCCTGTTATCTGCCATAACTGCCCGCTTACTTCCGTGATAGCTTTGTTTCATGTAATACATAATTAGTATGATTTTAATCCCTCAGAGGACCATGCATAAGTACGTTTATAATTCATAGCACTCTCCCGAACCACATCTTAAGACGCTTTGCCTTGAAACACTTCATATTCAAGCTTGCATAATCGTATTATTCTTCTTCTTCTTTTTTTTCTTTCTCGCAAACAAAAAAAACATTGTCTCGCTTCGTGTGATGTCTGTTTGATCTCGAGGCACTGGGGATCGTTGGTGCATTAAAGCATCCCGAGGGACCGGCTCCGGTTGCCACCACCGCCCCCCCCCCCCCCCAATGGTACCAATAATTATAATCTCACAACATCAGCGGGAAGGAAAAGCGCGCCGCCGCTTGTAAACGCATCGCCTTGGAGTTGCAAATTAGTTCGGCCAGTCCTCGTTTAACACGCTTATTAGTGGCAGATGCGTTCCTGAAAAATGTACCGCGTTCGACAACGTAGTAACAATGAATTTTGGGGAGATGCGATGTGCTCCTACTATACTACGCGCACCACGCAGTGAGATGGCGGGACAAATAACGGGTGGTTGGCCGCCACTGTGTTTACTGTATCACTCCGTGCACTGTATCACTGTACCGCTCAGCTGTGCAGCTCAAAAAAGTAGTTCGTGGTCGACCGCTCAGAAACCGCGTTATAACGGTGCACGCATTCCGCGTTATAACGGTGCACATATTCGGGTTATAACGGTGCACGGTTCCACGTTATAACGGTGCGTGCTTTCCACGTTGTGCGAAAGGTGTTCCCGAGGGGAAGAACCACGTTGTAGCAAAAACGCGCTGTGATGTCAACACCGCCACGCGTTAAGCGAGGACTTGCCATATGGCTAAAATAAGTAGCGCAACTCACAAAAGCCAGGAACGTTTGGATTTCCCGGGGAAGGCTTCGAGATTTCCCAGAGGACACCAACAGCAGCTACCTCTTTAAAAAAACGAGGACAGTCCTGGGAACACCGGGACAGATGGCAACTCCAACAGCGGCCTCGTAGCCAGTAGACAGAGTGCTAGCCGGCTGGAGCCTCCACAACCGGTGCCGTGCAAGTCCATTTCCCTTCTCCCGTTCTTTCGGCTTCTCTCCATAAACTTTGATTTGTGCGATGAGAGGCGCGTTTACTGCGATTGTTTATGATAACGGTCATCATAATGCATTATGGTTGCTGAGCCGGCGCGCGTGCCGGTGCTTTTAATGCCCGGGGGCAGGACTCGGGGAGCCGATGGCGCGCGGGAGAAGCGGCGGAAAAGTGACTTGAGAACTGGCGGCGCCGCAAGCATCACCTAGCACGCGATCGCGCGCAAGTGAGTGAGCGCGCGGGTGAGCGAGTGAGTAAGTGAGCGAGTGAGTGAGCGAGTGAGCAAGCGAGCGAGGGAGTAAGCGAGGAAGTGAGTGAGTGAGCAGCACGGCCGATGAGTTGAGCAAAGGAACACAGTAATCCATGAGCCAGAGCAGAACACGGCTCCGCGGGTGATGGCTGGGGTTGCTACCTGTCCGGGAATTGGCATCCATGTTCAGGTGGTGGCACGAATAGATTTGTACAGAGACCTCATATCAGTGTTTTGCGCTGCACTCGTTTCGTGCTAACGGCACGGTTTTGATGATAGGCCCGGTGCTGACTTGAGGGACATGCCTAGGGTTTTGTCCAGAGCGGGAAGAGGTTGCGACCAGAGCGGTGGGAAATATGCAGGGGTAACGTGTGCTATGATGAATGGTGGAGGTGATAATGTATATCTATTAATTACGGTTATGGCAAATTCACTTTATTTGCCAATTTATTGATGTTGGTGTAATGCAAGCGCTGCCATCTCAGGTCGTATCAAAGAGTTAAATGGTTGGCTTGGGCCTATGGACTGCAGCCCCCAGAATGCAACCGGGGCTGCTGAGGGGCCAATAGAACATTGGCCTTATCACCCACGTGTTCATGACTGAGCTTATACTATTTTTTTTAATCCTAGACAGCCCAAAAGCTACATTTTCAGAGACGCTGCATCAATTAGGATGCTTGGTCAATTTCTTATAATTATTTTGTGATACAAACTCCACTTTAAATGGCCCACTGCCCCATGAGGCATCTCACTTTATCCGTTGCTTAAAGCATCTCGGCCACACTAATCAGGTACTTGGGCGGGGATATTTCCCACCTGGCAACACCATCTAATATTAGCACGCTCAGACACTTCTGCCACCAGGAGTGAGAGCAGCGGCTGTGGTGTGCGCTACTGTGTGGCTGCCCACCAAAGGTATTTGAAAGTCACATTCAGCCCTCATTACGGACCACAATCATCATCCGTTACTTACGCCCAGCGCTTCAACGCAGTGCCAAGAAGGTTCCCCGCACCTGGCCCGGAGTGATAAAACTAAAGGGAGCGATTTCGATTTAAAGCTTTCGTGACTGCAGGGATTCATCTTCTTGGTTCTTTCGGTAAAGTCACGTAGAATGGAAATGATAAAATAATAAAAATACAACATATTTTATATTATTATGTTTTATTTTTATTATTATATTATTTCCATTCTACGTGACTTTACCGAAAGAACCAAGAAGATAAAGGGAACGACTCAACTGGAGCTTAGACAGGCGGTCCAATGTGTCCCTAAACCGCAGACCCGGAGGATTCGTCGGAAGGCAGAGGCGACTCCAGCCCACGCTTGCAAGATCGTTTGGTTGTGGCAGCGGCGGTTGCGGCGGCGTCGCCGTGGGTCTCGTTAACTCATCCCGTGAGCCGCTATCGCCGCCACCGCTCGCCGAAGATTTCTCACAAACGCAGCGGCACGGCGACGACAACGTTGGCGGCGGCGTTGAGACGAACAGCTCCTCCATTACTCACGCGGCTCCTCAGAGGGAGCCTCGCGCAGTTTAAGGTTCAAAACGTCCAGAGCGAGCGAGCGAGCGAGCGTCGCGGCGGTCGCAGCTAAGCCTGTGATAAATTGCAAATTGGAGGGGGAGCATTCCCGCACCCCCCCCCCCCCCCCCGCTTCTACCCCTGGGAGGAGCGCTGCGCCCTGCGCCGGTTCTGAATAAACAGCGACGTTTTTTTCCCGCGCAACTCGCGACAGAAAGGTCCGGCGACCTCGCGATCGCAATCCGCGGCCTCAATTAAGCGAGCGCGGTGTTTCATTAACCCCCCCCCCTCCCCGCCGACTCCTCCGCCTCCCCCCACACCCCCACCTCCCTTCACCGCGTCGTTTCCCGGAGAGCGCGATTGTAGCGTCGGATTCTGCTCGTTTGTGTTGCATCCCTGAGGCCGGGGCCAAATTGCGGCCGCCCCCCCCACCCCGCCGTTCCCCCCGCCCCCCTCCCACGAAGCGACGACAGCCACTACCGCCCCCTAGTCCCTCGCGAGATTTGTCGCTTCCCAATGGACATTTATTCATCGCAGCCAACTTCACAGCCACATCAAATTCACACATGCGGCCGGTACCATTAGCATGCCAATTTGCATGTCATTATGGTTATCTGTGGCGGTGGTGTTTTGCACCGAGCCAACTGCCCTTACTATGTGTAATTTTACGCAAAAGTGAAAACTTTAAATGTCATTTCTGGCTCGTCTTGTCCAGCCACTGCTGGACGAAGGACCTTGTCGCACCGTGTCGGTCGTTGGGGCCTGTTTGACCGTACTTCACCGGCCTGGTCTATGCAGGTTCGCGAAGGCGGTCATTTTGTGTAAACATGCAAATCGTAAAATAATAAACATGTGCAGTGCGCCGTCAATGTCATTCAAGTTATCAGGGAAAACCTCACCGAGTCTCAAGACTTGTTTTTTTAGGTGGGTCCTGCATTGGAACAATTGGCCGTTGCCATTTTGAACATTCTTGTGTGTGGGTGGAACACAAAAAAAACGCTTTTGTATCTTGGTAAAAAAACAGAAAACAGTTTCTCTGGTCCGTGGCACCAACCACCCAGCGGAACGTGATGCAGAGGGAGTCTTGTTGGGGAGGGCACGAAGTGCCGCTGTGTGCCCATTTCTGCCATCTCAAGTAAAACTATAAAACATTTTTTTATTTTACCAGGTAAGGCCCATTGAGCTATTTTCCAGAAACAAGCTGGCTTTCACAAATGATAGCTCAACGAAGTGACTTATCATCGTGTGAAAATTCATTGCATCCAAATACTCTAAACGCACATTTGTAAATGTGGAGGGCAAAACTGGAGGACCCCGAGAAAAATCCACTCGACCACAGGGTAATAAACACGCAAACTCCAAATATACAGGTGTCAGGGTTGGAATCGAACCGACGACCTCCTGTATACCAGGTCGAGGTAGTTAACATCTCGCCACCGAGGCACCCCTAACTTACCCCGCCCACTATCTATGAGCCTCATGAAGAATGCAAATAAAACCCACCACACGGAAGGTGATCTCCACGATGACCTCCACGCCAACCGGCTCGCGAACCTACCTGAGGCACTACCGCCTCCTGGTCACCTCGTGAGTTTCACAAATCTCTACGGGATCCGCCAAACCCCTTGCCTCCAAGAGCGCTCGATCACGGGCGTGTTGCCACCACAAAGCGAGGCTGTTGGTGATGAGCCTCAGCAGCAACTCGATGATCACCCGGTCTCTGGGTGGTGTAAACACCTGCTGTCTCCGCTTGCCAGAGCGATAAGTTAAACAAGTTTGGGAAGAAATTACACCGATGCAATTCGCGTGGATTATGTAACGTTTTTTTCCCCTGCGCGCGTTTGTCTTCAGACGCATTTAATTGGCGCAAGGGAAGCTGATTGGTAGCTGTCAGGGCAAAAAAACATGTATACGTCTGTAAATAGCCCCTTAATGCTCTGATTTGAGTCTCCATGGTTTGGGCAAGGCTTTGATTAATCTGGCTGATGTTCACTTAAGCCCTGAATAGCAACATAATTGTATTCCAAAGTTTGCCTCGTATTAATTTAACACGTAGTAGGCTTTTTCGCTCAATGTTACTCATTATCACGTTTTTTTGGGTTAGATCGCGTACATGTAAACGTGTCGTTCGTTAACCCATCTCCACCCGACACAGCCAATTAGTAAAGTTCGTGACGTTGTGAACAAAACACGTTCATTAGTGACTACTCCAGCACGCCGGTGTATTGGGAATTAAACCCACGACGTTTTACAATTTGGCTTGTATTGCATCATCTTTCAGAGATTCATTGTGATCTCCATTTTGCCAATGGACGGACGAAGCGATAACGCCTTCAACCTTGGTGGGAGAGCATAAAAAACTCGTTGACCGGTACGGTGGAATTGGCAGTCTATCGTGCAGGCCATGTAACTGCACCAGGGCCCACGTGCCGGAGCGGCTCTGCCACCGGAGGAAAACTGGGCAGGTGAAGGGCGGACCCCCCCACTTAATCGCTTGCACCAGGGCCCTTGTCATCGCTTGAAGTTCATGCCAAGCCGCTTTTGGACCCATGCGCTTCACCTTAAAACAATGCGAATTCAACCCCTGATCAAGCCTGGAGAGTTGGATGGAGTTCAAATGAAACTCGCGAAACAAACATATTGTGAAAGACCCAACGGTTTGATCTTCCACAAATCTCACCCGAAATCGCATCCACTGCACAAACTATGGCAGATACCTTATGCACACACGGAAAATGTAAAACTCTCCAGCATGGGACTGTGGTCATCCAGAACAGACCATACAACATATCACGATGTAATGTCCGATACACAAATACGAAGGAGACATTGCAGCGATAACACTCCGCTGTTCCCGAAGGTAGTTACCTGGCCTGACCACCTGAATGTGAGATTGTAGTTGCAGCTCTGCATCTACATCAGCCGTACGAAAGAAAGAAGACCACCTGAATGTGAGATTGTAGTTTTTGCTCTGCATTTACATCAGCCGTACGAAAGAAAGGAGACCACCTGAATGTGAGATTGTAGTTTTTTCTCTGCGTCTACATCAGCCGTACGAAAGAAAGGAGACCACCTGAATGTGAGATTGTAGTTTTTGCTCTGCGTCTACATCAGCCGTACGAAAGAAAGAAGAAGGGCCAGGGCACCACGCAAAGCCACGCTGCGCCGATGGGCCATGCGGCTTTTTGATGGGCGTGGAGGGGTGAGCCGCTGCTACTCACTCTCGGCGCGGGAGCAGGAGGCCAGGCAGACGAGCAGAGCTCCGGCCACCATGGCCAGCAGCGGTAAGCGGGCGAACACCGGCGACATCCCGGACGGCTCGGGCGATCGCGGGCGGCGGGTCAAAGCGGAGGGGAGCTGCTGCGGACCAGAGTCACCTGGTGCTCTCGACGTTCTGGATCAGACAAAACCTGGAGAGGGACAGAGGCGGGAAGGAGAGAGTGGTGTCATTGATGGGCAGGTGGGGGATGTCTCGAGAGGGTTACTGTTGTCATCGTCATTGTTATCATCATCAGTCTCGTCCATCACTTCATGAGTGATGGTGGGTCTGAAAGAATTTCGACCGTGGTAATTGTTTTCTTTAGACGGTATCACTACTTCGTTCAATCTCGATCATCTTTCTTCTACCACTTTTCTCCCTGCATCCATCCACCTGGTTTTATGTTTTTGGGTCACTGCGAAGCCACACATTTGCTGGGAGGCTCAACTAGGACACAACATGGAGTTGGCAGCCCCTTCCTCTGTGAGCCCCACCCACTATTAGAGCCACGCCCACTCAGTCACTAGCACCGCCCACACAGGAAGCGGCCTCCTCACTCTTTATTATAACCACCAGCCCTTTGCCCGTCCAAGGACGGGTGTATTTCAGGAAATCTGAAACTTGCAAGCGAAAAGCAGACGTGATATTAATTGCATCAATTCGTGTGACACAGACTTCTTTCATTTAAAGGTTACAATCCCTTGTTCATCATGACGTCCTTTTTATTTCTGTCTCAATAGCGTTACGGAGATCGCGTGACGTGAGGGTTATGCCTTTGTAGTGAGGGTTGTAAGTTGAACCTGAGGAGGGGGGAGGAGGCGCCTCGCCTCCCCATGTGGAGTGACGTCACCCGCTAATTATTATTAATGGAGGGGGGGGGGGTGTCCATTTGGAAGACGTCAGCTCTTCACGATTATTAATGAGGGGGCTCTTCGATGTGGAGTGACGTCACGCATGGGACGCACAGATATTCTTGGCTCATTATAGTAGTAAATGAGTGGGAATCGAACCTGATTAACAAAGCTCGTAGCACAGCGCGCTAACTTCTCCCCACACAAAGACAAAGATCCCTCCGCATAGCCTGAACAGACTGTTGGGGCAAGTGCTGTTAGTGAGCTCCTGTGAATGCTGGCACGGCACACGAGGGGGTAGCTGGCCAACACCATGCCCGGCCGCCTTTGCCTTCCCAGTGGGCAGACACACACATATACACTACGACATACACACACACACGAGGCTGAGATCATTGTCAGCTCAACACCCCCTTCGAACCAAGAACCAAGTACAAACCAAGCCCTGGGGGGGGGGTGGGCGTGGGGGGGCACGGGATAATGGGATCAGCTCATTTACGCGTGTAGCAATTCCGCACCAACACGGCCGGCGCCACGAGCAACAACACAACGGCCGCATTCATAAGTGGTGGATTAAATATATTCAGTGTGAAATCCGAGCGCTTGTCGAGAAATCTAAATCGAGGGGGGGTGCCGGGGGGGCCCTCCCCAGCCGACCCCGTCTCCCCACGCCAGCCATACCTTCCCCCCGAACCTAGATCCTCGCTGGCCAACGCCGCTCCTGAATTGCCCGCTAAGTGCACGCCGGTAATTCCTGCTCTGCCCTCCCCTGCCTCTGCCTCTGTGTTCATTCACCGCACTGCAGGTCACAGCAACACGCTTTCCTCGCTCGCTCGCCCGCCCGCCCGCCCGCTCGCACGCTCGCACGCTCGCCCGCTCGCCCACTCACTCACCCGCCCGCTCGCCCACTTACTCACTCACTCGCCCACCCACTCGCTCGCCACACTGCAGGTCACACCACTTCTCTTTCTGCTTCTTGCCTCGCCACTGCTCCACACTGGAATTCCCTCTCCTCTCATCACCGTCGACATCATTGTCGTCACCACCGTCTCTTTTCCACAAGCTCTTATATAACCGGGCTCAAGTCAAGACACGTGGTACACAGTTTAATAGTGCTGTTTGTTGCTGGCCGCTTGGCATTTTGGGCCACTGCTCCGCAACAGTGATGAGAAAAAATGTAACACCTTCCTCTCTCTCCGTACCCCCCCCCCCCACCTTTCCGTACCCCCCCCCCATCATCGCAAACGCCTCCACGTTGTTACGTGACGCAGGGCGATCCATTCACGGATACCCCACTAAACTAACCTGGAGGCATTTTACCTTCAAAGCCTCCTCTCACGCGTCTCCCGCGAATCTCGAACACCTCGACAGCGTTCAAACAGCCGTTGGGAAGAAACAGGGTCGTGCAAAACGAGTAGGGTATCTTATTGACGGATCACCCTGTCAGATGCAATGACGCTGACGATGACATAAACAACAACGTACAGCAGCCCGCTGTTAATCGACTGCTGGATGAAGGCCTCCCAACCACCCCCCCTCCACCCCTCCAAGCCGTGCTTTCGCGTCGAGCCCCCGGGGGTGCGGCGCGAAACGTCGGGCACGCCGTCCGCGACAGACAAACAACGCGGCGTCGGGGAAAGCTGCTGCGGCCGGGACCCCCGGAACTCGGCTCGCGAGGTTCAAGTGCGGCGCACCAACGCCGGCCACGGCCGCTCGCGCCGGTTAATTGTGGGGGGGGGGGGGGGGGCGAAGGGGGGGGGCATCGTCGTTAGCGGCTGTGGACCTAGCCGCCCCCGCCCCCCCTGCTTAGGGCAATGCTCCGTCCACGCTGGTAATTGCCGCCCGCCGCTGATTTTGGAGCACCGTGTGGGCTGTCAGTGACCACGTCCATCGATCCGCGAGGACAGAGCCCACAACACCCCCCCCTACACCCTGCACAGTCCTGTAGCACTGGGTGGGGGGGGCGGGGGTTGGAGGGGGCTGACCCCCCCCCCCCCCAACTTCGGAAGGTTCAGTCCCCCCCCTGTAAAGAATTCTGAAGTCAAAATTAAGCAATGGCAGCAACGGGGTGAGCGCCAGAGCAGAACGCCCGGTAGACGCGGGCGGGTCGCGTCATTACTCATTCCTTTGAGCGTTAAACATCACTTTAAAGTTTGTTTAACGCTGACTGTGCCGAAGCGCCCCCCCCCCCGCCCCCCCATGAGTAATTTAACCCCCCCCCACCACCACCCCTCTCGTGCAGCCACCACAAGCAGCAGGGATTGCTCCAACCTTCGCTTCTTTTCCCTGTGTGTGTGTTTTTTTGAATCTTCAAGAGCGCACGGCGTTTTTGTTTTGCTGCCCCAATTAGACGTTCGCTCCGACTCCGCTTTGCTTAACGATGTCTGTGAAGCCGCGGGTTCCACTTGGAATGCGTTCGTTAGGGATGCGGGCCCGAGATGAAGCCAATCTCAGCTGGGCTGACACTGGCACGTCCTCCCCTCCATCCTGATACGATCGCTCCCCCTCCCTCCTCGTCATCCACCGCCACACCCAGACTGTTTCTCTGCTCACCACTTTTGCGCAATGCCTCAGCCCCTCCTCGGTCGCACGAAGACATCAAAGCCTCCACCAGGCCCCTTCTGCTGGAGGAAGGCCTCCTCCCCAAGTCACGGTGCTCTTTGTGGTGGCATTAAAAAGTCACGTCTTTTCCCCGAAATGATTGAAATTGTGCTTCCGGCGTCGTTTAACGGGATAAAATTCCCGTTTTGGAAATCTCATGTGAGAGAATGGTCCGCTGAATGAGGTAAAACAGAACTACTTCTGAGATCCAGCCGAATCATTTGAATTCTCGGGGCTGGAATTTCCCCCCAATTCAACTGCGAATCCCCAAATGCGACGACGATGGGTTTTGTATCACCGCGCAGTTGGTGGCAGGCCTGACAGCGCCGACCGTCGTCAACTTACCGCACTCGCAGAAAACGAGCTGTAACCCCAGACGCGAACCCAGGCATCTCAGCGGTGCCGGCTCAAGGGTGCCCGCTGATCCCCGAGCCATTCCTTGTCACCCACCTCCTCTTTCATCGAAGCGGCGCAAGGAGAAACCGCACGCAGCCCAAAACGCCCACTTGCTGGAGCAATCCTTCGCAAACGTCCGGCGCGTTTGATTTATGCGAGCGCCGTAATGGCTCGAGTCGGGCAGCATTCCCACTTGGGGCGGGGGGGCTCGCACGTGATGGAGAAGGGGGGTGGGGGTAAGCAGTTGGGGGGCGGGAGAGGTCGGGCGCGGGAGCTTGGCCGTGATCTGCTACCATGAGCATCCAGTGCCATGTGGGTTTACTGCGGCCTATTTCAATCCCCCCAAATCTCCAACTGTGGCCCAACCCTGGACAGATTTAGATCCCCGGCTCTGGCATTTCAGCCTCGCGTGCCATGCGCAGTGGGTAAGAGAGAGATAAAAAAATTTATAAACTTAAAAATAAAAGAGGGCCCAGACTGGGGGAGGGGTGGGGTGGGGTGGGGGGGGCATGTGGTCCAAAGTTCTGGCACACGTCTCATTCAGTTATTTGATGCTCTTTGATCAATTTTCTGCTGGATGATGGCCTCCCCGCGCCTCGTCTCGGTCATGGGGATTGTTCGGGAACACTTCACCACGCTGGTGGTGGACGAGGATTGGTCGGTAAAAAAGTCAGGCTTGCGTCCATTGTTATTTCGTGTTTAACTAGATTGCACGTGGTGTGCCACGCGCCGAAATAATTTCTGGGTTGCCGACTCTGACCATTGTTGCCCCTCCATCACAGAACTACGGGGACCATGAAGCGCATTTTCCGTGGCACGGCCGTTCATACGAGCGGGCAACTGAGCGGGCGAGTGACCTACCCACGCGGATGACCCCGGCAATGCTTGGCCAGGTGTAGGAGGGGGGAAATTGGCTCTCCCTGTAGGTCCGCTGCTGCACCCTGCTCGCCGCGGCAACGCTTCCTTGGTTTGCGTACATGCCGGTGACTCGACAGCGGACGTTTCAGATTTCCGCAAATAGACCTCCGCCCGCGTCAATCCAGGGCTGGCGCAGGTACTTTGGAAGGTATTCACGGTTAAATCCACCACCACCACCCCCCCGGGTTATTTAGAGGAAGAAAATGCCTCGCATTCCGCGTGCGTGCCAGACAGGTCATACATTTTTTGCATGCTATTTTACTTCTGCCATAGGATGAAATCGTTCTAATGAGAAGGGCTTTAAGCATTCAACTTTTAACAATGGAGAAAAAAACCACTTTTCTTCACTAACAATCACAGTTTAACTTTCGCACCGCAAATAACACCCGATACGAACATTGCCAATTATACGTTCATCCGGTAGAGGCCTCCGAAATCCCAAGACGATATATTTTTTCTCGCTACATCAGGGGTGGGGGCGGTGAATTTCACCAACGACAGTTTTCCTTCGTGTGGGAGGAAACGCCGCCATTTACTCACAACACATCTCAGTCCCACACTATAACACCCGGCGAGGCCTGAGTGTGCCACCCACACAGCGGCATAGTTACCGATTGTGTCTATGGGCTGGTGCCCGCCAGCCTCCAAGGGCAACGGTGGGAATTTGGCGAGGTGAACCTTTTCATCCACTGCACAAGAGGGCCCATGCCAACCAGGGCTATGCCAACTGTAGTGGTGCACGTACACCACTAACCACGCCCGACCCTGCGTTAGCTTCCGAGATCTGACGGGGGAATAGTTAGATGACGAGAGATGCTGCCACGGATTAACGGTTAGCAAGCTGGACTTGCCATGCAGAGGTCGACGGTTCGATTCCATCTGCTTGGCGCGGGAGGTTAAAACAGAAGGGCACGTTTCACGCCTCTGTTCACCCAGTGGTATAGAAATGGATACGTGTATGCATGCACGTTGAACTGCTTTCGCACCGCACGTAGCCAACCGTGCTAATCGGAGGCGCGGGGGAAGGACAACACATCGGAGGTGTGGGGTAAGGACAGTGTTGGGCGATCAGTAGATCGCATGCGGTGGGGTAAAGTATGGGTACTCCCACTTCTTCCGAGACGTCTTGGCCAGCGTGGAAGATTAGGCCTAAACACCCTCCAAGAGCTCCCTCTAGCGGAGGCCCCTTCCGTCAGCAGCGGCTTGTGGCAAACAATTTGCAGGTCCGCACCTTCCCCCCCCCCCCCCTTACGAAAACGGCTCCGAGTGCGCGGAACGACGTGAGGTTGACGTAACGCGCGACCGGTCAGTACTAGGGCGAGGGGGGGGGGGGCGCTGTGGCCGCCCGCCCGACCGCCCACCCACCCACGTTAATCGCAGTTCTTAGGTACGGTCCTGCTCCTGACGCTGCTTCGCTGCAGCTCTGCAGATCTCCAAACCCCCCACGAAAGACGATCCACGTTCCCGGGCCACCCTCATCATCAGCGTCCCACATGCCGTATTTCGCCCCGTGTCGATTTGCTGCCCGGATCCCTCCCCCCTCGCCCCCCCCCCCCGCCCCCCTGCACAGGCACTCAATCTCTGAACGCAATTAACATCCACGCATCACTCCCGTCGCTTTTATTCCTCTCGCTTCCAAGGGGTTTCGTCCCTGGAGACGCGGCCCGTCTTTCCCAAAACTGTGAGCGCAGCACGGACACGGAGGAAGGGCTGGGGAGGTGGTGAGGGGGGGGCTGAGCAGTTGGTTGGGGGGAGGGGGCAGTGGGCAGTTCTGGGGGAGGCGATGGGCAGAAGCGCCTGGCGAGGGTCCGTCGGACGTTCATGGTGGCGACTGCATCTCACGGTGCGCTGCGATGGCACGGACTGAAAACGAGAAGTAATTTGCAGCCTCATCGGGCTCTGCCCTGGTCACGCACAGCAGAGGCTTCGGGCGAGCGAGGTGCCGGTTAGATCGCCAATGCAGGCATCCAGAATCCTAGTTTACACTGATGAGCCATAGCGCTATTTTTCACAGATGTCCAGTAGGGGCGGGTCAAAAAGTTACAACAGAAAACATCACATAAACGCGACGTGAGTGCAAAGTATAGGAGAGGTAAGCAAATCACGATTTTTGTTTTTAACCAGGTAAAGACCACTGAGATACGAGCTTTTTACAGACGCAACCTGGCCACGAATAACAGCTCAACGAAAGTGGCTTATCATCGCGTGCACATATATAGCAGCCCAAATACTCATCTAGGTGGGGGGGGGGGGGGTTAATTTGCACGGTACCGAGAGACACCGACAAGCGACAACAACCTTCAACGCAGGCATCACATCTGGTGCCCCATCTCGCCGGGGAGATCCAGTCCACCTGGAACCTGGTACACCTGCAACTCAATGCACCCGTGACCCAGTAATCACGATTGGGTAAAGGTGGGCGGCTCCTTCGTGGTATCTTGGGCATTGCATTTCACGGGCACAAATTGCGTTCTCCCAACGCTAAGAGAGAGAGAGGCAATCGCCACGGCTATAAAGATATCAGTGTTCTTCACTCATTTTCAGAGCGGGAGGGGGGGTGGGTGGACACTTTCGGTGATAAGACATCATCAACGTGTTGGCCGCCACACATTATTTAAAACCATTGGGGCTTGACAGCACGATGATGGCGGGTGTTTTCACGTTTGTGTATTGTCGGGGGGCCCGCACATCAGTAGCCACACTAAAGGCTACCAGGGGCCGCCAGTGGCACGCGGGTCTTGCAATTTTAAAGACGACTTGACACACTTCTCTTGAGATGGCACTTTAGTGAAGAGCCGTTCACTTGACATCAGGCGGAGACCCCACTGGAACAGCCCCGAGTCTCCTGCGCATCTCCCTTATATACGGACCGAGGCCACGCCCCCCCCTTCCCGAACCTTCTCGCCAGCTCTGGACGCTCGCTCCACCGGCAGACCCCATCATTCTCTTCCGTCACCTGACCACGCTCCCTTCTCGATCATTCCCGTAGCCACCAGTCCCTTCACACTCTAGGCTGACTCCCCCGTCATTACCTCCCGTGGCCACTACTCAATTCGCACTGCAGGCTGACTCCCCCTGTCATTACCTCCCGTGGCCACCAGTCCACTCACACCGCAGGCCGACTCCCCCTGTCACTACCTCCCGAGGCCACTAGTCCACTCACACCGCATGCCGACTCCCCCTGTCATTACCTCCCGTGGCCACTAGTCCACTCACACCGCATGTAGACTCTCCTGTCATTACACAAAGAAGAACACTGAACTACCACCATAACGAAGCACGTGATCATGCCCCCCCCCCTATTGCATTAACCTGATGCTTTACAAATTTTTACAAATGCCACCTGCTCTGTGGCCCGAACCATGAGCAGGGTCGCCACCTATCCTGCTTTGTCCAAGGCATCACATCCTTTTGTTGAGGTGGCTGGCGATAAAAGTCCCGGTGTTGTAATACGTCAGTTGTGTCATGGTGATCACGACAATAACGACATCAAAAATACTGCAACCACTCGGGGCTAAGAGTGCAAACGCACGTGTGGTTCTCCCCTAGGCTCGTATCGTGTGAGAGGCGCAGCTCTTCGTCTTATTCTCATCATACGTCCCGTTGTATTTGTATCTCGGATGTGGCAACTAATTCGCCGTGGGGAGCCTCCGTCTCGGGACGATTATTCTGCCCCCCCCCCACCGGAGCCCGCGTGAGAGGCGTCACCGCGTGCCGGGAGCAGCAGGCAAGAGCGCAGGCTCCATCGGGCCCATCCCTTCCGGAGGCAAAGGGAGGGCCCGTCAAACACGCACGTCTGCTGGAAACGGTTTACACAACCTGGACGACAATTTACATAACCTATTTGGGCATATGTGAAAGAGAGCTTTATAGCTCATCGGATTCCTCCGGTGTAATTGCAAAACTAAAATCTAATGCTGAACAACACGTGTTTGACAGGGCAGGCTTAGCACGAGGGGTTTGGGGTTAGGGGCTGCTACCCAGGACCTCAAATATTGAGCCACCCTCCTTACCCTGACCCACACACTGCCTCCCAAACATGTGTGTGCTGCTGTATAACAGATTTAAATGTAGTCAGGTGACTCAGCCTATCATCCATCCCTCCCTCTGGGGGTCGATAAAATATCTACTGTGCCAAAAATGTCCCTGTTTTTGTTGTTGTTGCTGCAGAGCCTAAATAATGTTGGATTCTCTGCCAGTTGCTCAGGGCTGTACACGCGAAGATGAGCGACCACATTTTTTTTATGCTGAAACGCAGCACAAGCGTCGTGCTAAACCCTCAGGTAACGTGACAATTAAAGCCATAGCGTCACCTTGTGCATAACGTTGCCGGTTATGTAAACACAGCTTCGTCATTTCCACATTTGTTTCGCTTTACAATTTTCTTTGCGTATAAAAACAAACCAGAGCCGAAATAACCAAAGGTGAATAACGGTGGAGTGTGTATTGGCGTTTGGGCGTGGGTTGTAGAAACAGGTCAACGGAAGGAATTGAAAATCCCCCGCAAAAAAAAAACCGACATCCAGGCCTCGTGTATCGAGTGCCGTATTAGTTTTCAATTAGGCGTTTCGTTTGTTTGTACGCATCGGCGCTATTTAGGGTGTCGCGGTGAATGAGGAGGAAGTACAACGGAGCGAGGTTTAATTGGGAAAAAGTGGAGCGTGGGTGCGCGCCGATGGATTTATATTTATATTTTTTTTATTTAAGGAGCCAGGTAAAGCAAACAAAAAAACCCCACCGTGCACACTGGTAGATTATACACGAGCCTCGTTCGCACACGCAGCATTTCATTAGCGGCACGGAAGATGACGGGAACCTGTCAAAGGGCGACGCACGTTTTAATGTCTGAACTGACTGTGGGGCCTTTTAGCGCTGGTTATGGGGGTCTCCCAAGTTTTGGCCTACGCTGTACCCAGTTTTTTTATTGTGGAAAGCCTCTAACGCCTCAAGTTACGCTCATATTGGATCATCTTTACAAGAGTTATCGTGATCCCCCCTGATAACAACAGATGGAGAGACGGACGGACGGAGCTAACGCAATAAACGCTTTCAGTCCCGGCAGTTGTGAAGCGTTGGCGTCATGAAAGTCGCCACAACTAAAAGTAAGACTGCTACGCGCGTCTCAGCCTCTGTGCAAAGTTTGCCGAAGGTAAACAATCGCGTCGCAGCGTCTCAGTCGTTCGTGTTCCGCGCGTTGTGGGAGGGAGGCGTTTCCACGGTGGGAAAGATCTTCTTGGTTCTTTCGGTAAAGTCACGTAGAAGGGAAATAATAAAATAATAAAAATAAAACATTATAAAATAATTCTCACGACGTTTCGGCCACAACGCAAGCAGCCGTCCTCAGGTGAAGACCAGGTCTGTCGGCGTCTGAAGACGCTGTCTCCCCGACAGACCTGGTCTTCACCTGAGGACGGCTGCTTGCGTTGTGGCCGAAACGTCGTGAGAATTATTTTATTATGTTTTATTTTTATTATTTTATTATTTCCCTTCTACGTGACTTTACCGAAAGAACCAAGAAGATGAATCCCTGCAGTCACGAAAGCTTTAAATCGGTGGGAAAGATGTTAACTATCTCGCCTGGTATACAGGAGGTTGGTGGGTTCGATCCCGACCCTGACACCTGTTGTATGTTTGGAGTTTGCATGTCTCTCTCCCCGTGGTCGCGTAGATTGTTCTCCGTGTCCGCCGTTGTCCCCTCCCGCATTTAGAATCAACGTGCGTTTCGAATATTTGGCTGCTATGAATGTCCACACGAGAAGCTACTTTCGTTGAGCTATAATTGTGTGGCCAGGTCTGAAAAAGAGAGATACAGCTCCACAGGCCTCACCTATTAAAATAAAAAGTTTTAGTTGATTTGGAGTCCCTTTGTGCCGGGCTGCCCGGCTTACCGGATCATTGTCTGCCATGGCGAGGGAGCAACTCAGAGCTACGCAAACGGCGAGGAAAGTAAAAAAAAAGACAAACTTAGCGGGCGAAACGTGGGTGGAACGCGCGTGTGATGCTTCATATCCGGGCTTACCAAATCCCCCCGCCCCCCCCCCACGAAGCGTGGATTAATTTTCATTCCCATGCAAAAAAAAAGTAATTCCAAGCTTACGGCGCTTTCCCGTCGTAAACGGTCAGCACACTGCGTTTGCAATCCCGCAGTTCGATTTCAACTCCTGAAATAATGGGGAAAGTTTCTTGAATTCCTCCCCCACCCCAAACCCCTCTTGCCTTTGTCCCAGCCAGCCGTGTAAATGAGTTGTGTGTGGTGGGGCAAAGTGTGGGTACGCGAATCTCTTGCGACACATCTGGGGTCAGCAAGGAAGAGTAGGCCAAACCAAATGCCCTTTGGGAGTTTGCTCGCTATAGTGGAGGCTCCCCCTTCCGCCAGCAGTGGTGCAAGCCAGCAATTGCGGGGCCGCGTCTTTACCGATGTATGCACCGCAATGCTGCAGTTGAATGAGCGTCCCGGAGGAGGGTATGGCCAGGTTTTCTCCACCTGCTTCTCGTCCTGCCATCTACGATGGTGATCGGAAATGTGGCCACGTGACTGCAGATACGCCCCTGGTGTGTATATCTGGTTAGTCGACGTACACATGCATCACTCTCATCCACGGCCTGGTGGGTTTTTTCTAGCTTTATTTCGGCTCTGCAGAAAAAACAAACAAACTGGGACATTTCATCGCGGGAAGAAGAATATTATCTCGCATCGGAAGTGGGGAGCGCCATGTGTGTTAAGAGCATTGCTTTCAGTGGTGGGATTAGCAACTGCATCATTACGCAACTGACGAAAACCGGGACTTGCATCGCTCCGGGAAGACAGAGATTTCCCAGGACAGCAGCTGGGCGAGCCGCAGTCAAAAACAGCGGGCTTACAGCTAGCCTCACTCTCACACGCGCGCACACACGCAGTGGTGAACAACAAGAGGACGACCGTGGGAAAACCAGGACAGCTGGTGAGCCGAACAGGGACAAAACCATCATCGTCTCCCCCCCCTCCATCTCCCCCCCCCTCCATCTCCTCCCCCCCCTCCATCTCCTCCCCCCCCTCCATCTCCCCCCCCCCACCCCCCCCCCATCCCCCCCCCAGTTGGCAGGACCACTGACATATGAGGATGCACGAGGCCTGAGTTGGCTCGTTTGTCCATCGACTACCCCCCCCACCACTTATTTATTTATTTACCGATGAACCCCCCCCCTACACCCACCTTAATCAATTAATCATCGCTGTGGTTCAGTTCAGTGCAATGCGTGCAATCACGCAGGAGGAGTGGGGGGGTGGGGGTAGGAAGGGGAAGTCCGTTAAGTTCCTTTAACTGACAGCGTAACCGTGGCAACGGGGCCAATCAATGACCGCCGAGTGCTAATGTGAGCTCCTTTGCCTACCCGCAGTTAGAACAACGACAAAGATCCCCCGTATAGCCTTACACGGACTCTTGGGGCAAGTGCTGAGAAGCGAGCAGCACTTATGAAGTCGGGCACGGCACACGACGGGGTGGGTGGCCTGTCTCCCCATTGCTGATGTTACACACACCACACCAGCTACTCATTTGAGGCCGAGTCGACCTCGAGGAGGCCCATGACCGGTTCAAATAATCATCACGTGTAAGTCGAGTCACAGGGTTTATAGCGCAGCGCGCTAACCGCTACACACACACACTCGGACGCACACACACATTCATGGGCACATCAACAAAGCTGGGGTTTGCTGGAATCCAAACTCGAGGCTCTGTTCAGAGAGTCGTGGTCGCTTTCAGAGAGCACTTACAAACTGTGAACAAATCGCCGGGAATGTGCCAGATCGTGGGCAGATCTCGCCAGATCTTTCCAGATCTCGCCAGATCTCGTTAGAGCCTGCCAGATCTCGTCATATATTTATTGCCAGATCTCAGCAGATCCCAAGCAGGGTGGGGAGGAGTCTGGATAGTGATTCGATGGGTGACCACCACCATGCACACACAGGTTGTCATAGGGCTGCAGGACGACGCAATGGGAACCAGAGTGGTGAAGTATGGTCATATAATCTCCACTCGCATGGGCATGCCAAGGAAGGCCTTCATCCAGCAGTGAATTGACAAAAGGGCTGTAGGTTTATATACGATTAAAAACGATATTTTATTATTTTATTATTTCCCTTCTACGTGACTTTACCAAAAGAACCAAGAAGATGAATCCCTGCAGTCACGAAAGCTTTACATCGAAAACAATTTTACGATTACAAACTTACACGGAAAATGTCTACCGACTGTGCCTGTGACCACATAACCCTGAATGCGCCTGATGCCATCAGATATTGGAAGCTAAGCAGAGGGCTTCAGCCTGGCTAGTGACCGCAAGGCGTTGTTCTCGGCGTGGGCTGTGAAGCGAGCAGGGTACGGCAGCGCCGGGTGTCACCCCCTCGTCTGCAGCGTGGACGCTAGATGTTCTTCCGGGGTCTCCGGCTCATGATCACACGAAGGCAAAATTTTCACCACTCGAGGGAATCGTGGCCACACATCCCAATGTAGCAGGGCCCTCCTGAATTGTCGGTTCTTGAGACCGAGTGCGGTTTTTTTTTATTTCTCCAGCGGTTAATACATCGCCGAAATTTTTTTCCCCATTCACTACGGTTTACAACGAATATTGAAAGCGACAGCGCGTTGCATTTGTCTGTTAGCCCTATCGTGTTGTCCGTTAACTTGCGGGATCATGACGTCACTCGTAATGACAATCCTACGTCAGTGAAAAGCGGGTTTTAAACTCTTGTTGCTATTCACGACTTGCCCCCCCACCCCCCGAGAGAAAACCCGGGCAAATTGGTCAAAGGTTTGTTCTTATCAATAACTAAATACGCAACCAAACACAGCCGTCACGCTCTGTCTATTTGATGCGTGTGATGGTTGTAATCGTTCTACGATCAGTTTAATCGCAGTCGGCCCGGGCCGACTTGTGTTTGCGGGGAATGTAATTGTTTATAACACGGAATAATGTTCGTACTATATTTTCGATTTCTCACGTCGTGACAAATGAGGCAGTTGGTTTTTTTATTTGCTCCGGTTTCTATTTGCTTCATGGCTGTCACTTAATCTCGACTTGTTTGGCTTTTGTCAAGAGGTTACTCTTGACAAATGAGACTTCTATCCTGGTCTCCTCGAGTGTCTCAGCTGGCCACACAACAATATAAACCCGTGTCACCTGGTTACACAACAATATCAACCCGTGTCACCAGGTTACACAACAATATCAACTCGAGCGACCAACCGACTGTGGGGCCTTGCTGACAGCACACGGAGCGAAGCGAGGCATAGCCGGGAGAACGCGGTTGTTTGGCATCAGGAGCAAACCTGCCGTAGGGGTGACCAACAGGGGAAGAAAAAAAAACCTCAGCTGCGAGCACTCGCCACGGCAATAAAACTTTGCTTTATTCTCAGCGCTCAAAAGGCAAAGAGCACCCCCTGTGTATAACTGTATACGACCCAGCTGCCATTGTGCCCGGGCTTGAAAGTGGTTAAAGCAAACGGAGGGGCTTCCGCCGGGTTAACAATCGCGGCGTTGTGGTGGCGATGGCCTCGGTTCCACCGCCGCGGACGTTAACGCGGCAGCCGCAACAAGCGCCGATGTGAGGAGCCAGGCGTTGCCCGTGGCCGGGTTGACCCTCGCGATCCGAGGTCAATTCCACCAGCTGGACGGAGAAACCTCCGCTGCCGTCGCCAGCGCCACCACCACCACCGCCACCACCTCTAACGATCCAGCCGATTTAACAATCCGGCCAGCACTTGCGCACGAGCCATCGTCCCCATTCTCGCCAAAACTCAGTTATTTTTAAAATCCTTTATATTAAGTTCACTTGCTTGCGCGCTTACGACCGTGCAAATCTTTCGGTCGTTTTTTAACTCACTTCCCGTGATCCAATCGAGCTGACATTTTGCACACAGACTCGTTGTGCGTGACAATTTATTTTCGTGGAAATTTTTTTCCATAATTTTACACTTTTTAGGAAAAAAGAAATTATATTTAATTACCAATTGCTTAATGGTGGCAGGCAATCATCTGACCCATAGGTGGCAGCCATCTCAAGCTAGAGGACGAGAGGATTCTAGCCGCCACGCATATAAAGGATTCATAGTGAAAAACTTTGTTTTTACGGGTTAATTTTTTAATTAACGGTGTGGACGATGTCATTGCCCTGCACGTGTTCTCTAATCCTTGCGTTTCTCTTTCAGCCTCTCAATGTCATTCCAAGCATGTATCTCTCCGTGTCACCACCGTGTGTGCACTTTGTGACTTGATACAAAAATAACACGTGTTTAGTTAATCCCAGGTCTCCCTTTATAAATAATCTTCTGGTCTCAAAGGGCTCTTAGCTTATCATAAAGGTCATCTATCTGCCCATATAGGTCTATGAGCCTCCACCTAAGTCTATGGGTCTCCTATGTAAGTCGGTGTCTCAATGTAATTATATGAGTCACTTTGCAAGTCTTTGTGCAAGATGAGTCTCAAAGTACTCGATGTGTTGATATGTCAGGTCTTTTATGCAATATATGGGTTTCTCAATTAATGGTTCTTTATGCACCTCTATGGGTTTCTACGTAAGTCTTATGGGTCCCTATGTAGGTCTGAGGATTCCTTTGGAATTATATGGTTTCCTATGCAATCTATGGGTCTTCACCTAAGGCAATGGGTGTCTATACGAGCCTTACGGTCTTCAATTTGTATGAATGTTATCTCTACCAGCCAACTATGCTTTAATGTAGTGTTTTTTTGCAATGTTTCATGTGTTATTTGTGTTCGGTTATCTCCATTCCAATTCTCTGCCCAACTCCACCTGAATGCATCCGACCTTGTCCGACCTTTGAAGCTAAGCAGGCTTGAGAGCCGGCACGGTGCTCGTTGGGTGATCACCACCATGCACATCAGCTTATTATAATAGGGCTGCCGCTGGGCTACTTGGTGGCCACCACAGAGGGCAGTGTAACAAAACGAAATAGTTGTACCGCACTTTCTGTGCGCCCACATACATTCTCAATGGCATCGCCAATCCGCAACTGACCAGGGCGGTGAAATATGGTCAATCGCCCTCCTTGACCGGCACGGTGTGGAGTGGCCTTCATCTAGCAGTGGATTAACCAAGGGCTGCGGATGAATTGAATCATTACAATTGACGGTGTTTCTATTTTTGAGCAATGACGTCAACGTTCCGTTTCATGGGAAATATATTTCATGATTACAATTTTACTTTTCCTTTCGAGCAAAGTCATGGTTGAATTTTTATCGTATATTTTTTGTATTTTTAAGCCCATGCGTAAGCTCCCGCGGCAGATGTCATTATTTGACTGTACTGCGTGTGCATTACGCACTATATTACTGTGTGCTTTGTGTGTGCGCGCACAAAGATGATCACGTGGCACAGACCTCGACGAAGATTTACCACCGAGCTAATGTTGTTACTAATTCACAGGTTTTAGACTGCAAACAAAAAAATAATGTGTCGCAAGCAAAGTGTTTCTCTCTCAAGCTCTACGTCTTCTACGCATGGGCGAGCGGTAAACGAACCTGTGAATGTGTAACGCATTAAAGAGGGTGCTGCCCTATGGAACAATGCCGCCACCCCCCCCCCCCTCATTGACTCCCTTACCCCGCTCCCAACCCAACTACCCCCCCTCTTTCCCCTGGCAGTATTTACATCCTAACCACGGGGGGGGGGGGGTGTGGCTGGGGATGTTCTGTAGGCACCCATTAAATGGAACAGCGGCTCCCTGGCGCGTTTTCGTGCTGTGGCCGGGAGTCGTTCCGAAAGATGGTCCGACGTTTCGCCCCCCCCCCCCACGTGCTGGAGCCAAATATGTTGCAGAGAGCCGCACAGCAATAAACAAAGACAACGATCCCCCGTGTAGCTTTTAACAGACTGTAGGGGCAAATGCTGTTAGCAAGCACCTATGAAGGCCGGCACGGCACACGGGGGGGTGGGTGGCCAGCACCACGCCCGGCCGCCTTCGTCTCAAAAGTGGCGATGTTAACACACCAAACCAGATACTCGTTTGAGGCTGAGTCGACCTAGGGAAGGCGCAGGACCGGTTCAGGTAATCGTCACCGGTGTTGGCCGTGAACGGGAATCGAACTCGGGTCGCCGGGTTCGTGGCGCAGCGCGTCAACCACTGCACCACCGCTCCCCCCCCAGCAATACCACCACGGACACTTACGAGCGGTGAGCGAACGGGCGACACGGCCGTGTAACGAGCGAGCGCGCGGTGTTCAAGCCCGAGCGAAACCGCATTGCAGCGGGCCCAGAATCCATCGCGAATCGTGTCGTGGTGTTAGCCGCCGCACGCGCACATTCATTTGGCATCATCGTCATCGGCCATTTTCGATCCACTGCTGGATGAAGGCCTCCGCCCCCCCCCCACCCCACCCCCGCCACCACCAAGCCGTCGCCAACCTCTTAACTTGCCGATCCGCACCGACCGCATGGACACCTGTGAAAAAGAGCTTCATAGCTCGTCAGATTCCTCCAGGATCCGTCGATGTTAACAATCCACCCAAGCACCTGCCCCGCAGGGCTTAATTTTACGAAAAATACAATAATCTAGAGGAGGGATTGTTTTAGCACGCAGAGATGAATTAAAGTTAACACACTGTGTCCAACAGCCCTATGGGCTTCATCTTCTTGGTTCTTTCGATAAAGTCACGTAGAATGGAAATAACAAAATAATATAAATAAAACATAATAAAATAATTCTCACGAATTCTCACAAGCCCTATGGGCCTTTCAGAACAATGTGTCCCGAGCAGCACTTTGCGTCAGGGGGTAAATCTGGGAAGCGGGATTGTCTTCTGTGGGTCTCATCAGCAGAGTGCGGCCCATTAAATGAATACTTCCAAACCAATGCTGAGTGCATCCAGAGGGACTCCACTAGAGCACCCTGTAGTGGAGGCCCTTCCACCAACAGGGGCATGAGCAAGGAATTGCGAGACTGCGCCTCTATCTCACCTATTTATTGTTACCATTGCCCACAATGTAGTAGCGCGTAACACACTTCCGTACAATTTGATTCGGTATTTTTTTTTGGTTTTCTACAGAAAATAAAAAAGATAATAAATGCAAAGACTGCCGCCCCACTACGGTATCGACGCTTCCCAGGGGGGGGTGGGCAGCTCGTCTCGCAAAAGAGAGAGGTGATGAATCTCAATGGGGTCTCTCACCCGACTAAATAAAGGACAGCGACGGAGTAAAGTGCATCGTGATCCAGACCCTTAGAGTCATGAATCATCACATGCAGGTCAGAGCGAAGGGCTCGCCTCTCATTCTCTTTCGCTTTCATCCTTCCGACGCGCAGACACAGCGGCGCGGCGCGTTCCCCTCTTCCCCGCGAAGCAAATGTCCCCGATTAGGTTCAACGAGTGAGCGTCTCGGCTTGACGTGTCGAATGCTGCCGAAGGAACGCGACGCGTTCGAGGGATGCGTCCGCCCAGGTGGTCGGGAGGGTGGAGATGGAGCGGATGATTTCTGCACGCTCGAGAGATGGCTGAGTCAAAGCCGATGACGACGGTGACGGCGGCGGCGGTGGTGGTGATGATGGTGGTGGTCGTGATGATGATGGTGGTGGTTTCAGGACGGGCGATAATGCGTGAGCAGCATGCGGATTAATTTTTTTTTTCCGGAGACGTCCGCTCGTAACGGCGAAGCCGTCGGTCGTGCGTGCACATCAGCGGATATCTGCCGAATTAATCCGCGACGGCGTCGGATGAAAAGAACCGTCATTCATCGTCCGTCTAACATTCTCTATCCACTGCTAAACGGTGGCGGCCTGCAACGAGTCAGTAGACCCGCACTCCAATCACGCCCCTCACCTAATGACATTTCACGAAGGGTTTCTGCCGCATATTTTCTGAGTAAGTTGAATTTGGATGACAATGAGTTAGTTGATGGCGGTTGACGTTTGATTCAAGGTCAATTAAAAAACTAGAGATATATTTTTACATTTTACCAGGTAAGACCCACTGAGTTATACAGCTCTGTGTCAGAAGGGACTTGGTCGCAAATTACAGCTCAACGAAGTGGCTTATTGCATGGAAACGTATGGAGGGAAAAAAAAACAGGGGACCTGGAGAAAAATCCATGCGACCACGAGGAGAGAGACACCCAAACTACAAATATACAGCAGGCGTAAATGGTCGAGATCGAACCCACGACCTCCTGCATAGCAGGCGAGGTAGTTAACTTCTCCTAGCCACTGTGGGCGCCCTCTGAAACCATGCGAGAGGCGCCGTTAACTGCGCGCATCCCCTCCATGTTGACACCGCTATCATCTCCCAAGGCAGCGCAGCTGAAAGCAAAGTGGGTGCATTGCCCCCCCTCACCTCCCTACTCTCACCCCACCCCCCTCCTCTTGCCAATGCCAGCCACACGGCACAGGAAATGCGTGTGCCACACAGCTGAGCCCACAGCCCACTTATCCCGGAGCCAGGGTGCCAATGGGAAATCTGGGCCCGTGTCCGGGCTGCCCGGTTTTAAAACCGCTCATCGTGCAAATGCAGGGCCAGATGTGCAGCTGTTCTCTTGGGTTATTCGTGAGCACTTTCCTAAGGCCGGAAAAGGCCCCGTTCCCAGTGGTCATGGGAACGCGGCGCTCGTGATGCGGTAACAGCGCCCACGTGGCTCCCCGGGACGAGGGGATGAGCCTGCAGTCATCCACCGAGCGAGCAGACGCAACCGGAGGAAGCAGCGTCGACGCAATTCCACTCAGCTCCTTGCCACGCACGCTGCCGCCAACCCACCGCCACCCAAACCTCTCCCCGTGCACCCCCCCCCCCCAGCAGCAGCAGCAGCAAAAAACAGCAGCGAGCTCGCGCACGCCACTTAAAATCAATATTCATCTGCAAGAAAACAAAGTACCACTTTTATTTATTTTTCATGGCTATTGTGCGCCGCCCGTATAAATAATACATCGCGCCTGTGACGGAGGCGGAGCGGGCGGGGAGGGAGGGAGGCGCGATGGATTCGTGGAGCCAGCGGCATAGCGGCGGCATTTCGTGGAAGATGGAGTGGCGCGTGAATGCCAGCCTGGGTGCCCCCCCCCCCTCCCTGGGTGCCCCCCCCCCTCCCTCCCACCCCCTCCCACGTCTCGACAGCTCCATGGGAGGGAAGTGGCAGAGGAGTGGAGGGGCTTATGGCTTGCGGGGGGGGGGGGGGGTTAAGCACCCCCGGTTGTTAAAGGTCAGTGCCCCCCCTTCTTATAAATTCGCATGCTGTTATATTCGCGCGAATGGAAATGTATCGAGGGGGAGTTAAATGGATACAATTCTTAAGGAGACTACACGGGGCGTTTGCTGTGGAGCCGTATCTCTGTCATGGCAGATACACGGATTCTCTGTCTGCACGCATTCAACCGGGGTGGTGTTTGCAGGCTTGATGAATATTGAGTCTGCAGCTAAGCCGACAGGCCCGATGGACTTAAATACGATGTTGTTTTTTACGTGTAGGCAAAACACACAAGGGAGTTCTGCGTATGTTGAACGCCAAGTCATCTGATATTATTGTAACGGTACAGGATTAATAGACCGTTCGGGCACACTTTGGATGGGAGCTTGGCAAAACGGCGAAAAACAATTGACTGTTTAACATTTAGGCTTTCGTTACCAATATTGTCCATAAGAGGCTTTTGGGGTTAGAGCGCGTAAATATAAATGTGTCGTTAAACTCGCCACCACCCCACATTGTAAATATTGTGGGTTTACTCTGCAACACGCCGGTTTGCTGTACTAGTAACGAATTGGCATGTTCTGTTTACGTGACAAACCTTACTCATTGGCTGTGTTGGGTGGTGGTGGGTTTAACAACACATTTATATTTACGCGAACTAACCCCAGAAAAACCTCCATTATGGATAACAAGGAACCAATGGGCGACGCCTGTGACAGCTGTTGTGGGGGCGATCATGATGGCAAACGGCTTCCAGTGTCTGCGGACTTGGCACTGATGAATACAGTGCTCAGGGGGGCAGGATGGGAGTACAGGGTAGACTTCGCGCCGTTCTAGAGTACCAGTGTTGAGGCAGTGGCGTGGCCGTGCTCGCAAGCTCGCAATGGGCTCACGTGCCAGACAAAATTGAACAATAGGCCCCATTTCTCAACGGAACATTTTTTTTTATTTTGGCAGGTAAGGCCCACCGAGCTATGTGGCTCTTTTTCAGGAGCGACCTGGCCACAGGTGATAAGCTCAATGGCTTATTACGTGGAAATGTACAGCAGCCCAAAAAATACTCCGAACGCGTGACGTTGATTCTAAATGTGGAGGGAAAAACCGGAGGACCCGAAGAAAAATCCACGCGACCGCGGGAAGAGAGACACGCAAACCTCAAATGTACAACAGGCGTCAAGGGTTGGTATCGAAACCCACGACCTCCTGTAGACCTGGCGAGGTAGTTAACATCTCGCCACCGTGGCGCCCTTCTCAATCCTTTGCACCAGGGCCCTTGCCAACCACACCACGCCACTGAGTTCATAGGAACTGATCTAGCGGAGTGCAGGTGGTGATGGGGGGGGAGAGTGCGTGCCGCAAGGTAAACAAGTGTCAGGGAGTACAGGGTACAAAGGTTCAATATACACGGAGTTCGGCAAAATAGGTACAGGGGTTCAAGGTATACGGGTTGTAGGAGCACGTGCGGGGATTATACAACCTAGGTCTGTCCTGGCACATTGATTTTATTTTATTATTCGCAGCAAAAAAGACAGATTAAAGACAACCAGTGCAAATAAAAAAAGAAACAAGGTAAAAAAAAGTGCACCAGGTGAGGTTTCAAACCCAAGAGGGCTTGGCTTATATGAAAACCACACACCAAAATAAAATAACGATGTATATGCAAAACAGATTGTTCAATCAATTAAAGTTCAAAAAAAAGCAAACCGATTACAACTAAACACGTTCAACTCAGTGTCCAGTATGCCTCGGACCCGTGGCTACTGGTCACGCAGCCAATGCAGTCAAGTGACAAGTTCCAGGTGTATTTGTTTGCTTGCAGGCAGGTGAAGCGAGTATCGAGTCTCAGTCGCAAGAGCGACCCTGCGTCACCACAGCGACACGAGCGGCACAAACATCGTAAACATGCAGCAGGGGAGCGAATAGAACCCAAGAGCAGTCAACCGGCGACCCGTAAAGTATCAAGCGCGATCTTTAGCCCCTGAGTTACAGGAGTGCAGCGTACAGGGGTTCAGTGATACAGGTGAACAGGCAGAGATGGGCAAATACGCCCACGAACTGCAAGTTACTGGAGTGATGTAACGGGGAGGTCATTATGACCAAGTTCAACCGTGTCTCGTGTAATTCGGATGCAAATGGAGTTTTTTTTGCATCCCAAATTTAACCGTCGAATTAAATGAACCCATTTGATGATGCGAATTATCTGTGTGGTTCATAGAGCGGAGCCGGCCATCGACATTCAAGGTGGGGCCCCCCTTGTTAAAAAAACAGGGTCCGAATTGGCCAGGTTCGTAAATTACGCCGCAAATGACTCACTTTGGACCACACGCAGCAGCAGCAGCGATCATCGCCCCGCTACAATATCGGCTAATCTCCAGGCCAGGTACCGAAGTCAACCCTTGCGCCACGCAGGGACAGCTGCCACTGGGGGGTGCCCCATATTTCTAACGTGGCGAGATGCGATGTGCAAGCGCTCAGCCGGAGAGCGGCCCACGTGGGTTCACCACGGAGTGCGCGGGGCCTGCCGGCTCAAGCACCGCACAGCGCACGCGGTGCGCACGGTTCACGCGAAAGAGAAGGGCGCTTTACAAGGGGAGCCACGAGGGGTGTTGGGGACGGCTGCGGTTAAAGCAGCTGCTCGAGTCACCCCGACTGCGATGGTTGCAGGGCAACCTCCCTCCCCGCGAGACAAAGGGGGGTAAAGTTGTTTGGCTGCCTCCGTGGAGTACCGAAGCGTGTGTGTCTCTTAACAACACCGGGTGCAGCTGGGCAGTAAACGTAATACAATCTGATGCTTTTCATTATTATTTTATATTACCACCGCTACTACTACTACCGCCACCACTTCTTTCTTTCGTCCGTACGGCTGATGTCGATGCAAAGCAACGACTGCCATCTCACGTCGAGGTGGGTCAAGGCAGATAGCCACGTCAGGAGTCGCGGAGTGTGATCGCCGTGACGTCTCCCTCGTACTTGTTGATTGGAGGCGGGGGGGGGGGCATTCGCGTGATTCCACGTTGCACGGTCCTGTTCTCGATGACCGCAGCCGCACGCTGCTGGGAGTTTTTCATGTTTACGTTTGTGCATCATCAGCTATCTGCTGCGGTTTGTGCAGTGGATTAGGTGTAGGGTGGACCATGAGCTTCGTGGAAGATCAAAATCAGGGATCTTCTGCGTTGGTTCTTTCACTGCTATTACCCTTGCGCTGCTGATGCTGCTGCTCTTTCCAACGACCCCTCCCGTAAAGGAATTTTCGCCGAGTGGTAGAGATGATAAGGGTCCCACGGTAACATGCTGGTGTCTGGAAACTTGGCCTGCCCCGTGTGTGCGCACGTGCGCGCGTCTGCGTGCCAACATCAGCGGCGAATATCTAAACGGGTCCCCGGGACGACCCATGCAACGTCAACTCCCTCTTTAACGAGCACCTGGTGCGGTGTGTAAACATCGCCACTGGGGGAGACAAAGGCGGCCGGGCGTGGTGCTGGCCACCCACCCCCTCGTGTGCCGCGAACAGCACTTGCCCCAACAGTCTGCAAATGCTACACTTTGTCTTACACTTCGATGCGCTTTTGGGTCACACCCTGCGTGACTTGGCACGATCCCTTTGACGTATTCGCTGCACCACAACATCTCCCGGCTGGAGCGAAACGTCGGACATCGTGCCGTACGACACTCGGCACAACCCAAACACAACACGAGGGAGAGGCTGTACACAGCATGTGAGCGGCGGGGTGGGGGGGAGGCTGGTTGTTTGTGTGCACGCGTTGGTTGGGTGGGGGGGAGTCAGCCGTGGTTCAGTCGTGAATATTTGGTGGCGAAAGTGTGGCGGGGTTGGCATCGACACCCATCCCCCGTCCTCGAGTGCCATGCCAGTCAGCGATGATGCTGGCATCCTAACCCTAACCTCACGGCGGTTCCCCTGTGCCCACACAAGTGGCACAGTGTGGTTGGCACGGACGCTGGTGTGAGGATTTAAATGCTCACCCCCCCCCCACCGCCCTGTCCAAATGTATCTTACCACCTCTTCGTAGCCCGACGCCTGGGGTCCCTCTGAGCCGTGGGGGACCTGCACATCGGCACTGATTGCTCACAGGATAGCTATGCCAATGACTATCCACTCAGCTCTCTAGCCCTTCTATATCAGCATCATCACCATTATAATATACAATCATCACTCGGCTGTCTCTACCCCTTTCTGAACATCATTCACATCAGTCACAGTGGGGTAGTGTTGCTGGCGTGGGTGGGGGCCCTGGTGCAAGGAATTAATTGTGTGTGTGGGGGGGGCATCCTTTTACAATCCCCCCCCCCCAACTCTCAGTTGATTGGAGCCTGGATGCCTCTGCTGCAGTCAGACCGCCTGTACACTCAGTAGCTGCGTCACTCACCGGGATTTGAACTCCGGTCGCCGCCGGGTTCATAGTGCGATGCGCTAACCATTGCATTACTTCTCCCTCCAATCGTGTGAAATGGGCGTGTGTGAAAGGTGTGCGTGTGGGGAGCGGTATTGTAGCGGTTAGAGCGCTGCACTGCGAACCCGATGACCCGAGTTGGATTCCCGCTCACGGACAACACCAGTGACGATTATCTGAACCGGTCCTGGGCCTGGTGCGGTGTGTAAAACATCGTCACTGGGGAGACAAAGGCGGCCGGGCGTAGTGTTGGCCACCCACCCCCTCGTGTGCCATGCCGGCCTTCATAGGTGCTCGCTAACAGCACTTGCCCCAACAGTCCGCTAAGGCTATGGGGGGGATCTTTGTCTTTGTCCTTTATATATGATATGAACCCAGGTCTCACCTGATAAATTGGGCTCCCACCTGGCTTCAAATACAGTAAAGGTATTGTGTTTCCGAACGTGAGGACGAGCCCGGTGCGTGTAAACAGGGCTCAATTTCTCACCGAATATTTCCCTCCATGTCACTGGGAGAATAATGCACGTGGCACATTGCTGGTTGCTACATTTTGTTCCCATCACCACTACCACGGTTGCTGTTCCTTTGGACTTCCCTCGAAGATTCCTCCACCCAAGTTGAGGACTCAGCCGACCTGACACTGACTCTTCCGTCTCATCCACACTGTCTTCAACCACTACTACCACCACCAATGGCTGCAGGCCTCAATAACACTTACTCAATCACCCACCCACTCACCCACACACTCAAATCACCCACCCACTCACCCACACACACACTCAATCAGCCAACCACTCGCCCACTCACCACACCGCGGGTCACCTCACTGCTCTTCTCTACTTCTTCCCTCGCACTGCTCCACTTTCGAATTCACTCCTAACCGTCATCGTCGTCTCCTTTCCCCCGAAGCTTGTATAACAACGATAACCTTGCTAAACTCAAGAAACGTGTTATACTCTTTAGCTCTGGCAGCTTTTAGAGCGTGCAGTTTGTTGCTGACCGCTCGGAGTTGTGTGGCCCTATCGGCCTGTGCTCTGCGTCCACGATAAAAAAAAACAAATCCAAGCTTCCAGACCACTTTGTCATAATTTACAGCAGCTCATGCGGCATTGACTGCAGGCTGGTATCTCGCACGACGGCTACTCGCAAATTATCCCCCCAGCGATGAATCACGCGCTCCCTAACGCGGGCCCTCCTTGTGAAGTCCACGCACGTGGGGCTGCTGAACGGGCCAATTACGGGAGGAATGAGTACAATTGACCGGGTCTGGATGCACTTCCACATCGGTTCCTCAGTGGAACGAATGTGAATTCTTGGGGGTGCAAATGTATTTTTTTGGGGAGAGAGGGAAGAAGAATGAATGAGAAGCGTGCTGTCGTGGGGGTGGTTCATTTAATTTCGCTCCGCGTCTTATCGAGAAGGGTGGATCCAGGATTTGGGACTTATGGGGGCTACCCCAGTTGCCTCGGCTGCCCAGGATGCCCCAGCTGCCCCGGCTGCCCCTCGGGGCAGTTGTTGGTTGCTGCCCGCCGGTTGCATTGCACCGGGGCTGCGCTATCGTTTTTGTTTCGTCTCTCCCCCATCGCTCGTGTTTCCCTGCCCTGTCCCAACCCGTCCCACCCACCCCACTTCTACCCTTAAAATAGAGCTCACCTTTGCACGGCGTCTGCAAGATACGGCTGCACTCAGGGACGCTATAAAAATCGAAATCCTCCTCGCTGTTGACGTTTGGGTTGGCCGGGTCCTTGCCGGGTCTTTGCCCGCGCGAGTGGCCAATTCTCCCCCGACGGCGGCAGAAAAATCATGGCGGTCGTGGGAAATATTCTCCGGCGTCCTTCACGGAATCTCTCATTGCGTTCTGGGAACGCGGTTGAGGCCTCTTGTGCGGAGGTGCATGGGCGTGTGGGAATGGATCGCGTGACCACCCCGTTGCCCTGCAGCGACAGGCCGTCACTCAGCCGTGCTCCGTTTTCACCGCTCTCGCCCCCCACCCCCCCAAATCCTCTACCCCCCCCACCTCCGCCAGCGCCACCCCCCACCAGCACAACTATTTTTACGAGCGAAAAACAATTCTAGTTACTTAGACGCAACTCCGCTCCGCGCGCCGTCGTCATAACCCCGCGCTCGAGACTCGACCCCCGCGGGACGAAGATCAGCGAGCGTTGCCGGAGAGGAGGCGTGTGACCTCCCGTGACCTCCCGTGACCTCCCGTGACCTCCCGCGGCCAAGACGTAGAGATACCACAAAGGGAATTCTGGGCCAACAGGTCACTTGAAGGGGTCTTGGAGGTAGCCCTCAGCGCAGTCTCTCGGGGTAATTCCGAGCGTGCGCCTCCAACCACGCTTCTTCGCTCAACTGTTCAGATTTTTTGTTCCATTTTCTTTGTCGGTGTCCACGTGTCAAGTCCGTGCGTCACAGCAAGCAGGTAAATATTCACGGATTTGAATGCCCGTACACGAGCGGCAATAACAGTGGCAAATGAAAAACACATGGGGTGAAAGTGTGTGTGGGGGGCGGGGGTAAGTATTCTGCTTCAGAGCAGTGTGGAACGACGGAGAGATTTGACTGGCTTACAGCGAGGGACCCCCGCACTTTGCCTAGATGGCAGAGTCTTGGAAACAATGGGAAATTTCAATAACGTTTACATGCGACCAGCTTGCCTTCAATCAAATCACCCCGGCATGCATCTCACCTTATCAGATCTCGGAAAGCTAAGTGGGGACGAGTCTGCACAACGCGTGGACGGGCGATCACCTTGCGTAAACCTCTGTCACGCTGGCCCGACGTCTTGTGAAAAGAGGCGTGTTGTACCCACACTTTACCCCACCACTCGCGACTTGCCGACCGTAGACTCAACTGTGGTTGTTACCCATTTGCACCGGCTGGCTGGGTGGACAGAGGCCGGCCCGGGGTGGGGGGGGTGGGTGATCGGGCGGAACTTGAGAAAACTCGCCCCCCCCCCCCGCCCCCATTGCTTTGACTGCCGGTGCCGAGAGGTGGAAATCGAACCCTCAAACCTCCGGCTCTGCGAGCCCAGTGCACTGCTGACCGTCACACCGCTAGCGGCGGCGGCAGCAGCGCCCCGTCACGCTCATTTCTCATCGCCAGTCACCGGCAGCGGCTCGACGTCGCTGAGTTAGGACTCGGTCGAGCGGCAAATGTTAGCCGGTTAACCTGAACTACCACGGCGCGGCTCAAGCCGGCGAGGTGCAAGCGGAGCTTCCACCCCAACCGGGGGGTGGGGGGTGGGGGGTGGGGGGGGTGTGCGCAGCCATTGACTGTGAGTGTCTTGGGGCTTGGGGGGGGGGGGGGTCCGGACACACTCCCCCCCCCAAACATGTTCAGCAAAGGCCAAGAGACACGCACAACATGCATTTTATGGACGAAAATAGCGGTGTTTTTGGAGTGCTGTGTTTTTTCTCCCTCCAGACAAGGCGACGTCAAACTCCCACCGCTGAGCGAGGAGGACTGCGTGCAGGAGACGGGAACTGCCTCCATGCTCGCTTCACGAGCGAACTAGACGTTAGCACTCGCGTTAAAATCTACTCTTCATCGACACACTGCGGGGGTAAGTTACAGTGTTACAGATGCGATGACCGCCCCCCCCCCTTTCTCCAGTGTGAATAAATCACTTTCACTTGTAAAGGAACTCTGAAGTCGAGGTAGTGGGGGGGGTGAACGCTGTGCTAATCTAACCACTAGCCATAGCTGGCAGTACACCAGTCAAACTCTCTGTGCGGCGGGCCGCGCGGTCGCCGGCGTTCACCGACCACGCCACAACGACAACCGCCACCGCCGCCGGCGCCAACCGCAGCAGCAGCAGCCACACCGCCGGAGAGGTCATGAACCCGACACCCGAAGCCTTCACAGCATCATCCTCTTGTGGGTCCCCGCCGACAGCTCCCCCCCCAGCCCCTTTTATCTGCGCCTGCATTCCTCGGGAGAGGGATACGCCCTCTAAACGAGCCGGCGTGCCAGTGACGGTGGGAGACCTCTCATTATTATTATCATCATCATCATCGTCGTCAAACTTCGCCGCCACCGTGGAACGCATTGGGAGTGTTCGGTGGCCTTCCTCCCGTTTGGCGGCGGGGAAAGTTGACCAGCTTGTCGAGAAAGCTTCCGGGCACGTGGAGCGAAACGTCGGACATCGTGCCCGAGCTAAGTGCGGCAACACAACTCGGTCCGAGAGCTATAGAGCGGCGGCAACTGCGAAAACCCACGCCGTCAATCTTTGCCTCGAAACGGATTCCCAGAGTCATTGGAAAGATGCGGTGGGCCGCGGGGAGAGATGCTGTGGGAGGGAGAGACGCGGTGGTTACAGGAATCCCACACCAGTGAAGGATAACAGCCTTCACCCAGATGCTTGTTCATGCCTGGCAGATAAGGCCACGAAGTTTGCTGGGGTATGATTTAGTAAAATTCACAGCCAAGGTGCAGTGGGGGAAAGAAATACAACCTCGGTAATTCACGGAAAACGTTCATTCAACAAATATTTTCTAATTCGTGGACTCCGTTTAGAATTCACGAGGGATTTACAGCCAGTTGTCGTTAATTCTCTGCTGGATGCAGTCCTGCGTTTGAATCTGCGTGTGAGCCACCCTTGATAAAAAAAATAAAAAAGCAGACTTCTCAATACATTCCCTCTGCTCCTCTGCCGATGACCGAGTGTTTCTTTCTCTCCGTAAAAATAAATATCCACACCGATTTTTGCGCGGCGCCTGGAGACGTGGTTACATTTATGCGCCGCTACATAAATCCACATTGCATTGGAACGCATCAGGCCTGTCTGATCATACTTCACTCGGTCACAGTGCGGGTTGGTGGTGAAGGTGGTGGTTGGTTGGTGGTGGTGGTGGTGGTGTTGGTGGTGCGGTGGTGGTGCGGTGGTTGTGCCCAGGACCGTTTTGGATATCATTCTCCAATTGATGTTATAGCTGCGTGCCTGGAATCGAACTCGGGTCATGTAGACTCCCAGCGCAATGCCTTTCAAGGCAAATCATAAAAAACACATGACTGCATGAACACAAAAGTATGCGGACCAATGGAATATATGAAAGACGAACAAAAAAACCCTATAAACATGCATCAATAATACCCCAGTAAACGTGCAACATTGGGCCAACGTTGGTGGGAACTGTTGATCCAACCTTGACCCAACGTTGATCCAATATTGATCCACCGTTGGATCAACGTTGGATCAACGTTGAACCAACGTCAACGTTTGGTTGAACGTTGGGTCAACGTTGAGTCAACGTTGAGTCAACGTTGATCTAATGTTGATCCAACGTTGTGTCAATGTTGGATCAACATTGGGTCAACGTTGGATCAACGGCTCCCACCAACGTTGACCCAACGTTCAACGTTGGCTCAACTTTGACCCAACATCGGCCCAACGTTTCAAGTCTTCTGGGTCTGCCTTTAAAAAGGAAAAATAAAAATAGGCGACGTTTCGTGCAATGGCTCTTTTTCCCACAGCACATAAATGACGAAGGGGAGACACTTATGTCCCATGATGAATGAACCGTTGCTCGAAACGTCACCTGTAATATACTGTACTTGTATTCCTTTTAAGGCCACGCGCACACGCGCGCAGTCTGTGATAGACGAGCGCGTTGAGTTTTTGCGTCGTTATTTTGCGCTCGTGCTCCGATCGCTGCCAGGGCAGCAGCAGCAGCGGCGGCGGCGGACATCGGCGGACGATTTGTTTATATGACGCGCACGCAAAATAGACGCGTCCATCACGCGCACGCGCGTGTAGCGAGATAGAGCCAACGGGAGCCGCTGCGGCGGCTTACAGAGACGGATGGCGGCGGGCGCGATACCGCGGCAAGACTGAGCGAGGACGCGTCCCGGAGAACGCGTTTGACTTTAACCCGCGTCATGCAAAAGGGAGACCGCCGCTCGACCGTCGATAAAAAGATTAAAGCGCAAAAACCAGCCACGCGCGGCGCGTCGCTGGCGCGTCCGCTCACGGCGGCGCGCGCACGAACACGCGGACGGATGGGAGGGACGATCGCGCACCTGCGGAGATGTTCGCCGACGCGTACGTACGTAGGTGCGCGTGTGTGCGTACACAAAAAGAAAACAACGAAAATCCTGGAAAGCGGCCAACTTACCGCCCAAGGAGCCATCACTCAGCCACCCCGCACGACACGCTCGCTTGCGCGCACGCACGCACGGACGCAACGGACGCACAGGCACGCACGCACACGCGATGGGGGTACACGCCAATGCGTTGAACGGGGGGGGAGGGGGGGGGTTTACAAGTGTGACGTGCGTCAGGCTCAGTGGCCTCAGCGCCGCATGGATTGCCCCGTGGGCATGGGGGCACCGGGGCATGGCATGGGTGGGGACTGGCGCCAGGGGCACGGGAGAGGGGGGGGTCAAGGTGTGCTCACAGGTTCTTGCCGGGGTGCGGTGGGAGACGGTGAATGGCTGTCAACAACCTACGGATTTACATAGAGACCCATAGACTTGGAGACCCATTACATAGAGACCCACAGACTTACATAAACATCCATAGACTTACATAGAGATCTGTAGACGTACATAGAGACCCACAGACTTCCATCGAGACCCATCGGCGTACATAGAGACCCATTACAGAGACCCATAGACTTACATAGAGACCCACAAACTTACATAGAGACCCACAGACTTGCATAGAGACCGCATAGATGTACGTAGGGATTCTGAGACGTACAGAGACCCAGGGACTGGTGTGACGCAGGTGGTGTGACAGCTTTTTGCCAGGGATGAGGGGGCTATGGGGGAGGCATGTCAGGAAGGTCACCAGTGAAAGGGAGATGCAATTTATCAACAGCAGAGACCCATATACATGCATAGAGACTCATACTTAAACGGAGACCCACCAACTGACACAGCCTCATTAGCATGCATAACGACTTAAAGACAGATAAGCGACAAATAGACCGATACAGAGACTTAGATATAGTGTAGATGCACAGCCTTGCATTTTTGACCCTTAGTTTGACATAGTCCAGTAGACATACGGTACTTAGAGACCCATAAACCTTTGACTAGAACGAGACGTACACAGAATCATTGAATAACCCAAACGGTAATGAGAATCCATTGTCATTTATATGCATACATTAACATCCCCCCCCTGATTGGCTCACGACTGATGACATCACATACTCTTTGGTTCTTTCGGTAAAGTCACGTCGGTAGAAAAAGAATAGATCACGACGTTTCCATCGCAACACAAGCAACCGTCTTCAGGCGGGACAACCACAGCAAGAACAACTGCTGAAGTAGTACTGACGACGATTGCTTGTGTTGCGATCGAAACGTCGTGGTCTATTATTTTTCTACCTACGTGAGTATGGATTCCTGCAGTCACGAAAGCTTCAAATCAACATTGATGACATCACATGTATCTGTTCTATTTAAGACAGACCGAAGCAGCAGGAGGAGGATGTCTCCGCAACTCTGGCTGTCGCCTGATGATGCTGGTTGTTGCAATTACCGGCGAAACGTCACTGGTACTCGGAATGCAAATGTTGCGGTGGGTTTGCTCTCCAACACACAACCGGTGTGCCACACTAGTAACGAATTGGCGTGTTTTTTTTACGTGACAAACCTTACCAATTGCCTGTCGGGTGGTGGCGGGTTTCACGACACATTTATATTTACGCGATCTAACCCAAAAAGAAACACCCCTATTATGGAGAATTATAGACTTATATAGAGACATATATGCTCTACAGAGACACACTGGTTTAGATATCCATGTACACTTATGGGAGACGCGAAAACCGACACAAAGACCCAAATACATACGCTCTATAGAAACCCATAGACTGAAAGAGATCTAAAGATAAACAGAGGCTCTCACACCCACACAGAGACTCATACATGTGCAACGACACAGACATACTTTGAAACCCATATACTTGCAAAAAAGGGTCATAGACCTACACATAGATCCATATACTTATATAGAGACCCATAAGCGTAACAAGCGCCACTGACTGACTCAGAGAAACACTCAGTCTCGCCGAGATCCATATACTACAGAGGCCCATAAACTTACTGACAAAGAGAAAAACTTACACAAAAAACACAGACATATTTTGAAACCCATATACTTACAAATAAACCCATAGACCTACGCAGAGACACTTAGGCTTGCAACAGAGACCCCGTACACTTGCACATACGCAACAGATGAATTCTCATCCTAATGCACATACGTAGATTCACACAGACTAACAATGACAGACGGCATTCATGCGCTTGTACGACGCTATTGAGACAAAGAGTCCTCTCTCTCTCTCTCTGTCATGCTTGGCCTGAGTTCCTGGGTAGAAGCGAGGACAGCGAAACGGCAAAAAAATCTAATTTCTGAGCAGCACAAAGGACAAAGACACCACGTGATAGAGGAAGTGAATGGGACACGGGGCATTCCATCGCGCCTCCACCCAGCAGTCAAGAACCAATTCATGCACTCATTCACCAGTTGTGTTCATCTCACGAGCATTCCTCCATCGAAACCCTCTGTTGTATGAAGGGCTCCCCTTGATATGCGGTGGCGAGATGTTAACTACCTCGCCTGGTATACGGGGGGTTGTGGGTTCGACCCCGACCCTGATGCCTGCTGTATATTTCGAGTTTGCATGTTCTCCCCGTGGTTTATTCGATTTTTCTCCGGGTCCTCCGGGTTTTCCCTACAAATTTAGAAACACGCGTTTAGAGTATTTGGCTGCTGTAAATTTAAACAAGATAAGCCACTTCGTTGAGCTGTCATTTGTGACCAGGCCGCTTCTAAAAAAAGAGCTACATAGCTCAGTGGCCCTTACCTGGTAAAATAAAATATTTGTTTGTTTTTTAGTTTTAGTTTGTGTAACCATACTTCACCACACTGGTCAGTGAAGGTTGGTATAGAGGGTGCCGAGGATGAACCTGGCACAGTTCAGATAATGCTCACCACTGATATTAGCCGTGGCAAGAAACAAAAACAAATTTGGGTTGCCAGATTCATTAGGCAATCTACTGTGCCAACACTCCACTACCTATACACTATGAGATCTCTTTTACCAGTGGCAAAATATAATGGTAGGTTTTTACCCTTTTAACTGGTACAAAACTGACACCTTTATTCAAGGCATCATGTTTGCAATGACCACAACACAAGTAGTCAATAAAGCAAACAAAAAGAAGCAACTCTGATAAGGATAATAATATGCACTGTCCTTGAAGTTGATTAGCCCACACCCGAGACGGCTTTCTTTAGAGCCTAGTCCCCATTGGTGTAGGGCCAGATGACACCAGAAGGCGTACAACTCAAAAACAGTGCAATATCAGAGTATTGAGAGTTCGGGGTAAACATTTACACTATGAGATCTCTTTTACCAGTGGCAAAATATAATGGTAGGTTTTTACCCTTTTAACTGGTACAAAAAAAAAAATAAAGGTGTCAGTTTTGTACCAGTTAAAAGGGTAAAAACCTACCATTATATTTTGCCACTGGTAAAAGAGATCTCATAGTGTAAATGTTTACCCCGAACTCTCAATACTCTGATATTGCACTGTTTTTGAGTTGTACGCCTTCTGGTGTCATCTGGCCCTACACCAATGGGGACTAGGCTCTAAAGAAAGCCGTCTCGGGTGTGGGCTAATCAACTTCAAGGACAGTGCATATTATTATCCTTATCAGAGTTGCTTCTTTTTGTTTGCTTTATTGACTACTTGTGTTGTGGTCATTGCAAACATGATGCCTTGAATAAAGGTGTCAGTTTTGTACCAGTTAAAAGGGTAAAAACCTACCATTATACTCCACTACCTTACACATGATTGTATATATACTTTATAAAAAAGGCAACAAAGATATAACATCACATCAGCAATTATCAATCCACTGCTGAATGAATGCCCCTGTAGATGTATATCCCAGTGCGCTAGCCACCACGCCACCACTCCACCCCATGGTATACGGTATTTGTATTTTTTGCTGGATAATTATTCTTCGTTGGAGTGTAAACCATTTCATATGGTGGCGTGCGTGCGTGTTCTTTGTTTTTACGCGCTGGGATCGGTTCGGGATTTTGTTTTAGAGGTAATTAAACCCAGACGCCCCTTGAAAGAGAGACTTCGAGCCTCAATTGGCTCCGCACGTGCACACACGCAAGTACAGCCCTTGGTCAATCCACTGCTGGATGACAAATACAAAGAGAAAGACCCCCCGTATAGCCTTAACAGACAGTTGGGGCAAGTGCTATTAGCCAGGACCTATGACGTCCGGCAAGGCACACGAGGGGGTGGGTGGCCAGCATCACGCCTCGCCGTCTTTGTCTCCCCAGTGGCGATGTTAACACACCGTACCAGGTACTCATTTGAGGCTGAGTCGACCTAGCAGAGGTTCAGGACCAGTCCAGATATCACTTGCAACTGATGTTAGTCGTGGTCGGGAATCTAACTCGGGTGACTGGGTGCTTAGGGTATTGCGCAAAAGCACGAAGAAATATACAAAACGTATGAATTATGTATCCGCCGGCTTATAAATCTCCAGCGCGCTCTGCAAATCACCTGTACCAGCTGTGGGCAGCAGAGACAGAGAGAACAATGTGAAGGCTGCTTCCAGAGGGATGGCACCACGGTGGCGAGATGTTAACTACCTCGCCGAGTATACAGGAGCTCGTGGATTCGACCTCGATCCTAATGCCTGTATATTTGGAGTTTGCGCGGTCTCCCCGTGGCCGTGTGGATTTCCCTCCCGCGTCCTCCGGTTTTTCCCTCCACCTTTTAGAAGCGTGCGTTTAGAGTATTTGGCTAATATAATTTTATACGTAATAAGCCACTTCTTCATTGAGCTATCATTTGTGGCCAGGTCGCTTCTAAAATAAGAGCTATGTAGCTCAGTGGGCCTCAGCTGGTAAAATAAAAATAAAAATTGTTCAGTTAAAATGGGATTTTTGTCCAATTACACCTGCAAACGAATCAGAATGATGCTCGCCTTGGCCGACGAAAGGGTGAGAGTTCACGCGAGGAGTGGGGTAAGGGGATCGGGGCGGGGGGGGGTCTCGCTTCATGCGCCTGCAATTCGCAAATCCCGAAGCGGACTTTTCATCTCCAACTTTCACACAAATCTCTGCCCCTGTAATCCACCGGCTTGTTTTATCATTCGAAAACAACAACGAAAACGTACAGAACCCGCCCGTTCTCGGCGCACATTACGTGCCTGTTATGGCATCGGCTCGCGGAGTAATATAAACATTTATGCCGAGCATTTACTCGCGAAAGCGGACGACCGTAAGCCGCTGAAAAGGGCAGAATGCAGTGTTTGGACAGGGTCCGTCACTCCTGGGGCGCGAAGAATGTGCGATGCTCACGGCAGCGCCCGGGAGACTCGCAGGGACCTGGCAGGCTCCATCCTCTCTGGGTTGCTTCCACACTTGGGCGCGAGTGCATTCTTGTCGGAGGAGGCATTCCGGTAATGTCAACACGGCTCCTAAGCACACACACACAATCCCCGGACAGCCTTCACCCATCCGGGACCCCCCCCCCTCTCTCTCATGGGAGCCAGACTGCCGCCCCGTGCCGCCCCGTGCCCCCCCCCCCCTTTCACCTCCCCCCACCTCCATCACCTGCACCCCCCCACCATGGTGGCGATATTAATGGCCCATTCGTGGGAGAAGTGGTGGGGGGGCATACATTATTTCTAGATTTGAAGCTTTCGTGACTGCAAGGATTCATACTCTTAGTTTTTTTTATTATTATTTTATTTCTATTAATTTAATTTTTTACCTACGTGACTTTACCGAAACACTAAGAGTATGCATACATTATTTGTTGAGGCCACCTCGTTTAAATGTACAAACTCCGAGTGAGATGAGATAAGAGATATAGGCGAGAAATATGCAGCGTTGTAGTGAGATGAGAGACACGTGGGACGAATTATAGAGCTGCATCGAGATGAGAGTAAAGAGATGCAGATGAGACCAGATGTAGTGAGATAACAGGAGAGAGAGAGATGAGATATGATTCAATTGTTTTTGTTAATTGCATTTTTACAGAATTAGCATCTGAAATTCGAGCAAATTTTTTGTGGTTGTTGGTGAATTATTTGTCTTGCTGTCACAGATCCGTGAGCCTCTCTCTCAGCTGCTAGAGGGCCCTGAAATCTCGACTCGGTTTCCTTACGGGCCCATTTGCCTCCAGGACTGCCCCCACCCACCACCACCACCACCCCCGGGCAGCCCAGAACCACCACACACTCGTCGGCTCAGTCGCGCATGCCTAAACTCCCGGGGTAAACGTCCAAACAGCATCACTTTTCACACTAAGTACTGCTAACTCACCACAGCTGTTACACAAGCGGGCAGAAGGGAGCAACCGGCGTTCGGCCTGGAGAGAGAGTGGGTTGGGGGGGGGCTCGGGACCCAATCGCCAGGGCCCCCACGTGTGAGGCCCATGTGTAAAAAAAAAACCACTCAGCGCTCTCATTCCTGGCATGGCTTTTCAGCATCATCATTCACCGTGATCGTTATCAGCCACGATATATCCACTGCTGGATGAAGCCCCCCCCCTCCCAAACCCAAAGTCGTCGTGACAACTGTCGCGGTGCTGCGATGCAGCAGAAGCCGGGCTCACAGCCAAGGTGCGGCTCGCGTCGTCATCGTCATCATCATCGACGAGTTCACGCACGCCAGAGATGAGATCAGCTGCGTGGTGCTCGCTATGCATCGCGAGGCCACGGGGGATGGCCACCGCCAGGGGAGGGGCCTTCACTCATTCCAGCAGCAGAGAGATCACGGCCGATGACGATGATGATAGGGCCTCGGCGGGCGGCCGGAGCTAACGGGAGCATCTGCCACGGAGATGGAGCGATGGAATCAGCTCACGTGCAAGGCGTTGGATGGATTTGTCTCGCTGCAGGACTGTGAGAGGCGGGCCGAAAGCTTGGGGTGAGGCCTTCATCCAGCGGTGGATAGGTCATGGCTGAAGACGTTTAATGGCGATGGTTCGAAGGAGCCTCCCCACCATCTGGCTTCTGATAACGGAGCTGCGTCGGAGCAGACGAATGGGCAGGAAGTTCACGTGGTGCTTGTAATTAATCCAGCAGTGGATAGACAATGGCTGACGACAACGGCGGCGGCCGTGGCGGTGGTGGCTGCAAGTTCGATTTCGCACCACCGTTCTAAAAATAAATAAACACCTTGTTTTGTTTTAATTCCCCGAAGTTTCCTTCTATTATACGGCACTGTCAACGCGTATCATTTGTTAATTTAAACAGACTCGCAGCGCTTTCCAACCGCCACGGCTCGAGAACATTCCCCGCAAACCGCCGGTGGGGAAACAATTGAAAGCGAGCGCGACTGCGTGGTGATGTTCACGTGTATGAATGGTGTGATGTTTGTGCGTGTGAATGTGTGACGTTCACGCGTATGACTGCCACGCGATGTTCACGTGTGTGACATTATACATGTGCTTGGGCACTGAAGATACGTGTACAGTACGAGTTGTGGATTTTACAGCACGTGTACACACACACACACGTGTACACACACACACACACGTGTACACACACACACACACGTGTACACACACACACACGTGTACACACACACACGTGTACACACACACACGTGTACACACACGTTTGCAGTGTGCGTGTGCGGCATGACACAGGAGAGAATGGGTGGAGCACACCACGCTTTTGTCTCCCTAGTGGCGATGTTTACACACTGCAACATCTACTCATTTGAGGCTGAGCAGACCTAGGGGAGAACCAGGACCGGTTCAGATAATCGTCACTGGCAGTGGCCGTGCGCGGGAATCGAACTCGGGTGGCCAGGTTCGTAGCGCGGTGTGCCAACTGCCACTCTACCGCTCCCCACCCACAATCAGACAAACAGACACACATACAGACACACACACACCGACATATCATCCTATCAAACATTTATTCTGGACGATCAATGTCCCGTGCCACCAACTTGATAATTACGAATCGTGCACCTGCACACACACACACACACCCGCGCATGCACACACAGACACACGTGCACACGTGAGCAAAAAAAAACCACACAGAGTCCTGGGGAAACGGATCCACAAACACAGGTGTTGTTTGTCAGCTGTGGGACAAGCTGACGGGTTCCTGTGGCCCTCTTCCAAATGATGCCCCCCCCCCCACACACACTCACACGGAGTCCACGCTGTGAGAGAGACCCCCCCCCCCCTCAGTATTAACCCGCACCCTCCCCCACAGGATTAAGGCCACCCCTTAGAGATCTTGGCCCGGTGGTCGAGACTAACAACGGAGCGACAAACCAAAGGATGGAACAAAAAATAACCACATGGCCCGAGATTTATGTAATCTCGTTGAGCTATCATTTGTGGCCAGGTCGCTTCTGAAAGAAAAGCTGCTGATGGCTCATTGGGCTCTACCTGGCAAGCTAACAAGTAGTTCAGTTTTATTTGTATATTTAAAAAAAAGGTTATTTGTTTTACGTATCCTATACTTTTCACTCCTACCGTGTCTTTATATTCTTTGTTGTCGTAACGTTCTCACCCGCCCCAACTGGACATCTGTTAAAAACAAAGAGCATTATAGCTCATCAGATTCCTCCAGGAGAAATCAATATTTTGATTCTGAACATCGACCGCTGAGACGGATCAATGGAAGCAGCTTCGGTGCTCCGGAGTTGGGAATCGGGCAGGACGGAACCGCCTTCATCCAACAGTGTATAGATCACTGCTGCTGCTGATGATGGTCGTGATGACGACGCTAACGATGAAGGATCTTTGGCATCGGTGTTTTCCTCTCTGGGCAGCAGAGCGAGCCGCTGCCAATCGAGGCCTCTCGTTCCACGCGATGCCTGCTGACGGGGGGCGGTGGGTGTAGGGGGGGGGAGAGCTGAACCCGATGTCGTTGGGGCATCTCCGCCGCTATTAACTTGTCAGCACAAATTATTGAATCCCGAGAGAAAGAGAGAGAAATCGCGCCGTCGCTCCCCTTACTCGATCTTCACAGCGGCACGTCTTCCGCGGCACGTAACCACCGCCGATGGCTTTGGAAGTGTCACTGCAAATGACGATGGCGAAGTAGATTATAGATATATGTACGTGTGGGAGAGAAAAGGTGGCCGTGAGGGGTGGGGGGAGGGAGGGAGGAAACCCACAACCCCAAAGCCACCAGTGCCATTTGAATTCACACGTTCCCAGCTCTTCCCACCTCACCGCACCCTCAACTCGTCTCGTTTGTACAGCCTCGCTCGGGTCGGACGGGAAGGGGCCTGTGCGGGCGGTGTCCTCGGAGGCCTTCGCGAGATTTGATGGAGCCCGGGCCTCCCCCCACCCCCCGCCTGGCCCAACCTCGCGATCCGTGTCACGCTCCATTCGCGCGTCGGCGTCGGCGGCGGCGTCGGCGTCGGCGGCGGCGTCGCCGCAGGGAAAACGCGGTACGGATTCCGTCACCGACGCTCCTACTTCTGCTACCGCCGGGGCTGCTGCTCCCCGCGTCATTCTCGCTGCAACTGTTGCAGTCGTAAGTTGCTGTTGCTGCGTCTCGGTTGGTGCCTCCTGCTGCCGGCGCTGGTGGTACCGCGTTGATTGAGGCCGGGGCCGTGGCCAGGGGTGGCCCAACTCCCGACGGCAGCCACCCCGCACGGAGCACCCCGAGGGGGCCAGCTCTCACGCTCATCTGCGTCTCTCTGGCCGCGGTTCCCATGAGCACTTTCCCACTAGGCCCGGCCCGGTTCAAGATCTCTGGGCGGATGGGCTTCTGCATGAACGTGAAGCTGTTTTAAACTTTGGCCTGCGTGGCCTCGTATTTATTTATTTTTCCGGGGTCACGTGGCTTAGTTTGTAACTGTGGCTCTGCGTCGTGATCTCGTGGAAGAAGAGCGTCTCGCTGAAAGCGCAGCTCTGTGTGTGTGTGTGTGGGGGGGGGGTGTTTCTATTAAATGAAAACATGATGGGAAATTACGACAACAACAAAAATTACTCATTATCTCGGGAGAGCGCAAGCTAACCCGAGCACATGTTAAACTTCGTTAGAATTGATTTTTAACGATTACGTGCGCGTCCCCCCTGGCCGCGAACAGAAGGAATAGGCAGAATGCGGAAGAAACAGGATGCGGAGATGGGGGGGGGAGATGAGTCCATGGGAACTCGTGTTGGGTGGGATAAAAAACACGTGGACCGAATTGGGCTGATCCGGGAAAAGTCCAGCACGGCTCGTGGTTAGCTTCTAAATTGCCGTGAAAACCCAGCGGCTCTCTCACTCAAAGGCAAAGATCCCCCGTGTAGCCTAAACAGACTGTTAGAGCAAGTGCTGTTTGCGAGCACCTATGAAGGCCGGTACGGCGCACGAGGGGGTGGGTGGCCAACACCACCCCCTTTGTCTCCCTCGTGGCAATGTTTACCCACCGCACCAGGTACTCATTTGAGGCTGAGTCGACCTAGGGGAGGCCCGGGACCGGTTCAGATAATCGTCACTGGTGTTGACCGTGAGCGGGAATCGATCCCGGGTTCATAGCGCAGCGCGCTAACTGCTCACTCACTCGCACACACACACACACGTCCCCCATCGCATGACACCCTTGAAATTATCTGAACCGGTCCTGGGTCTCCCCTAGATGGCACAGGAGCGCACCGCCGCCGCCACCCACCGCCGAATCCCCCGTCACAGCCAGCGCCGCCACACCTCGTCGGGACGTGCCCTTGAGGAGCCCGGAGCTATTTACGTTGATGCACGAGCCGCCCGCCCATTATTGACCCGTCTGAAAAAATTGCGCGAAAATTAGTTAGCCCCAGACACGCCGAATCGCAGCAGATGTCGTATCGACCGAGAGCCCGGAATCCGCTGCATGCATTTGCACGGCGAAGGCAAGCGCGTGGCGTGGCCAAGTAACCCCCTCGTCCATTTGTCTGCGGCCAAATCGCTCCAAAAATGCGCCGGCTCTCGGTTAGCACTGCTTTGGGAGATCACCGATGGCTTGCCAGGAGTTGTAGGTGTGGGGGGTGTGGGGAGGCTGCGAAGCGTGGCCAGCAGAAGAGAGGGTGCCGAGTGAAGCGACGTTTCCTCGTACGTGCGGTTGCTTGTTATTTGTTCTCTCTCTCTCCTCGTTCGCTCCGCACATTTTGCTCGCGCGTGAAGCCGCTCCCTCATTGACGTGGCCAAACTCACCGGCAGCGCGGGGGGGACCCCGCTGGCATTATCACGGCCATCATCATCGTCGTCGTCGTCGGGACAGAAGTATTTGTGGGATTTGCAAACCCGCAGGGCCCTCTCTTGGCTCGGCGCGATGCGTTTCTCCGCGCAAGCTGCTGCGGCGCGCAGGCTCCTGAGCGCGAGCCTAATTAGCCGTAATTGTTTCAGGAAGAAACACTGGCGGTAAAAAGGGGGGGGGGGGAGAGGTGGGGTTCAAGCCGTCGATCAATTAGGCGGCAGCACGGAACCGCCGCTTGTTTGCATCAGCTCCCGGCGAGCGAGGCCTTGTCCACGAGTCTCGTCACAACAACACCGCCGCGCCGGACACCATCGAGATGCTTGCGTTGAGACGGCCGTGAAAATTAAGGCGTTTCACATTCTCGCTTTTTCTATTCAAGCGAGGACCGGTTATTTGAGTAAAGAAGTTGCTTATTTTTGTTGGTGGCGAGTAAAAGGTGACAGCGCCAAGTAAATATTGATACGAGCTTTCAAATGACGCATCCTGCTTGCTTTAGGAAGATAACTTTACGTCATCCATCATCATCGTCATCACCAACATCGTCAGCCATGGTCAATCCACTGCTGGATGAAGGTATCTCCCAGGCCACCGCCACTTCTCAGGATCCCCACAATACAGCAATTCACACAGCGCCTGTGCGTCAGCAATTTTTTTTTACCACATCAGTTATTCCCCTCCCCCACCCCGATTGCACGCATGGTTGCGTGCGGCGAATGCGTTTTCTAAGTGGAAAAACTAAATAAAAGTCACACGCGCGGCAGATTTCATCCAATCACGGAGAGTTGTACATTTCCACGCCAATCGCCATCGCACGACGGCAGTGGCGGCGGCTACAGGGGAACAATTCCGTCGATTTAAATGGGACAATTTCTCAGCTCGTGCAAATACACCTCGATTCAAATAAACCGAGGTATTACTCACGCTTCTCTGTGGAAATCCAGAGCGTGACTTTTTTTTCTGCTCATTGTATGCATCTATGTTGAATGTCTTTCGCCAACCGTGATAATCAGATGTGCGGGGGAAGGATGTAAAAACTGAACACGCAAAAAAGCATTTCTAAAGACATGAGTTTTGAATCTAGATGCTTTAAAAGTGTGAAGCTCCAGTGGCTTCCTGACATCGGAAGTGCATTCCAGACGGCCGCAGAGGCAGCGGATCTGAAAGCGCGCGAATCAGTGGCCGTTTTAGTTTGACGGCTAGCCAAAGAAAAATCCCCGAGTTTATTTCTTTGGTGCCACCAAAAATACAGAAAGATACCGGCGGGCAGCCAGGCATTAATTCCATCCGGAGCTGTCTGGGGCCTCTGCTCCAAAAAAACATTTATTCGGTGGGGTCTGAGGGGTGGATTGGGCTGCGGCGTTTACCGCGTTCCACGAGAAATTCAAGCCCCTGCTGCCCACCCGTGGAATTTGGTCGAACAAAAAAAGGAGGCTCAAGCAGAGAAGGTATTTAACGACGACCATTCCACGCGGCAAAGCCACGGCAAACAGAGGATAAGCACAGCACGGCGAGGAACAGAGGAGCTCGTTTAGGGCACGGACGTGTTATGTTAAACAGCGCGAGGCATGGGGAGTGGGGGGGTCCGTGGCTTGAAAGGCCGGGGGGCGTCTGTGGCCGACCGTCTGTGCAAACATCTCTCGCGTTGGGCTAAGCCCCGTGCAGCGTAGATGGCTTCGATCGTTTTCTCGCTCTCCCGCCCGCCCGCCTGCCCTGCCCGCCCCGGCCAACACCTTGACACGGCACCTCAACATTCCGGGGGGATGATGAGGCACTTGCCGCCCCGGTCCTCCATATGCGCAAGAATGTCATCATCGGATTCCTCTCCCCGGACGCGGGGAGGAGGGTCGGCCGGCAGTGGCGGGAGGTGGGGGGACGGGGCAGACGCTCGACGAGGAGGAGGAGGCAGAGGAGCAGGGGGTTGTGCGCAGTAACATTCAGCATGAGAATCCCCGTGGCAAGTGACCCAGCGACTTTGAATGTCAGCGGGCAGAGCAGATGCACTGGGCTGCCCCCACTTCCCGTACGCGCACTTCACTGCTCCAGCCCCACCTCCTCTCCCTGCTCTCAAACATCCTTTCTCCTTGGGACCCGATCCATACCCACACCCCCCCCCCCAAAACTTCACCACCCTCATTCCATCCAAGAATTCCCCCCCCCCCCCCCCAAAAAAAAAATGAACTGGTGGAACCCAGGCCGCCACATTCTTGGAATCCTCCGTGCCGTTTGTAGCAACAATGCGTCAAGCAGCGCGGTGCCCCGATTGCTCTCCCCGTGACCTCTCTGCGTGACCTCTCGACATTCCAGGGTACATTATTGCTGTGTTTCCACGGGCACTAACAGCAACCACGGACTCAAACCAATCTTGACCATTCCGGGGCCACGGCCGTTGATGGAACGGCATCACATCCACATCGGCCACGTCACGACGTCACTACCGGTTAAGGGGGGAGAGCCAGTCGCCCCCGCCACCTCTCCCTCGTGAAAGAAAACCGAGCTGCCTGGAGTACGTGTGCTGCACAGCTCGGTAATACCTCTTTTTTCCACAGAACAACCGAGCCCTGCCACGGCCCTGTCAAGCCAGCCCAGCACAGCTCGGGACGTGCGAGGTTGTTTTTGTTGTCGTTTTCCACTGCAGAAGATGCGTGCCGACAAACTCTGCGCCTCTCACGTCGCAGTGACTGACGTCCAAAAGCAAAGGACGCCGTCGTTAGCCAACGCCCCTGGCCCTGCTTGGCCCAAAGCAAGATTCAGACGCCCTCGTGAGACCAGCGTAGCACGCTTTGGGCTGAACAGATCGCCAGTGGAAAACACCTGGAGCTTGATACGTCTGCTCAGACGTACCAGTGGCAAAGGTGTATTTACTATCGTTGTGGGAAATCTGAACGAAGCCTCCATGCCCGGTTCGTGAACCCGGGGCCGTGAACCCGGGGTCCGGCTCGCATTCTAAAGTGGTCATGGGAACGCGGCATTCTAATAAAAGGTCGAGTGTTCACGTCCCGGATTACCGCGAGAGAGCGTCCGAGGGGGGGGGGAGGCGCGCCTTGTTGGCAGCCGCCTCGCCTCGGCACTCGTGGGAAGGAGGAGGAGGCGGCAGCAGCAGCAACACCGGGCGTGTTTTGTAAACATTACGCACGCCGGTGACGTCACCATCCAGATAGACATTATTTCTTTTCCATTTGCGTGAGCACACGCACGCACGCAACACACACGCACACAGATAAACAAAGACAAAGATCGCTCGTATGTGGTCTTCACCAAAGTATTGGGGAAAGTGCTGTTTGCGAGCACCTATGAAGGGCCGATATGGCACCAAGCTCGGCCGCGTTTGTCTCCCCAATGCTAATGTTTACACGCCGCACCCGGTTACGCAACTGTGGTTTCAGCCAGCCTACGGGAGTCCCGGGCAGGACGGGTTCAGATATTCGTCAGCGATGTTTGGCCGTGAGCGGGTAATCGAACTCGGGTAGGGTGGTCGGGTTCCGTGGCGCAGTGCGCTAACCGCTGTGCCACCGCTCCTCGCGCGCACACGCAGACGCGCGCGTACGCACACGCGCGCACGCTGTGCGACGATCCGGCCACAATAGCCTGCGGCGGGACGGGTTGGGTGCGACCTCTCCACCCCCAGCGCACCTCACCTCCTCACCGCCTCACCGCTCCGATGCGCGCCCAACCAGTTATGCTAATTCGCCACCACCAAACACGACACTGGACGCGGGCGCTGGGCGGGGTGGTGGTGGGGTGTTGTTGGTGGTGGTGGGGTGTTGTTGGTGTTGGTGTGGTGGTGGGGGGGTGGTGGTGGTGGAGTGGTGGTGGGGTGGAGTGGTGGTGGGGTGGAGTGGTGGTGGGGTGGTGGTGGTGGTGGGGTGGTGGCGGTGGTAGGGTGGTGGTGTTGGTGGGGTAGTGGGGTGGTGGTGGAGTGGTGGTGGTGGAGTGGTGGTGGTGGAGTGGTGGTGGTGGTGGGGTGATGGTGGTGATTGGGGGGGCAGTGGTTGGGTGGCGGTGGGAGACGGCCTCGGCTGTCGAGGGAGCAGTCAGTGCCACGTTCAGCTGTTTGGCCACAGCCGGCTACGCCCGGCCTCGAGGGGGGGTTAGGAGCCTTTGACCTCCAACGCCCCCCCCCACCCAGTCTCGCACCTGTGTTCTGTGACCCCCACCGCCCGCCAACGATTGTACGGTTAACCCTACACACACATCATTATCATCATCATCGTCAGCCACGATCTATCCACTGCCGGATGAAGAGAATTGCTCCAAGCCGTCGTAATTCTCTCAAGGCACTTTCAATGCAAAACAATCCACCCAGCATCTCAGCAACACGAGATGTACTGCATCGCTCCCGGGCGCGTTCCCTCTGGTAGCTGCCAACGCCGTCGTTCGTCACGACCGCGAGCCCTCGTCCTGTCTGGTGACGAGTTCCTGCCCAGGCCCCACTTGCGAGATGTTAACTACCTCGCCTGGAGTACAGGAGGTCGCTGGTTCGATTCCGACCCTGACGCCTGGTGTCTATTTGGAGTTTGCGGTGTCTCTCTCTCCCCGTGGTCGCGTGGATTTTTCCCCGGGTCCTCCGGGTTTTCCCTCCACATTTAGAAACATGCGATTGGAGTGTCTGTCTGCTATACATTTCCACACGATAAGCAACTTCGTTGGGCTATCATTTGTGATAGCCAGTTGGGGCCTTACATAGTAACATGTTTTATAGTTTTACTTGTCTTCCTATGTTTCCTGCTCCAACGCATCTGGACGTCTGCGACAAAAAGAGCTTCATAGCTCATCGGATTCCTCCCTGTCCAAACAACGATTCTGATTCCGCGTCGGCAGCAGCGAGCGCTCGCAAAGAACTCACGAACCGAGTCCACGTCAAGAGCCACGCACGCTCTGCTCTGAATCGCAACACCGGTGCAGAACAGCGCACCGGTGTACCCAATCGTGAAAAACAACGGCAGTCTCAGAGCGGCAACGCCTCATTGCCATCTCAAGATCATCATTTTTGTTTCAGGAGGCCTCCGGCTAAAATGGGATGTTTGGCCAATTCAATTAACGGAAGCTCACGCACGAGGGGGCTGGGGGTTGGGGGGGGTAACACTGCCACTGCCACCCCCCCCATGTCTGTCACCGCACTGCACCTGGTGGGCTCCCATCCGTGTACTAACGAGGTTCAAACCCCTCCTGCTTAGCTTTCCGATATTTGACTTGTTCGCAATTTGCCAACGCTGTACAGCAGGAACAAGACGTTGGTCTACGCCAGTGGTTCTTCTTAATCTGGGGTGCACGAATCCATTGCGGGTGCGAGATGCCCTTTCTGGGGGCTGCGGGACATGGGCAGTTATTTTTTTTTTAGAAGCAAATCGTCGAAAAAACACAAATTAAGCACGGGCACGAAAGTCACACCTTACTTGTGTCCCATCAAACCCTGTTGCATGCATTAACGTTGTAACATCTTTGTAATGACTGGAGATCCCAAAGGGGGTGCATGGCTGCAGTGAAGGTTAAGAACCACTGAGCTAGGACAACAGCTGTGCTGGTTTGACCGTCCCCGCTGCCGCTGTCGACGAAGAGCCAATGGGCGCAGCCGGGTATAGGTGCGATGTTGTTGAGAAACACCGGGGAAGAGAATGGGGGGCGAGCGGTTGGGGGTGGGGGGGCAGCGTGGGGTGGGCGGAACGGGAGGGGTGGGGTGGAAGTCAGCAGTGGGAAGCAGCTGGTTCCATTTGCACAAATTAAGCATTGCCACGTAAGTACAAATACTTTGTTTCATGAAACCCTATGTATCTATTAACATTATGAAGGGGTGCAAGGCTGCAGTAAAGGTTAAGAAGCGCTGGTTTACGCCCTGGCATGTAACACAGCGTGCGATTGGCGAGGATGTTATTTTTTTCTCCGCCCACGAGTCGGGCATTCACTATAGAGTTTGTTTTTTTGCTTAGATCGCGTAAACATATAAACGTGTCGTTAAAACCCTCCACCACCCGACACAGCCAACTAGTAAGGGTTGTCACGTAAACAGAACGTGGCCAATTCGTCACTAGCACAGCACACCGGTGTGTTGGAGAGCCAAGCCACAACATTTACAATCTGAGTACGACGTTTCGCCAGTAATTACAACTAGCTTCATCAGGCGACAGCCAGATTTATGGAGAAGTCCACCTGTTTCGTCGGGCATTGCTCACTCGAAGGTGGGCGCCGTCTCGCTTCGGTTGCGCTCATATCGTCTGAATTTCCCGTCCCCCAGCTGCCCATCCTGTCGACTCCCCTGCCCAGGCCTTTTCTCGAATATATAAAACAAAAATTAATCAGGCTAGCAGCCACATGAATCAGCCTGTTCGAATGTGCCTGACAGCGTAGCGGTTAGTGCGCCTCTAGGTCGACTAAGCCTCAAATGTGTTCCTGGTGTGATGTGTAAACGTCGTCACGAGGGAGATCAAGGCAGCCGGGCGTGGTGCTGGCCACCCACCCCCTCCGTGCGTCGTACCGCCGGCCTTCCTATAGGTGCTGCTACTCGCTAACAGCACTTGCCACAACAGTCTGCTAAGGCTGTGCGGGGGATCTTTGTCTTTTGGTAACCGCACGTTCTCGAGCGAAAGTAGATTATTAATCGGGACGCCACACGCGGTCCGCGATACTTTTTTTTTAATTTTTTTTCAAACATCAACAAACCAAAGAGGCCTCTTCCGAAATGAGATTCATAATCAGTTTGACCTTGTCGCACCTCTGACAGCAACCTAAAGTGAGTGCTCAGATTAAAAAATATATATAATATATAATTAATGAGCACTCAGACTCGTCGAGTCGTGCGCGGCTATAAGAGACAATTAGCCGACACGCTCTTAATTTGCTTCATTTGGAACTTATCTCGCTGGGGTGGGGGGTGGGGGGTGGGGCGTGTGGGAGTGGAGGGGAGGGGGGCAGTGGGGGCGAGGTGCTATTTGGACACAGAGGCCACGCAGCTGTGTTTGAGGCAGGGTTCACAAACAGGAATGTTTGGGGTCAATAATGACAGCGCGCGGGCAGGCGGGCGGGTGAGAGCACGGTGCGAATTTGCCTCTCGTGCCTTCTCAAAGGAGGCAGCCGTAGCGGCCGCGTCAGATCGACTGGAACAAGGGGGGGGAGGGAGGGGGGTACTTGCGCTGATCGCACCACCACCGCTCCCCCCCTTTCACTGCAAAAACGTTGCACGCGGCGAATTAAACAAAAAAATGTTTTTGGTTTTATTTGAGCAGGTAAGACCCACTGATAATCACTTGATTCAGCTATCGTGCTGTGACGGTTCCACCTGAAGACGGAAGCTTGTGTTGCCTCCGAAACGTCGTGATTTTTATTTTACTTTTATTAATTTTAATTTAATTTTTTTACCTACGTGACTTTACCGAAAAAACCTAAGAATATGAATCCTTGCAGTCACGAAAGCTTCAAATCTAGAATTACGACCCACTGAGCTATGCAGCCCTTCTTCAGGAGCGGCCTGGCTATCGCAAATAATAGCTCAGCGAATTGGATTCTCATCACGTGGAAATGTTTCGCAGCCACATTCTCTAACCGCGCGATGTTCATTCCAAAGGTGGAGAAAAAAACACGTGGACCCGGAGAAAAATCTACGCAAACCACGGGGAGAGAGGACACGTGCAAACTCAAAATATGCAGGCGTCAGAGTCTGGCTCGAACCCACCACCTCCTGTATATCAGGCGCCCCAAAAAGGGGAGGGGGGCACTTTCGTTGATCGCCCCCCCCGCCCCCCACCGCGAAAATGTTGCACGTGTCAAATTGGTGGCAGACCCAACGTCCCGTGACTACGGACGCACCGCAGAGCACACGGTGCACTGTGGGGGTGACACGAGGGGGTGACACGCGGGGGTGACATCTATAGACTCACGGAGACCCATGAAACTCACACGGAGATCTATAGACTCGAACAGAGACCCATAGACTCGCACTGAGACCCATAGACTCACACAGAGACCCATAAACTCAAACGGAGATCTATATATTGACACTGAGACCCATAGAGTCACACTGAGACCCATAGACTCACACAGAGATCCATAAACTCACATGGAGACCCATAGACTCACATAGGGACTCACACAGACATATAGAACCATGGCCATGCATAGAGACCGAGGCTCACACGGGCGTCTGTAACAATGGAGGAGGCATCACATCGATTCACCACTCCGCTCCTCCCGACGCAATCGCCTGGCTCATCAAGCACCTCGACGTGAAATTACAGCCGTGGCTGTCCATCAGCGTCATCAGCGGCCGCGCAATTGGAGAAGACGAAGGCGATGGTTGCATTCGAGTCTGACGTTCGACAACGATCTGCCACAACGGCGCCCCGATTGGCGATGCCTCTCAGCCATCTCCCGAAGACGCCAAAAGCCACGGATGATGGCGCGCTACTCGCCTCCTCTTGATAAAAACGTTCGATAATACTACACATTTCACGGCCCGCTTTGTCAGTCTGCTTGCTGGATGACAAATACAAAGATCCCCTGTATAGCCTGAACAGACTGTTGGGACAAGTGCTGCTAGCGATGCTCCTATGAAGGATGGAACGGTACACAAGAGCATGGGTGTTTCTCCAAGTGGCGATGTTTACACACCGCACCAGGTACTTGTTTGAGGCCGAGTAGACCTAGGGGAGGCCCAGGACCGGTTGAGATAATCGTCACTGGTGTTTGGCCGTGAGCGGGAATCAAACCCGGGTCATGGGTTCGTAGCGCAGCGTAGCGCTAACCGCTACACCACTGCTCCCCCGACGTGGTATGCGGCGGTCACTTATTTGGCCGTACTCCACAGCGCCGGTCACCGCGTGTTGGTGAAGTAGCGGGGGAGGGGGGAGCCTGCTGAGGAGCGGTTCAGGTCATCGCTCAACTCTGATGCTGTTAGCCCGGGCAGGGAATTGAACTCAGGTGGCCAGGTTCACAGCGCAGTTCTGCTTAACCACGATGCCGCTGCCGTACGCCATGTTGATTTTTCACATCTCGTTTCCGTGCTATTCTTTAAGATGTTACTAAAAAAAACACCGCAGCGGAAACACATCTACATATTACATACATGCGTTTCGTACGTGGCTATACATTCACCATAATCACAACTCCTCAGGGTTATACACAACTCCTAAGGGTTAATTACAAGTAGTAGGGGTTAATCACAAGCCCTAAGGGTTAATCACAAGTCCATAGTTTTAAACACAAGTCCTCAGGTTTAATAACAAGTCCTGAGGTTTAATCTCAAGTCCTAAGGTTTAATCACAAGTTATAAGGTTTAAACACAAGTCCTAATGTTTAATCACACGTCCAAAGGGTTAAAAACACAAGCCCTAAGGGCGAATCACAACTACTAAGGGTTAAACACAATCCTAACGTTTAATCACAAGTCTTCATAGAGAGGAGGACCGGGAGACTGGGGATGCTATGCAGTCCACGCCGCCAGACAGCTGTCAGACAGCTGTCAGACAGCTGTCAGACAGCCGACCCGCCGATGCTGGGGATGCTGATGGTGCGTTCTGTCCCGCGAGTGTCAAAACCATCGACGAATTCCTTCAACAAGCTGTCCGTACGTTATGGATCAATATGTAACAAAAAGTAGTCGGCACATTCCATCAGTGGCAACACATTTATTCAACACATTCACCTCGTGTGCTATGTCATCGCCTAAAAAATGCCGCCTGTCATAAATTTGTTTCACTTGTGACGCTACACAGTTGTTGTTGTTGTTGTTCTTCACGAATGTGTTGAGATTTTAGTGTTGTTGGTTGTCCACGTGCACCACTGCCAAGCCAAGCATCACCAAGCAGGTCACTCGCTCCGCGCTAGCGAGGCGTCGTGTGCCGTACGAATGCACCGGGTGCTGAACTTCTTTCGCACCGTGCTTAACCAACCGAGCTCATCGGAGGTCCCGTGTTGTGTACGAGTTCGTGTGTTGTTGTTGTTATGTCCATAAAGGGCATTTGTGTCACGTGCTCATATCAGCTGTGTGCTTTGTCGCCGCTAACCTGCCTTCTTACATCCGCCCCTGCGCATGCAAATTAGAAATTTCTCCTGCACAGTATCCGTGCCGTAGCCTGTGTGTCCCCTGCCCCCCACCCTGGAATGACCGGGAGAGGCGCGACCCCCCCCCCCGTCCCTGCCACCCATCGGCTGCGATCCGCATGACAGAGGGAGCGTCGCTGCAGACGCCAGCGTGTGCTTCACACGCGGCTTGTGGTGTCCAACTGGGACATCTCTTCCTCGGCGGTTAATTTTTCATTCGTCTCCAACCCCCTCTCCAACGACGGCGGATTATTATATATTTAACGATAGCTGCCAACGCCTTTTTAATAGGCGCGCGACTATTTCGTCTCCCTCCCCCCCTTTGCTGCTTGGCGACGGGAGCGGATTGACTGTCAGACACCGATCCCGATTGGCGCCACGTGTTGGGTGCGCGGCAACACGCGACTCCGTCTCGTTCGTGTTGTCCGCCTCGCTTGCCCCCCCCCCTTCTCAATGGCATAACGCCACCCCCTCTCACCCCGTCCCTGTTGTTCGCCCGTTCGCTCCGTGAGCCCCCGAGGGCAACATTTGCCGACGATTTGCGTAATCCATACCGACGCGATTCTTGAACACGAGCACGATTTTGTGCGCTCGTCGCGAGCGCGTTAATCGATGATTGGCATCGGCGCATCAACGCACACACACACACACGCGTGTCTGCATTATAACTTCAATCCCCGTACCTGCGGGGTAAGTATTGACTGAACGACAATGGGGCAGGTATTTTGGTGGGGGGGGGGCAGGGTGGGACAGAGGACAGGGGCAATGAAAACAGCTGGTCCGAATATCCACCACCAGCTCAGATCCGTCACAGGTTTTTTTATGTTACCTAAATCCTTCCCAGCCATGTGCGCCTCACAGATAAGACGACTCCACAGCCATCACACCTGTTACCTGTTCGGCAACACCTGTGGGGGGGGGAGGGGAATTTCCCGCCCCAATCCCAACCGCACCCCCGCCGCCACCCTCCCCCAACAAAGGCAACAGCAGCGGATCGATTCCCCTCTTCGCCATGCATTGTGCAGTGGGGCTCAAGGGGATGACAGCGAGGGGGGGGGTTTGGAAGCCCCGATTCAGGCGCCTTCCACAAATGCACAGACATCGCGGCTCTGCTCCGTGTAGATTCCAAACAAATACCCCATCGGTAAAGCCTCGCAAGACGGCAGAGGGCAAAGCGGTGTGGTTAGCGAGCACCTATTAAGGTGTGGCAAGGGTGGTGTGTTGGGGGCGGGCGGTGAACAGAACCACGCCCGGCCGCCTTTGTCTCTTCGTCGCCATGGCGAATGGTGTTTTATCAACAATTGCAACTCGTTTCAGGCTGAGTTGATGTAAGGGAGGTCTGGAACAGGTGTGTATATACTACCACACACACACACAAAGACAAATATCTCCCTTTAGCCGAACAGATTGTTGGGTGCAAGTGCTGTTTGCGAGCACCTATTAAGGCCGGCGCGAAAGCGGGAGGGCTGGCTGTGGTTTTTACACACCGCCACTCACTATGTTTTTTTAGGCTGAGTCGATCTAAGGGAGGTCCGCTCTGGTTCAGAAATTCGTCATTGATATAGGCCGCGGATCAAACCCGTGTTGCCGGGTTTGCAGCGAAGCACGTTCACCACGACGCCACCGATTTTACAGACAGACATATAAAAGACAAATATTCCCCATATAGCCTTAACGGACTGTTGTGGCAAGTGCTGTTTAGCTAGCACCTATGAAGGCCGGCACGACACACGAGGGGATGGGTGGCCAACAGCACGCACGGCCAGCCTTTGTCTCCCCCGTGGCGATGTTCACACACCGCAATCAGGTGCACTCATTTGAGGCTGAGTCGACCTATGGGAGGCCCAGGACTGGTTCAGATAATCGTCACTGGTGTTGGCCGTGAGTGGGGTTGTAGCGCAAGTGCCCTAACGGCTACACAACCACTCGCCCTCCCCCCAGACACACACAACGCACATAGATGGCCACACCTCACCCGGTAAGCGAGTGAGGTGTGGTCGTCCGTGTGTTGTGTGTGTGGGGAGTGAGCCACCCGGCAGGACGACTGACATTGGGAAACGCAGTGAGCACATCATCCATCCCGGACCCCTCTCCATCCCTCGCAGCTCAAGATCACCCTCTGCAGCTTCCTTCCTCGCCTCTGCCTTGTACCCCCCCCCCACCTCAAGCTCACCTCTCCCTTTCTCTCTCCCTCGTCGGCGGAAGAGTTACAAGAGAACGACCGCCGGAGAGAGGCTTAGGTTAGGGGCGAGGCGGAGATGGAACGGCCAATTCATTGGTGGGGTGAGTGGGGTGGGGTGGTCTCTAGCTGGGAGCGCCGAGGTGGGATTCCTGGTTGCGTGAGAAGGATGAGCGCTGGGGGGAGTTTGTTGGACCGCATTGCGAGAACAAAGCGAGGAATGGATGCGTTTTTTGCGTTTTTTTGTGTGTTTGGCAACGTTCCACAAAAAAAGTCTTCCCCGCAGGCGGACTCCTCCACGCGTAGAGAGGGAGAGAGCCAACACTGACATTCCTTCCCCGTGGCGGGGAGGCGACGTGGCCCCCGAAACGTCGGACACTTTTGCAGAGGTGAAGGTGCAGGAAAAGCGATTGTGAAGCGACGATGTTGAGGACCGCTGACATGCCAGCTGTCTGACAACTCATTCCTCCTCTCTGGACAATCGTGGAATAGTAGGTCACGTGGCCCGAAACGTCGAATAGTAACCAGCAGTATATATGTAAAAAAAAAATAACTATAAACATTTTGAGCGATGCTGGCAAAACGCCGATATTCAGGGCCGAACCGACAACCGACTTCATTGTCTGTCCGTGCGGTCGTCCCAATTGCCCCGCGTCAGGGCTACTCGCGCGAAACGTTGAACAGTAAAAGCTTGGGGAAGACAACCCCAGCAAGGGGACGAGAGTTGGCAGGGGGGGGGGGACGCTGGCTTCAGGATGGATGGATGGCATCGAAGCCGACACACTCCTTCTGCTTTCACTCCGCCGTACAATCGGATCGCGTTGCGCGCCACTGATGCACGCTCAACCGCACTATTTATCGAGCGCGTTGCTAATATAGCCCCGGCTAAACTTTTCCAGTATCGATGTCCCACCCCCCCCCCAATTTAGACGACTTCTCCTGTTGCCCAGGTGACCCACCTCTAAACTGGTTCTGTCATCGTAACGAGCGACTTGCCCGGACTGTGTGAGTGTGTGTGTATGAGTCTCTGGTTATTGACCCACTGCATGTCTATAAGGCGGGGAGCGGTGGCGCTACGCTGCGCTACGAACCCGGCGACCCGGGTTCGATTCCCGCTCACGGCCAACACCGGTGACGATTAATCTGAACCGGGCCTGGGCCTCCCCTAGGTCGACTCAGCCTCAAATGAGTATCTGGTGCGGTGTGTAAACATCGTCAGCGGGGAGACAAAGGCGGCCGGGCGTGGTGTTGGCCACCCACCCCCGCGTGTTTGCCGTGCCGGCCTTTCATAGGTGCTACTCGCTAACAGCACTTGCCCCAATAGTCTGTTTTAGGCTATACGGGGGATTTTTGTCATTGTATGTGTGTCGACTCGGTCTCACATGAGTACCTGGTGTGGTGTGGAAACATCGCTATGAGGGAGACAAAGGCGGCAGGGGGGGGGGTGACTGGCCCAGCCACCCCGACGTGTGCCGTTCCGACCTTCATAGACGCTGGCTAAACAGCACTTGCCCCAACATTCTGTTAAGGCTATACGGGGGATCTTTGTCTTTTGTATATATATATGTGCGTGTGTGTCCGTGCGTGGAGCTGGCCACACCACCCCCCCACCTCTCGCTTGCCGTGTTGGCCTTCTTACGCGCTGGCTAAACAGCACTTGCCCCGACAGTCTTGTTAAAGGCTATACGGGGGGTCTTTGTATTTGTGTGTGCTACTGTAAATGCCACGGCCGCAGTGCAACGTGACGGCAGAGAGAGAGAGGGAGAAGAGACGAAGGGCACGGGGCGAGCGCGACTGACTACCACCCATCGCACCTCCGGCGAGCCATCCGCCGTCTCCTCCTCACGCCCTGCTCACGTCCTCCTCCGACTGAAGGCCCTTCGTGACAAATGACGTCCGATACACCCCACGTGCTCCCCGCCTCGTGTCATTCGAATGACGTCCCAAGCAACACCCGAGTCGTCCTTCGCCTGACATTCTGCAACAAAAATCCCTCCACCAGACGTCCTACTGATGTCACCCGTCTGACTTTCTACACCTGATGCCCTCCACGATTCGTCCTACTGATGTCACCCACCTGACATTCTACACCTGATGCCCCTCCACCAGACGTCCTACTGATGTCACCCACCTGACATTCTACACCTGATGCCCTCCACCATTCGTCCTACTGATGTAACCCACCTGACATTCTACACCTGATGCCCCTCCACCAGACGTCCTACTGATGTCACCCATCTGACATTCTGCAACTAAAATCCCTCCACCAGACGTCCTACTGATGTCACCCATCTGACATTCTACACCTGATGCCCTCCACCATTCGTCCTACTGATGTCACCCATCTGACATTGTACACCTGATGCCCCTCCACCAGACGTCCTACTGATGTCACCCATCTGACATTCTGCAACTAAAATCCCTCCACCAGACGTCCTACTGATGTCACCCATCTGACATTCTACACCTGATGCCCTCCACCATTCGTCCTACTGATGTCACCCATCTGACTTTCTACACCTGATGCCCCTCCACCAGACGTCCTACTGATGTCACCCATCTGACATTCTACACCTGATGCCCCTCCACCATTCGTCCTACTGATGTCACCCATCTGACATTCTGCAACTAAAATCCCTCCACCAGACGTCCTACTGATGTCACCCACCTGACATTCTACACCTGATGCCCCTCCACCAGACGTCCTACTGATGTCACCCATCTGACATTCTACACCTGATGCCCTCCACCAGACGTCCTACTGATGTCACCCATCTGACATTCTACACCTGATGCCCTCTACCATTCGTCCTACTGATGTCACCCACCTGACATTCTACACCTGATGCCCCTCCACCAGACGTCCTACTGATGTCACCCATCTGACTTTCTACACCTGATGCCCTCCACCATTCGTCCTACTGATGTCACCCACCTGACATTCTACACCTGATGCCCCTCCACCAGACTTCCTACTGATGTCACCCATCTGACATTCTACACCTGATGCCCTCCACCATTCGTCCTACTGATGTCACCCATCTGACATTCTACACCTGATGCCCTCCACCAGACGTCCTACTGATGTCACCCATCTGACATTCTACACCTGATGCCCTCCACCATTCGTCCTACTGATGTCACCCATCTGACATTCTACACCTGATGCCCTCCACCATTCGTCCTACTGATGTCACCCATCTGACATTCTACACCTAAAGCCCCTCCACCATTCGTCCTACTGATGTCACCCACCGCACATTCTACATCTGATGCCCCTCCACCATTCGTCCTACTGATGTCACCCACCTGACATTCTACACCCGATGCTGTCCACCAGACGTCCTACTGATGTCACCCATCTGACATTCTACACCTGATGCCCCTCCACCAGACGTCCTACTGATGTCACCCACCGCACATTCTACACCTGATGCCCGTCCACCATTCGTCCTACTGATGTTACCCACCTGACATTCTACACCCGATGCCCCTCCACCATTCGTCCTACCGATGTCACCCACCGCACATTCTACATCTGATGCCCCTCCACCATTCGTCCTACTGATGTCACCCACCGCCCATTCTACACCTGATGCCCTCCACCATTCGTCCTATTGATGTCGCCCACCTCACATTCTACAGCTGACGACCCCAACCTGATGTCCCACAGTCAGCCGAGACCGTTCAACCGACGTCCTCCGCACGAAGTCATCCACCCCACGACGGACAGCCGACGCCCTCCCCACACCGGGCAAACCTCCACCGCACACGCGCGTTCCGTCAGCGCACCCCGCCTGATGTCCCCGTACACGCGGCACCGCGGATCTGCGATCCTCCACCACGTCCCCGCCGCCTCCTCCTCCTCCTCCGTCTGCTCCCCTCCAAATGAAGTCAACGCATCTACACGAGACGCGCTCCGCCCGATGGCCTGCACCTGCCTTCCTCCACCCGGTGTCACTCCCTTCACCTCGAACACAAACGCGTCGAGCCTCTCCGGCACAAGACCCACGCTACCACCCGGCATCACGCCGCACCTCCGATTAGCACGGGGTTTGGGTACGCACGGTGCGAAAGAAGTCCAACGTGACGAGTACTCGACTCGTGCTGTCGCGACGCGCTCAATAGCACCCTACGGAACAGGTGTTCAACCGATGCATCTTGACAATGGGGGGCGGTGGACGCAGATAGGAGGAGGGGGGGGTACGTGTCCTTTATTTCAACCAGGTGAGAGTCGAATGACATACCCGAGTAGTCATCTGCCAGGTGAGACGTGGGATACAAAGGCGGATTTCACGCCGAGACCACACAGCGGCTGGGTGCGTCCTGCGCTTTTCAACCGGCGTGGGATCACAACGCTCGAGTCGACGACCACCCCAGCCTGGGTTCGACTCCCCACATCGCCCCCCCCCCAACTCAAATGCGTGTTGGGGTCGTTTCCTTGTACCACAGGGGTGCTTCCCTCCCCTCCACACGAAGCAAAACTGTGAAGCCACCCGGCCAAAGCGTTCACCGATTCGGGAGGCAGTGAATAGAATCGGTCAAACATGGCCCAGGATCCTCCTGACAAGCACTGCCGAGACTCCGCGAGGCTCTCCTGGGTGTGTGTACATAGCCACAGAACGTTATCAGCACACGCATTGTTGTTGCTGTAATTCACCGAAAGTCGTTGCGCGATTTTTCAAAGCCGTGCACCGAACGCGCCCCACAGTCGCAGGGTCAAGGTTAGACTCCTGCTCCGGGCGACGACATCGCGACTCGCTCGGGCTTAACCAGACGGGAGAGCCACACGCGGACCTAAACACCTCACCCCTTGCGGCCACGTGGGAGCACGGTAGGGCTTTGGAAGTGGGGGGGGGGGTCCAACGCCACTGATGGGTGACCGCGCACCCCTCTCGGCTCCGCGGGGTACACACGGAGCCAAGCTGCAGACCCCATCCTCAGCGTGTGCGCCTTCCTCCTCCTCCTCCTGCTGCTGCTGCCTCGCGCCATTGTTTAGCACGTTGAGAGAGGCGAAGCAGAGGGCCGGGGCAAGTGTTCCCAGGGTGGGTAGGGACACCCAACTAGAGGGGGGTACCCCGATCGAGCGAAGGAGGGTAGAAGAGGGGTGTGGAGTGGGGGGGGGGAGTCCTCGCTCGGGGGTGAAGAGGAGAGAGGAGGGGGGGGGGGGTCCCACTGCGCTCACAACCGGCACGGCGGAATCGCAGTGCGGAGTGGCTCTCACTCGCGCACTCACCAGTCGCTCTCTCGCTCTCTCTCTCCCGTTCTCGCCACTCACCTTGCCGTCGTATCACCCGCCCGTTCGACTCTCCGACATATCTTCACGATCCACAACCGCGGCGCGCGCGGACCCCGGCACTCCCGAGATTTTATTTATTAATCCGCAACGGAATCTTGGGCTGGACGCGCGCGGGTGTGCGCGCTGGTGCGCGCGCGCGCGCGCGTTCGCTGGCTCGCGAGAGAGAGAGAGAAAGAGAGAGAGTCGAGCGGGCAGCCTCACGCTCGGCTCGCCTCTGTCGATCTGTGCAGAGAGCCGAGCGCTGCAGCTGCGAGCGGGGAATGTGGGAGGTGTGTCCACGCCTAGTCCCCTCCCCGTCTCCCCTCCTCCTCCTCCTCTCCCCCATTAACCTCCTCCTTCTCCTCTCGCCCGCGCCGGCTCCCTCCCACTCTTTGCCTCTCCACCCCCCCACACCCCTCCCCGCAACACCCAGGCTGCTGTCTGCCCTCTCCCTCCCCGCGCTCTCTCCTCGCGGCATCCCTCTCCCCCGCTGCTGCCTCTTCCCCCTCTCTGCGACTCTCCCCTCTACCCCGCATCGCGCCGGCTCCGTCTCTCCCACTCCCCGACGCCACTCACCGCACGGAGAAGCGGACTGGCTCCTTTTTTATTGGAGCGGACAGCAGCCGGCCACATCGACTGATTTCTCCCCCTGCCTCCCAGAAATCCGTGGCTCTCTGCTCCCTAAAATCCGTGGCTCTCTGCTCGCCGTGGCTCAGTGTTCCACGTGGATCTCTGCACCCCGTGGCTCTCTGCTCCCCGTGGCTCCCAGCTGTGTGGCTCTCTGCTTCCCGTGGCTCCCAGCTATGCGTGGCTCTCTGCTCCCCGTGGCTCCCAGCTATGCGTGGCTCTCTGCTCCCCGTGGCTCCCAGCTATGCGTGGCTCTCTGCTCGCCGTGGCTCACTGTTCCACGTGGCTCCCAGCTATGCGTGGCTCACTGTTCCACGTGGCTCCCAGCTATGCGTGGCTGTCTGCACCCGTGGCTCTCTGTACCCCGTTCCACCCCTCCCACCTCCCAGGGAGAGCCATCACTCTGGTTTTTTTTCATCGCATCCCTAGCATTTATTTGGATCTCTCCGCTCTGAAGAAGGTCCATTGCCCGACACGTCTGCACACGATGTATATTATTTACATATTCTACAAGGCCAAAGAACGCCAATGACGAACATTGCGATTGGAGTCCTTCATCGAACAGTGCGTTGACAATGGACGGTACATTAACGAGTATGATTTAATTAACTTAGAATCCGTTAATCTCATTTATATAAGACAGTGTTGACGACAGTCCCGTGATGTGTGTGGTTGTGCGCGCGTCTCCATGGGTGCTCAGCACAGACCCGAAGGTCCAAAACGCAAAGCGGTCAGTGACAATCAGCACTCTCGGGGTCGAGTTGAGAGGAGCCTTGAAATGAGCAACGTCACGCGAGCTTGGGAGAAGGAGACTGACTGATGGGAAGGAATTCCAAAGTTGAGCGTGTGTACATATGCAGAGGCACGCTCTATTAATTAATTAATTATCCGCTCGAAATAGTGGCTGGTGAGGTGACCTTTAGCTGCGTGCAGTGTACGGCCTTGTGTTAAATCGCTGTGAATTGCGAGAGCAATTTACTCCTAACGAAGATAAAGTGAGTGGGGCCACCCGGCTCTCCCTCCCCTCCACCACCACCACCACGCTCTCCCTCCCCTCCACCACCACCACCACCACGCTCTCCCTCCCCTCCACCACCACCACCACGCAGCTCTCCCCTCCACCACTACCACGCTCTCCATCCCCTCCACCACCACCACCACGCTCTCCCTCCCCTGCACTAACACCACCACCACCACGCACTCCCTCCCCTCCACCACAACCACCACGCACTCACTCCCTTCCCTCCACCACCAGCATCACCACCACCTCCACCACCACCACAACCACGCAGCCCCCCCCCCTCCACCACCACCACGCCACTCCCCCATCACCACACAGCCCCCCACCCTCCACCACCACCACACTCCCCCTCCACCACCACCACGCAGCCCCCCACCCTCCTCCACCACCACAACCACGCACTCCCTCCCCTCCACCACCTGCATCACCACCACCACCACAACCACGCAGCCCCCACTCTCCACCACCACCACCACCACCACACTCCACCACCACCACCACGCAGCCCCCCCTCCACCACTACCACCACCACCACCACCACGCTACTCCCCCATCACCACACAGCCCCCCACCCTCCTCCACCACCACCAGCACACTCCCCTTCCACCACCATCACCACCACAACGCCACTCCCCCACCACCACGCCGCTCCCCCACCACCACCACACTCCCCTTCCACCACCACCACGCCACTGCTCCACCACCACCACCACCACACTCTCCCTCCACGTGCCACGCTGCCAAGCGCGTACATCAATCACCACGGTTACTCACTGACAAAGATATACAGACGCAATATACACATATGCTATGAAGAAGGGCGATTGCCCGAAACGTCGCCAATTATATATTTACATTTCTTTTTAGGCAACAGTGTTCCTGAATGATGTGCATGAGGTTGTTTTGTTATTTGTGCTTTGGCACAAATCATCATTAAATATATGTATGCCCTCCCATCAGCCACAAATACACAAACAAAGACAAAGATCCACCATATAGGCTGGGCAGGCTGTTGGGGCAAGTGCTGTTAGCGAGCGCCTATGAAGGCCGGCACGGCACACGAGGGGATGGGTGGCGTAGCACCACGTACAAAGACACACTGACACACGGCAAATCTAGACACAAATCATACACACACACACTGACACACAGCGAGGGATACTTCAGACACACTAATAACTCAGTGACTCAGACAATCACAGCACACCACGAATGCACAGACGAGACACTTGACTAATCAGACAAAGACACACATTGACACACCCAACCAATATATGTTCTGTATCGTTTTATAGACTGGGGGGTGTTAGCGAGCATTGTTAAGGTTGGCACGGCGCACGATGGGGTTACCGTGGTCAGTACCGCGCCCGGCCGCCTTTGTCTCCCCAAATATTGTCGTTTACACACCGCACCCGAACGAACACGTACGTACAAGGAACGAAGACACACACAAAGAAAAATATACCCTGTATAGCCCGTAACAGGCTGTGGGGGCAAGTGCTGTTAGCGAGCACCTATTAAGGCGGCACGGCACACCAGGGGGTGGGTGGCCAAGACCACGCCCGGCCGCCTTTGTCTCCGTAGTGGCGATGTTTACACACCGCGCCGGGTACTCATTTGAGGCTGAGTCGACTGAGGGGAGGCCCATGACCGGCTCAGATAATTGTCACTGGTGTTGGCCGTGAGCGGGAATCGAACTCGGGTGGCCAGGTTCGTAGCGCAGCGTAGCGCTAACCGCTGCACCACCGCTCCCCACACACACAAACCGACACACAGACCAATAATTCACACGCACCGCTAATTCCTACAAACACACACGCACTTTAAGGAAATCATATAATAATCCACACACACACATCCCAATACACGTCCATCCACTCATTATTCACGTACCAACTCTTGCGAATTTACAGACGTATTTATTTACATACCACAAAGACACACACTGACGCACCCATACTATTGTGCAGTATTTTTATTCATAAATAGCCCGTATAGCCTTCACAGACTTTTGGAGAAAGTGCTGCGAGCGAAACATCTTTGAAGGCCGGCACGGCCCACACAAAGGGGTTGGGGTGGCCGGTACAACGCCCGGCCGTCTTTGTTTCCCCAATGCTGATCTTTTCACAACGCATCAGACAATCATTTAAGGCTGAGTCGGCCTTAGGGGCAGGCCCGAAACCGGTTCAGATATTCGCAACTTTTAATGGCGGGAATCGAACTGGGGTGGTAAAAGCTTGCAGTGCGCTAACCATTGCGCCACTACTCTCCACGAACTCACACAAACAAGACAAAGATCCCCCGTGTAGCCTTAACAGGCTGTTGGGGAAAGTGCTGTTAGCGACCACCTATGAATGCCGGCACGGCACACGAGGGGGTGGGTGACCAACACCACGCCCGGCCGCCTTTGTCTCCCTAGTGGCGATGTTTGCACATCTCAGCAGGTACTCATTTGCGGCTGAGTCGACCTAGGACCCGTTCAGATAACCGTCACTGTTGTTGGCTGTGAGCTGGAATCGAATTCGAGTCACCGGGTTCGTCGCGCAGCGCGCTAACCGTTGCACCACCGCTCCCCACTAATGCACGCACACACACACACCGACACACACACACACCGACACACACACACACCGACACACACACACACCGACACACACACCGACACACACACCGACACACACACCGACACACACACACACCGACACACATATCCACTCTACTAATCCACGCACACGCGCACGATGAGCTCAAGGAGGGGTGCCGCCGGAAGGAAAGTGGGGGGGTGATTGGTAGGGTCTGGTGGGGGGCAAGTGGGGGGGGGGGGGTCAACCACCACCACCACCACCAACCACCAATCCTAGTTACAGAGACGCATTAGCGGTGATGTCATTATTAGCGGAGAGATCGCTCTGTACGTGCCCGGCTTGCTGAGCGCGCTGGCGGCAGCGATGCCAGCCAAAAGGGAACGCGTAGCCCCCCCCTCCCCCCTGCGTTTAACACAGAGTAGTCGTGGGGAGAGGGTGTGGGATACCGTAGTTCAGATGGAGTGCTCCTGCCAATATCAAAGTGTGGAGCGCTGCGGCAGTGGTGTTTGTGTAGCGGAATTATCGTCGTAGTCGTGGTTTACAGCACGTGCTCCCCGAAGCCTGCTGAAGCTACACGGGTGATCTTTGCCTTTGTTTGTCGTGGTGGGTGGTTAACGGGCTGCGGGATACGAACCCGGCGACCCGAGTTCGATGTCCGCTCACGACTAATAACGATGGCGAATAATCTGAAGCGGTCCTGGGCACCCCCATCGCCACCCCCCCCCCCCATGTCAACTCAGCCTGAAATGATTACCTGGTGTACGGTGCGTGAACATCGGCAGCGGTGAGACGAGACGAAGGCGGCCGGGCATACATGATGACCACATCACCCCACACGACTGCGCCGTGCCAGAGCCTTCACGACTGGACATCTGCGGAGAAGGGGCTTCACAGGCTCATCGGATTCCTCCCGTGAATACAGTTTTTTTATTTTCAGTTTCATTTATTAGGTGTAGCCCCGTGAGCCATTCGGCTCTCGACTCGGGTGCAACCGCGACAAACAAAAACATGAACAAGAAACATCTTAAAGTGACACTATGAGACCTCCTTTACCAGTGGCAAAATATAGTAATAGGTTTTAACCCTTTCAACTGGTACAAAAACTGACACCTTTATACAAGGCTTCATGTTTGCAATAACCACAACACAAGCAGTCAAAATGCAAACAAAAAGAAACAACTTTTGGCGTCATCTGGTCCAACACCAATGGAGACTAGGCTCTAAGAAAAGCTGTCTCGGGTGTGGACCAATCAACTTCAAGGACAGTGCATATCATTATCATCATCAGAGTTGTTTCTTTTTGTTTGCATTTTGACTGCTTGTGTTGTGGTTATTGCAAACACGATGCCTTGTATAAAGGTGTCAGTTTTTGTACCAGTTGAAAGGGTAACAACCTATTACTACTATCTTAAAGTGACAACACGCAAAATGAAAAATCCAGGAAAAAACAGCAAAGTCTTCAGATTTGGAGTGTGATGTAGGCGCTCGACAACAGCACTTCTTCCCTAAAGCTTGTTAAATTCCTTACGGGGGATATTCGTCTTTGTATGTGGTGTTGGTGGTGAGAGCGTGGTTTCTGTTCAAGGTGAGGAGGAATGCATGATGGACTTCTTTCGCGCCGTACGTCACTAACCGTCATCGGAGGTTCGGGGAATCGGCCGAACTTCCGAACGCTTAGCGCTCCTTGAAGTGGATTATTGAGACTCACCGTTAGTCTAATTGTGTGTACGTGTGAGTGTATGAGTGTATGTATGTATGAGTGTATGTGTGTATATAAATGTGTGTATGTATTTATGTTCATGTATGTATATGCATGTGTGTGTATGTATGTGTGTATATGTATGTGTGTGTATGTGCGTGTGTATGTATGCGTGTATGTATGTGTATGCATGTATATATTTGTGTGTGTGGGTAGCGGTAGTGCAGCGGTTAGCGCGCTGCGCTACGAACCTGGCTACCCGAGTTTGATTCCCGCGCACGGCCAACACCAGTGACGATTATCTGAACCGGCCCTGGGCCTCCGCTAGGTCGACTCAGCCTCAAATGAGTACCCGGTGCGGTGTGTAAACATCGCCACTAGGGATACAAAGGCGGCCGGGCGTGGTGCTAGCCACCCACCCCTTAGTGTGGCCTTCATATGTGCTCGCTAACAGCACTTGCCCCTAAAGTCTGCTAAGGCTATACGGGGGATCTTTGTCTTTGTATGTATATGTGTGTGTCTTGAACCGCTTTCCTTCCAGCTTCTCTGGACCGGAGCTGGGAGGCGACCAGCGCGCTTTGTGCTGCTTTGTGGGCCCTGAAAGCCGCCGCTCAAATAAAGGAATGAATAAATGAATGAAGGGCACGACTGCATGATTGAGATGTAAATGAGATGCGGTGATTGATGCACCTCACGCACGCACGTGGTGGTGGACAGGGAGACAAAGGCGGCCGGGGGTGGGTGGCGCTGGCCACCCATCCCCCTCGTGTGCCGTTCCGGCATTCATAGGAGGTTTGCTAAGAGCACTTGTCCCAACAGTGTGTGAAGGCTATACGGGGGATCTTTGTTTTTGGTGGTTGTGGTGGTTGTGGTGAATGTGAGACCGTGGCCTGTGCAAGTGCAGCGGCATTTACACTGACACACAACGCACACCACCACCATACATCCACACACACCCGCATTGTCACACACATCACGTATACATTAGTACACACACGCACACATCACACACACGCACACATAACACGCGACATCACCGCACACGACACAGCAGCACCACAAGCGTGCAGCACATGGACACAAACACCCGTCTCTCCACACCACCCCAGCATAGACCGCCAATGTAACCACACACACACACGCTGTCAGCACACACACCCCACATCAGCACACACACACACACCCCACGTCAGCACACACACACCATGTTAGCACTCACACACACACTCCACGTCAGCACACACACACACCCTATGTTAGCACTCACACACCATGTTAGCACACACACACACCCCACGTCAGCACACACACACCATGTTAGCACACACACACTCCACGTCAGCACACACATACACCCCCCACGTCAGCACACACATACACACCCCACGTAAATACACACACACACCCCACGTCAGCACACACACACCCCATGTTAACACACACACCCCTCACGTCAGCACACACCCCACGTCAATACACACCATGTTAGCACACACACACACACCCCATGTTAGCACACACACACACACCCCATGTTAGCACACACACACACCATGTTAGCACACACACCATGTTAGCACACACACCATGTTAGCACACACACACCATGTTAGAACACACACACACCCCATGTTAGCACACACACCATGTTAGCACACACACACACCATGTTAGCACACACACCCCATGTTAGCACACACACACCATGTTAGCACACACACACCCCATGTTAGCACACACACCATGTTAGCACACACACACACCATGTTAGCACACACACACACCATGTTAGCACACACACACACACCATGTTAGCACACACACACACCATGTTAGCACACACACACCATGTTAGCACACACACACACCATGTTAGCACACACACACACCCCATGTTAGCACACACACACACAGCGGCGCGGGTCACAGTCGTGGAGACGTGGAGCAATTCAAACTTCTCATTTCTCTGAATTGCAATTACAGCTGCTTCAGCAAAGTGCCCATTCCATGAGCGTTAATTACGACTGCAGGTCGTCACGAGAGTGGACAATTGTCAGTTACCCGCGAGCTGCGAGACCACGGGGGGGGGGGGGGGGGATGCCGTGGCGACTGATACGCGGTCTGGCCTTGCGTAGCCGAACACACTGGCGGCTCCGTGTGGGGGGGTGAATGGTGTGTGTGCGTGGTGTGTGTGTGGTGTGTGAATGGTGTGTGTGGTGTGTGTGTGATGTGTGTGTGTGTGTGGTATTGTGAATGGTGTGTGTGGTGTGTGTGCGTGGTGTGTGTGTGGTGTGTGAATGGTGTGTTAATGGTGTGTGTGGTGTGTGTGTGATGTGTGTGTGTGTGGTATTGTGAATGGTGTGTGTGGTGTGTGTGCGTGGTGTGTGTGTGGTGTGTGAATGGTGTGTTAATGGTGTGTGTGGTGTGTGTGTGATGTGTGTGTGTGTGGTATTGTGAATGGTGTGTGTGGTGTGTGTGCGTGGTGTGTGTGTGGTGTGTGAATGGTGTGTTAATGGTGTGTGTGGTGTGTGTGTGATGTGTGTGTGTGGTATTGTGAATGGTGTGTGTGTGTGGTGTGTGCGTGGCGTTTGTGTGGGGTGTTTGTGGGTTGTGATGTGTGTACGGTGTGTGTGATATGTGTATGGGGTATGTGTGGTGTGTGGGATTGTGAATGGTGTGTGTGTGTGGGGTGTGTGTGGGGTGTGATATGTGTATGGTGTGTGTGTACGGTGGGTGTGATATGTGTTTGGGGTATGTGTGTTGTGTGTGTGTGTGGTATTGTGAATAGTGTGTGTGGTATGTGTGGGGTGTGATATGTGTATGGTGTGTGTACGGTGTGTGTGATATGTGTTTGGGGTATGTGTGGTGTGTGGGATTGGGATGGTGTGTGGTGTGTGTGGTGTGTGTATGTTGTGTGATTGTGGTGTGTGTGTCGGTATGTGAATGGTGTATGCGTGTGTGGTGCGTGTGTACGGTGTGTGTTATGGGTGCATATATGTATGGGGTATGCGTGTGTCGCGTGTGTGTGTATGGTATGTGTAATGTGTGTGTGTAATCGGTGTGTGTGTACGTAATACGTATGGGGTGTGTGATCCGTGTGTGTGTGTGCTGTGTGTATGGCGTGTGTGATCTGTGTGTGTATGGTGTGTGTTTTTATGTGGCGTTTAAGCGTTGCGTTTGAGTGTATGGTTACGTATTGTGTACTGATGTTATGCATTGAGAGTGGTTATGTATTAACTATGCCGGTTCGATTATCTGAACCTGTCTTGGGACTCCCCTAGGTCGACTCAGCCTCAAACGAGTACCTGGTGTACTGTGTAAACATCTCCGCCGGGGAGACAAAGGCGGCCGGGCACGGTGCTGGCCACACACCGCTTCGTGTGTCGTGCCGGTCTTCATCGCTGCTACTCGCTAACAGCAGCTTGCCACAAATGTCCCTTGACAGTCGACACGGAGGGGATGGGTGGGGGGGCGAGAGGAATCTTGAGTTAGTGTCCTGCTGTGTTTAGGATTATTGCTTGTAAGTTTACGTACCGAGTTTGTATGACTGTGTATGCCCACTTGGGGGGGGGGGGGCTGGCGGTTTGGGAGGGGGGCTATTGTGCTCTGTTGTTGATGCGTGGGTCTGTGAGTGATTTCTAATGCGTGGAGGGGCTCCAGCCACGCACAGCTAACAACCCAGGTGAGTAACTGGAACAGGCTCGGCCAGTTTGGACCCAGCAAGGCGGCATTTGACATCAACCCGACTCCCTCTCATTCACTCGTTTGTCGTACACACGATTCATTATTCATCGAGCCGTTTATGCGAGGTGCCGTGACAACACCGCCGAGTGATTAAAGTGATCTCAAGCGGGTTACCTTGCCGCTCAATCAGTCGCTCATTCGATCGCTCGTTGAGTCGCTCATTCGATCACTCATTCAGTCGCCCATTCAATCGCCCATTCAGTCGTCCATTCAATCGCTCATTCAGTCGTTCATTCAATAGCATATTCAGTCGTCCATTCAATCGCCCATTTAGTCGTCCATTCAATCGCCCATTCAGTCGTCCATTCAATCGCCCATTCAGTCGTCCATTCAATCGCTCATTCAGTCGTTCATTCAATAGCTCATTTAGTCGTTCATTCAATCACCCATTAAGTCGTCCATTCAATCGCTCATTCAGTCGTCCATTCAATCGCTCATTCAGTCACCCATTCAATCGCCCATTCAGTCGTCCATTCAATCGCTCATTCAGTCGTTCATTCAATCGCTCGATCGCTTACTCGATCGGTGACTGAGCGACTGAATGAGCGACGGAATACAGCGACGAATTATCCGGCGCATGAATGCACGAGCGAGCGAAACGAGGAACGATTGCGCGATCGAATGAAAAATCGAATGACTGAGCGGCTCAACGACGAGTGAGTCGGGCGAATGGTATGCGCACATTTCCCAAGCAAGGTCATCGTCATGACGGCGGTGACACGTGACACGTGGCCCTAATTGCGCCGTTAAAATTCAAAAAAACCATCGCCTCGCCGCCAACCGCGCATTGTTACGACTCGTCCGCGCGTGCGTCGTCTGTGTGTCTGTGTGTCGTCTGTGTGTCTGTGTGTCTGAGCGTCGTCTGTGTGTCGTCTGTTAGTCTGTGTGTCTGAGCGTCGTCCGCGTGTCTGAGTGAGTTCGATTCCCGCTCACCGCCAACACCGGTGACGATTATCTCAACTGGTCCTGGGCCCCCCCCCCTAGGTCGACTCAGCCTTAAACGATTACCAGCTGTGGTGTGTAAACATCGCCACTAGGGGACACAAAGGCGGTCGGGCGTGGTGCTGGCCACCCACCCTCTCGTGTACCGTTCCGGCCTTCATAGGTGCTCGCTAACAGCACTTGCCCCAACAGTCTGTTACAGGCTTTACGGGGGATCTTTGTCTTTGATATATATATGGGGGTCTGTGTTCAGGCTGGCTAAAAGGTTGGTGCAGTAACAAAGAGGATTTATGGTTGTCTCAGGCAACGCCTGACATTTTAATCGCGTGTAATTTTGATAACTGCTAATTATGAACACTCATCGTCGCGTGTCGTTACGTTTAAGCTCACGTAGCGACAGTTTTTCTTTTCCATAGCGCGCGCGCACACAGACGCGCGCGCGCGTGCGCGTGGCGTGCCAAGCCACGCGCGCGCGCAGTGGCGGCGCGGCACGAGTTAATTCGGTTAACGAGTTAACTCGAGTTAACTCGGCAAACGAGTTAACGAAGGCGTGGAGCGTGAACGTCAGACTTCAAGTGGGTTGAACGTCAATTGTGTCCCGCAGCCATAGCGAGATGTATGGTGGATGATGGTGTGTGCCCGAGTGAAGATTGTTTTTTCGTGCCGGGTTGCTGTGTGAGATTAAGCCCCTGGGAATTTGCATCTCGAATCCTGCTGTGCCCAAGGTTAGAAAAATATAGAGCAACACACGTGTTGCTCTTCACAGGATCTAGATTAATGATTTCACATGTAACTTGTGCTGACCTGTGTTCCAGATCTGATGCTGTGGGATTAAGCAAAGTTGCCTTCACGAAGCGATGGCTGGTAGTCGAGACTAACGGTGGAGTGACAGCTCACGGAGGGAATTGCTCCCGAGTGCACGTCCAAGGCGGAGACGGAGCGATTAAAACCAGATGGTTAGATGCATCACGTGACCGTGAGAGATGGTCATAACGACGGCGGCTCGAGGGCGGCCTTCATCCAGCAGTGGATCGAAGACGGCCGCCGATGGCGAGCGGCGGCTCATCGCGACGGGTGACAGCCGAAGGAGTGATCGCCCATCCACGCGCTATCCAGGCTCAAGCCCTGCTTAGCTTTCGAGATGCGACGGGGATTGGGGCGCACTCGGGGTGACCTGGTCACAGATTAATATATTCTTGGGTTTTTTCGGTAAAGTCACGTAGGTAAAAAATTAAAATTACTAAAAGTAAAATAAAAAAATAAAAAAACAGGTTAACAGTTTGCCACCGTGGATGTGTGAAGCATCGCAACTCGTCGTGGCAACGAGAATATCTCACGCGGCCGTAGGAGCTGCGGGTCAATGCGTCTTCTTGATCGGTGCGTTACCGCACGCACCCGGACTTTTAATCTGCCGGGCAGACTCACACATTTCCTCGGAGAGCAGTGAGCTACGTCGTCAACGGGCCGGGTACGATCCTCGTGACAAACAAAATATAAAAAAACCCCAGGGCAGGGAGGCAACCGACCTCTGACAGCAGTGCCGCATTACACTGGTCAACAAAAAAAAATTCTGGCCTGGACTTTTGCAGCTGTTTTAGACTAATTTCAGGGTGCTGATTCCAAATCTGATCTCAGATTTGCTCTATCACATCTAATTTTTATGCTATCGGCATACCCCATTTTCTTTGATTTTACCCGAAATTAACTCTGTCACTTATGATTGCAAGTTGTTGCGAGTCAGTGACTGCTTTAGTGTTAAAATATGGTGCTGTAGTTTTAGGATAGTGTGTTTATAATATCATTTTATGTAGATATCCACATTTATTTAATATTTTCTTCTGCAGTTTTTATTGAAAATGCAATATTTGATATCTCAAAAACCTGATGTGATAGACAAAAACTGATGCCAGATTTGGAATCAGCACCTCAACATTTCCTTAAAAAACGTTGGAATACCTTATGCCAGAAAAAGTGTGTTGACCAGTGTTATCGGTGGCGACGTAAGTGCAGGTAGGGGAAGAGTAGAAGAGGGTTCATATTCTTAGGTTTTTTCGGTAAAGTCACGTAGGTAAAAAAATTAAAATTAAAATTAATAAAAGTAAAAAAACATCACGACGTTTCGGAGGCAACACAAGCCTCCGTCTTCAGGTGGAACCGTCACAGCACGAAAGCTGTATCTACGTGACTTTACCGAAAAAACCTAAGAATATGAATCCTTGCAGTCACGAAAGCTTCAAATCTAGACGTAGAAGATGGCTTCGACCCACCCACCGTGGAGGGACGCGAGTAGCGACGTGCACAGCCGGTCTGGAGAGACGCGAATGTGCGCCCTGACACATGCGCGCGCATTGTTCCTCGCCGCTAATCGCCGACGTGGACGCGAGATTCAAACCCCCGTGGCCGCGCGCGAATTGTGCACGCGCGTGAGAGTTGAGTGAGAGGGGAAGGGAGGGAGGGTCGGAGGGAAGGGCGAGGGACGGCGGGGGGGGGGCGGACTTTGCGTACAGGAGACAAACGCGTTGTGGGGGAGATGGTCCTCGGGCACGGGTCGCCTCGGCCACGTGGATTCCTAAATCCTAACCCCCACCCCCATGCAAGCGTGCCGTTACCGTGCCGCTCTGCTGGTGAGATTATGACGACAATGACGATGACGACGACGATCGTGATGAACGCCAGCAGCAACCCCCCGAACTCTCAACGCCCAGGACACGCAAGTCGCGTCACGGTGTTTTGGGCCAACTATATAAATTCAGGTAAATTGTAAAACACGCCGCCGTGTGCATGTGTGTGTGCTTAGAAACATCGTCACCGGAGTGGACCGCGAGCGGGAATCGACCGTTCACGGCCAACACCGGTGACGTTTATTTGAACCGGTCCTGGGCCTCCCCTAGGTCTACTCAGCCTCAAATGAGTACCTGGTGCGGTGTGTAAATATCGACCCTAGGGAGACAAAGGCGGTCGGGCGTGGTGCTGGCCACCCACGCCTCGTTTGCCGTGGCGGCCTTCACAGGTGCTCGCTAACAGCGCTTGCCTCAACAGTCTATTACAGGCTACACGTGGGGATCTTAGTCTTTGTGTATACACACACGCATTCAGACGCTGTCTTTCCGACAGACCTGTTCTTCACCTGAGGACGGCTGCTTGCGTTGTGGCCGAAACGTCGTGAGAATAATTGTATTATGTTTTATTTTTATTATTTTATTATTTCCCTTCTACGTGACTTTACCGAAAGAACCAAGAAGACACACACACAAGCACTTTATAGAGAACCTCCGACACTGCATTGTGTACACGCGTGTGCGCGTAGCAGATATTCAATGGGGGGGGGGGCGGCGGAGACAAATAGCCTCGGCAATCGAACACGAGCACCCATTGCATACGACGAGCTTGGGAGCACACGCGTCGCGTTCACTCGGAGAGATTTTTGGGACCTTGAATTAACTCGAGCAGAGGGGCCCTCTGCTGGCGACGATGAATCCCGTGGGACGAGCCGTTGTACACCGCGGGACAGGAGGAGCGGTGGCTCGGTGGTTAGCGCGCTGCGTGATTGGGCCGTGGCCGTGACGCGGCCCCAGCGGGAGACGAGCAGAGGTTCGCGCTTCTAAACCCAGCGTCCGCCCTGGTTATTACTGCGGTGGTGAATGTTAACCGTAAACAGAAAAATAATAATAAACAAACCACGCCGCCTGATTCAATGCGGACGTTCATGAACCTGTGACGCAACTCGCAAGACGGGCGTCACGTTCAAAATGTGGCAAATTTGAAACAAATAAATACCCTCAAATTACTGAATTGGGATTACGCATGGCCAACATCACCCCCCCCCCTTCTACTGGGATAAAACTTGGCAGGACCCTCCTGACAAAGAGTCATGAGACTCGGTGAGGCTTTCCTGGGTAAAGTATAGATTTGATCGACAATTGCCGGACAACCACGCACGCTCAACACACGCACGCTCAACACACGCACGCTCAACACACGCACGCTCAACACACGCACGCTCAACACACGCACGCTCAACACACGCACGCTCAACACACGCACGCTCAACACACGCACGCTCAACACACGCACGCTCACACTCACCTACTCACCCCCCCCATACAGCCGACGTCGACGCGCTATGAGAGAAGACCTACGAAAGGCGGTACGATGTTCGAGGGCGACGGTGCGTGTGCCCAGCACCATGCCCGGCCGCCTTTGTCTTCCCAGTGCTGCAATGAGGCCCCCTACCAATTCGAATGTGTTGAGAAAGCAGGGCGACACCCAGGATAAAGTGCGACAACAAGACGGGGGTAGGAGATGACCCTGTGAAGGGGGGGGGGGGGTTTCTAGGGGGGAGGGGTAGGGGAGCTGTGGGGGAGATGGCCCTCAGAGCCCCCCCCCCACTGCCCCTCCTGCATCTCCGCCACAATTAACTCGCGTCTGCTGCTTCTCGCAAGGCGTTGATCGCACGCTGCTCGCTTCCAATATGCCAGACCGGCAGAGGCACCTGCCGGCACGCGATTGGCAATTTGGCTAATTAGGGCATGGGCATTCTAGCGGTGGGCGGGGGTGGGGCGGGGGAGGGGCGGGGGCGGTAGTGCTGTAAAGAGGTGGTGCGACGGAAGTTGCCACCTGTCCGGATTTGCGCCCGGACATTCCGGCAATTGGCGTTTGCGCTCGAGGACGGTGGCTGCGATGGAATTGTACCGAGATCCCGTGTTGTGCGGACTGCTCTGTGGAAAAGGTGGCAACAATGTTAACCATCGCTTTCATAAGCCACGAAACAAAGACAAAGACCCCCCCCCGTATCGCCTTAATAGTACGTTGGGGGCAATCGTGAGCGAGTACCTGTGAAGGCCGGCACGGCACACGAGGGGATTGGTGGCCAGCACCACGCCTGGCCGTCCTTTTCTCCCTTGTGGCGATGGTTACACACCGAACAAGGTACGAATTTGAGGCTGAGTAGACCTAGAGGAGGCCCAGGACAGGTTGAGATAATCGTCACTGGCATTGACCGTGAGCGGGAATCAAACTCGGGTCGCTGGGTTCGCAGCGCGGCGCGTTAACCGCTACACGACCGCTCCCCACACACAACAACAACCACCGCCATTCGCCACTAAGTGGCGGTGACGTCACTACGACGCTTATGCCAGGCCATGTGCACCTTGAGGCCACGTGAAGTGTCGAACGCCCGCTGGCAGGAGGTCACGGGGCTGACCCAGGTGTCTGACTGAGATGACTGGCTGATGCACCACCTGTGCCCCCCCTACTGTGCCAACTTGCTGTGCTTTAGCTTTAGCCACCCGGCGCTCCGCTCGTTGTTGTGAGCGTTGCTCCTCCACCCTCTGTTGTTGTTGGAGGGAGAATTCCCCACACACAGACACACACACAGCCACACATACGCGCGTGCTCAGGTGACACCACTACAGCCCACGAGGTCTGTCTGTCCAGACAAAGCACATCTCCACGCGCGTGTACACAAGAGCCCTTCTCGCGTCATTGTCTCGAGTCGATTCAACGCTCACTCGTGGACGACAGCCAAACATCTGCTGTGTGGAACCTTTGGGTAATCACCCCAGCCTTGACAACGCCAGCGCCCGAGAGCTATGATGGAGGCGATGTGGGTGGGTGGGAAGAAACGCGTCTTGTCGACGGCGGAATCCGTGACGGCGGGAGACGGCGTCCGATTGGGACGTGTTCCCAATTTTCGGGTTAATCCCTAAATAAATAAATAAAATCCCCCCCAAAAAACAGGGCCTAGGCAGGGCTTAACTTCTCACTGGGATATGTTCCGGTACGATGCTGTAAAAGGGTGGCTTTGAGCGAGCAGGATTATCGGCGTAAGGCACTACGACTCAAGATCAACACGTCATCGCGGACTTAGCTGTTGATGCCCTCTCCCCCCCCCACCATCGCCCCAGCCGCACCTCATCCTCGCTGCCCCTCCACGAGAATTCCCGCAGCTGCTGCAGCGTCGACACGCACCGATCTGACTCGCTGGCTCGCCCCGACGGGGACCTGCGGGGGTGGCTTCGTGGAAAGACGGCAGTGGTCACCGCATCGCGCGGTGCTTTCAGATGCGCTCCTGCGGCCCCCTGGAACGCTCTTCCATCCGATGGCAGGAAGGCACGAGGACATACGCCCTTTGAAACCGCCTACATTGAAAACTCATTCCTTTAGCACTGGCCTTTTGTGTTTAGTTGATTGCTTTGTCCTTCAGCCGCATCTCCGATGAGCAACCGTTGTCTGCGTGCGGTGCGGACGTTCTCAGGACTCCGAGGTCAAGGCTCTGTTCGCAGACTATGGGACAACGCTTTGCCTTTGGTCATCACACAATCAGAGTCGTCGGATATATTTAAGTCTGTATAGTGGGTGAGTGAGTGAGTGGGTTGGTGAGTGAGTGGGTTGGTGAGTGAGTGGGTGGGTGAGTGAGTGAGTGGGTGAATGAGTGGGTGGGTGGGTGAGTGGGTGGGTGGCTACAAATGATAGCTCAACGAAGTGACATCATGTGTAAATGTATAGCAGTAGCCAAAAACACTCAGCGCGTGATGTTGATTCTAAATGTGGAGGGAAAACCCGGAGGACCCGGAGAACAATCCACACGACCACGGGGAGAGAGAGATACACAAACTCCAAATATACATGCGACAGGTTCGGGATCTAACCCACGACCTCCTGTGTACCAGGCGAGGTAGTTAACATCTCTAAGTCACCGAGATTTTCCCTTTACCGCCTGCCCCCCTAGTTTTGGACATGTACCCGTAAGGTTTTGTTTATTTTCTACCGTCAATGTACGGCGGCGCATTGGGATCCACCGATGAAATGCGCCACTATTGCAAATGTAGATTATTATAACTTTTAATTGAAATGTAACTTTACATTTTTTTGAGTGGGGGATTGGGGTGGAAGCGTGCCCTAACGTTAACCCTAACGACGTCACCTCGCATCGCGCTCGCAAGGAAGCAGGCCAATACAACTCAGCCGCCGCCACTGAACACGATGCCGCGCAGCCAAAACCCAGGGCATGAGTCCCGCTCGTCTTGCTAATTAATTACAAAAACAGCCGTCGTGTCTCCGGACTCCTCCAGGATCGCGCGCATAACCCCCACCACCACCACGTTCCAGCACCTACACGATGATGGCGTCATAAAGAGAGCGTGGCTCGGTTTGCGAACGTGTGTAGTGCCTCCGATTTGTAGGGTTGGCTACGTACGGTGCGAAAGAAGTACTGCGCATACAAAACGACCGCCGGTGCCAGCATCGGTAAGCAGCAGTATCGGCATCATCACCAATCCAACAACACCGTCAACAACACCGTCAACAACACAGCCACTGATGCAACCACCACGACTGCCAACAGCATCATCACGACTAGAACGATCCCCCTGGTATAACCTAAAAAGACTTTCGGGGAAAGTTGCTGTTAGAGAGCACACTATGATGGCTCGCACGGCGCACGAGGGGGTGGGTGGCCAGCACCACGCCCGGCCGCCTTTGTCTCCCCTGTGACGATGTTTACACGCCGTACCAGGTACTCGTTTGAGGCTGAATCGACATAAGTGGGGCCCAGGACCGGTTCAAATAATCGTCACTAGTGTCGGTCGTAAGCGGGAATCGAACTCGGGTCGCCGGGTTTGTAGCGCAGCGTGCTAACCGCTATCCTACCGCTCCCCCATACACCCCCATACACATGCACAGACATACACACACATCCTCCCACACACACATGTAGTGAGTTACTTCGGAACCACTAGTCAGGAGGCAGCAAAGTTAATTCTACATTACATAACACCGTGACACACGGGACTACAACACACCTGCCTCTTACACTCGTTACACACGGGACTATAACACGCCTATCTCTTGCGCAATACGGGATAACTTATAACCGGGTCAGAGCAGTCAACGTGCTGTCTGACCCACGACGTCAGAGACGAAGAAGAAGTTGTCGCAATTGGGTTCCACTTCACCTGCAGACAGCCCCGATATGCGATCGGGGCTCCCCTTTTATCCCTCTCGGCGCGACCTGGCTCCACCCTCGGCCACGTCCCCCTCTGCAACATTCCCGAAGGTTCTAGACGACCATATTCTTGGGTTTTTCGGTAAAGTCACGTAGGTAAAAAAATAAAATTAATAAAAGTAAAAAAAAAACACGACGTTTCGGAGGCAACACAAGCTTCCGTCTTCAGGTGGAACCGTCACATCACGTTTGCTGTATCAAGTAAATTTACTTGATACAGCAAGCGTGCTGTGACTTGATACAGCAAGCGTGCTGTAACGGTTCCACCTGAAGACGTAAGCGTTGTGTTCCCTCCGAAACGTCGTGATTTTTATTTTATTTTAATTTTATTAATTTAAATTTTTTTACCTACGTGACTTTACCGAAAAAACCCAAGAATATGAATCCTTGCAGTCACGAAAGCTTCAAATCTAGAATTCCAGACGACCTTGCACGTGTCACCTGCCTGGCTCCGCCCTTAACCACGCCCCCTTCAGGTGCTCTCGTCAGAAGATTCCCGGCTACACTTCCCGTGTCCCCTCGGTCACCTTTCACCCCCCCCACTCCTCACCTCGTCCTCAGATGACCCCCCTCCGCCAGCAGCCCTCACCACGCCCCCCGCCCCGGGACTAAGTATGTGACAATTACTCGCTGCCCTGGCGGAGTGGCGGCTATTCCCGACTCTGTCGGTAGGACTCATCAGCCTCTCTCTCTGCAAGCACCCGGTACCACGCCCATAGTGACACACTGCATGGTACTGCACGGTGTGCTCGCCTCTGCACCCGTATTTACATCACGACACACTCACACACTGCTACACACATACTCCTACACACACACATATACTCCTACGCACACTGCTACACACACACATACTCCTACACACACCCACTGCTACACACATACTCCTACACGCACATACTCCTACACACACATACTCCTACACACACACATATTCCTACATACCTATTTATACACATATATACTCCTACACACACATAAATACTCCTACCCACATACATCTATACACACATACGCCTACACGCACACACACACATACTACTACTACACACACACATACTCCTACACACACATACTCCTACACACACATATTCCTACACACACACATATACTCCTACACACACACACCTCGCCTCGGGCTGGGTGCGTCTCCATCACGTCCCCTGCGTCCCCCCTCGCTCGCTCGCTCCTCCGCGTTACGCTTGGGCGAGTGGTCCTGGAACCGCGAGCCGGGAAGGGCTGTCGAGTTTTGGGGGCTCCTAATTTGCAGCGCAGCTTGCAACATCTGTTGCCGCCTTGGGCCAAGGGCTTCCTCGCTGGGCTGAGCCGGGCACATCTCTCCACCCCCCCCCCTCCATCGGACCGGCCCCGACTGTTGCCTCTATTCGGATGGATCTCCGCTCATCATAATTCCGCCCGTCTCGCTCCCCTCCTAAGCCTCTTCTCTAATCATCATGAACATCGTCGTCGTCTCGCTCATCACCCCCCCCTCCACCTCCTCATTATCCTGCTCATCATCTCACCTCATCCTCAGACGGCACGGTTCAACAAAACGCCCTCCGTGTTGCTTACTCTGGGCAAGAGCTCTTCCCGTTCCACCGCGGATGTTCGTGCGCTTCTCTTGGCCAAAGAGAGGGGGGGTGGAGTTTCGCTCGCCCGGTGCGACATGAAATGAACGGCACTTCGGCGGCTACCCATGCCTCGATGCGAGCGACCAACCGGTGTGGGATGAGTGCATCATTTGCACGTTTTCCCCATTTGAAGATGCGAGCACCGATGAAGAATTGCAATTTTCTGATCCGGTTCACAGACTTAATGAGTGCGCATGTTCTGTTCCTCGCCCTCCTGCAGCGCCTCTCTAATGTGTTGTTGTTGTTTTGTAGCAGCTCGATGCATTTAAATCGACCAAAAATGGAAGCATAACACAAGTACAAAATTAAAACCATACACACCAATTAGCCAAATATTTGTGTGTGGATGGAGGCATTTCGCGAGTAAGCGGAAACATTCGGTTAAGGAAGAAGTGAATACATAAGACGAGAGACAGGGGCCACGCCGACGCAGCTGCTGCCGCTGTTCGAGCGAAGGAGGTGGAGTGGAAATGGGACATGGGGAATGGGGTGGAGCAGCGTCTTGAGAGAGCGACTCGCGAGAGGTGAGAGACGAGACCAACCCCGGAGCGGGGAGTAGAGAGGAGGGGAAGAGACGCCGGGGAAGGGGGGGGGCAGGGGGGAGAGGGAGAAACGTGGTGGGGGGTGGGGGGAGACGCCGGGGAGGTAACGGGGGGGGGGGGAGAGGGAGAAACGGGGCGGGTGGTGGGAGATGCCGCGGGGGCGGGGTAAAACGGGGGGGGGGGGACGCTGGGGGGGGGCGGGGAGGGAGAGCGCGAGACGGGGGGGGGGGGGGAGACGCCGGGGGGGGCGGGGGGGAGAGGGAGAAACGGGGGGGGGGGGGGGGGGTGGACGCGGGGGGGGGGGGGTAGACGGTGGGGACGACCTCGGAAAATCCGGAGGCCACGGGTGGACACGAGCAGCTGGGCAGAGCGAAGTGGGACAACGTTACAGGCCGTCAACAAGAACACCGACAACAACAACAAACAACAACAAACAACAACAACAACATTACCGATAGCAGCAACGGCAGCGCCTAAATGGGGCGAACATAATGGCATGTGCATAAAGTTTAAACATGCAAGCCATCTCGCAACAACAACAACAACAGCAATTTTATTAAAATGCCACAGGTCAAGTTTTGTACCAGTTAAAAAAAAAACTTTTAATAGTAACAACTGCAACTCATAAATAACAACCAATTATTTACGAATTGGTAGAACAATCACAGCGCGGGCACGCGGTTGTTTATTGACCTGGGAGGTTTTCCAGCTCAGAGCACGTGCCCCAACAGTCCGCATTGGCGGCGACGCGCGGCGGAGGGGACTTTGTCTGTGAGCAGGAGGGAGCGGTGGCGCCGTGGTTAACGCGCTGCGCGAATTCGATTCCCGCTCACGGTTTAATAAAATCCGAACAGGTTATGCGCTGCCCCGAGGTCAGGGTTAGGTAACCGAAATAACAAGAAGAGGCATTTTTTTTCCGAATTCGGTAAAACATTTGTTTTACATATCTTAGAGCCGCATTGCATGTGGTGAATACGAGACGATGGGCCTTCAAAAACACACGCCACGACAAAGTGCTGTGAGCGAGCAGCACCTATGAAGGCCGGCACGGCGCACGAGGGGGTGGGTGGGCCAGCACCACGCCCGGCCGCATTTGTCTCCGCAGTGGCGAAGTTTGCACACCGCACCAAGTACTCATTTTATGCTGAGTCGACCTAGGGGAGGCCGAGGACCGGTTCAAGTAATCGTCACCGGTGTAGGTGGCCCTGATCGGGAATCGAACTCTGGTCGCTGGCTTCGTAGCGCAGCGCGCTAATCGCTACACTCCCGCTCGCAGCAAAGACAAAGATCCCCCGTATAGCCTAAATAGACCGTTGGGGCAAGTGCTGTTAGCGAGCACCTATGAAGGCCGGCATGGCACACAAGGGGGTGGGTGGCCAACACAACGCCCGGCCACCTTTGTCTCCCCAGTGAAGATGTTTACACACCACACCAGGTACTCATTTGAGGCTGAGTCGACCTAGGGGGAGGCCCAGGACCGGTTCAGATAATCGTCACTGATTTTTGACGTGAGCGGGAATCGAACCCGGGTCACCAGGTTCGTAGCGCAACGCATTAACCGCTACACGACCGCACCTACACGCGCACACACGCACGCACACACGCACACACACGCGCGCACACACGCACGCACACGCACGTACACACATGCACGCACATACAAGCACGTACACACACGCACGCACGTACGCACATGCACGCACACACACGCAAGTACGCACATGCCCGCACACACACACACGCACGCACACACACGCACGTACACACACGCACGCACGTACGCACATGCACACACACGCACGCACACACACGCACGTACACACACGCACGCACACACACACATGCACGCACCTGTCCGGGCGTCGAAGCGCGCGGCCCAGCCGTTTAGCACCTCGTTAGGGCAGTCACTTCTGACTGTCGGGCTAATATTCGTGATTGTAATTTCAAAAGCCAGAGCTAATGCCACAGCAGTCGTGTGCAGCGACGGAGCCGGAGTAATTTTCCAAATGAATGTGCGGGATGGGCATTTTACTTGGGCCCAATTTTCCAAAAGGCTGACGTCGAGTTAAGAGCCTCGTTCCAAATTAGAATCGCCGAATAAAAATTGTGCTACAATGCGAATGAGGAGGAGGTGGTGGGGGTTGGCGAGTGCGATGGAGGGAAGGAACAAGTGCTTTGTACATTTCACTGACACGTCCTAATAAGCAAACGGGGACTGGAATTACCACCAGAAGCTAACTTGTCTCGGCCGGCAATGTGTCACACGGCAAGAACGTGACCTGGGTTCGATTCCCAACCCGGCCGCCTTTTCCGCGTGGAGGGAGTATGTTCTAACCCCTCCCCCGCCCACGTTTCAGCATGGGTTTCCAGTGTGGTGTGGTGAAGTATGGTCAAACAACCCCCGTGACCTACACGGTACGTACGAGGTGGGGAGGCCTTCACTCCAGCATTGGATTGATGCAGGGCTCCACAGTACACACGCAAGGCTAAGGTTATAAACTTACATGAATAATTATTAATGGAATTTCGAATGTGTGCTGCTTGTAAGTCCTCGTTTAACGCGGTAGATGGGTTCCGGAAAAGTGCCAAAACGCATTAAGCGAAAAAATGTCCACATAAATGTAACGATACAGTTTGGCGAGATACTGCGAGATGGCAGGACAAATGGCTGAAGGTACGCTTCCAAATTACTGTGTAATTCCGCGTACTGTGTTGTACTGCTCTGCCGCGCAGCCCAGGACAGCAGTTCGTTGTCGACCGCTCACAAATCCGCGTTATAACGACGCGCGTTCCACGTTATAACGGGTTGTGTGGAAAGTGTTATAATAACCGCGTCATAGAGAAAACGCGTTATGTGAACACGCGTTAAGTGAGGCCTTAGCGTACACCGCACTCCTCCACAAATCCCCCCAACTCCACCCCCCCCCTCACCACTGCCTGCCCCCCCCCCTCTTGCCTGCCCCGCTCCCCCTCCAAAATATAATTTAGAGTAGGGCTATTGATATTAAACTGTGTTTTTGTAAACACAGGCAGGTGGTGCATGAAGCGTATAATTAAATGTTTATGCAGCCTGCCTCGCGTTATCTCCTGCATTTTCCAAACGTGATCCACATACATTAAGCAAATAGCGCCGTGGCAATGAATCAAAAATAGATATGTAATTGAATAGAGAAAAAAAAATAATCCGCACTGTTCATTTGAAAGTTAACTAACTGGAACGTACACGGCGAGAGACATTTATCCTCAACACGGGTGCGATGCAGGAGTGGAGAGTGAGTGAAGCGATAGTGAGAGAGAGAGAGCGAGAGAGAGCGTTCGGTTGTCTGGATGTTGAAGTCGGCCACAAGAGAGACAAAGAGGTGGTCGACTCCATCGGAATCTTGGAGCAGAAATGAATATCTCACGCACAAAAAAAACCCCATGCACACGTGGGACTGTCTGGACTAGAGACTCGCGGACTCTCTACAGAAATACACTGACTCATTTGTGAAATATGGGCTCGACAAAGACATTCTGACTCTCTCTCGAGAATGTTCTTCATCGCAAAGGCTCGCGGGCCACTGGCGGCCTTTAGTGCGGCCTCTGACGTACGGCCCCCGACAATACACAACACGTGAACTATTTTGCCTTGCAGGTGGTGCGGCGGCTCTCACACACTGATGTTTTATTGGCGAAAAATTGCCCCCCCCCTCCCACCCTCTGAAAATTAGCGGAGAACACTGCTCTACAGAGATGCCTCAAACTATCCACCGACATATTGACTCTATAGAGACAACCCTGGCTCTTACAAGCATCCTGACTGTGTTCAGAGACACACTGACTCTGCGTTGATGCTCTGATTCCCGAGTAAAGTAGAGGCTTCATAAAGAAGCTGTGACTTTCTGGATACAGACACGACAGAGATATTCTGACTCTGCGAGGGATGGATGTCCTAGCCCACGTCAACCTCTTTGTACCGTTCCCAGCATTCCTCTGTCCACGTATGCTTGTCCTTCCCATTGTGTTAAACCAGAACGCGCATTACACATATATAAATAATAATACAAGATATAGATCCCCATCCGATAGAAGGACAGAATGTTGTTGCAAGTGCTGTTAGAGAGCACCTATTAAGGCCAGCACGTCACACGAGGAGTCTGTGTGGCCAGCCCTTGTCACCCAGGCACTGATGTTGGTTGACGAACCGTAGCAGATAGGCACGTAAGGCCGAGTCGACCTAGGGGAGGCCCAGAACAGGTGCAGATAATCTCAGCCGTCGCTAGCCGCAGTCGTGAATCGATCTCGGGTTTCTTTGTTTGTAGCGCAGTGCGCTAACCGCTCTGCCACTGCTCCAGGTCAACGACTCAAAACGTACACGAGCAAGGACTGTTACATACAAACCAGTTCAGAGGCAATTGCGCAACTCCCGGGCTGTCGGAGAGGCTGCCACGTGCCACGGGGTGGTTGCTCATTTGCCGTTTGCGTTGGAGCGTCTCTACACGAGGAGGCCCCACCCGGAAGGTCAGAGGGCTGAGCCCCCACCGCTAAGATCATGGGTTCGAATCTGGGTTTCAGACGCGTGTGATGATTACATTGGTCAACAAGAAATTTTTTTTTCTGGCCTGGACTTTTGCAGCTGTTTTAGACTAATTTCACGGTGTTGATTCCAAATCTGATCTCAGATTTGCTCTATCACATCTCATTTTAATGCTATCGGCATACCCCACTTTCATTGATTTTACCCGAAATTAACTCTGTCACTTATGATTGTAAGTTGTTGCGAGTCAGTGACTGCTTTAGTGTTAAAATATGGTGCTGTATTTTTAGGATAATGTGTTTATAATATAATTTTATATAGATTCCCACATTTATTTAATATTTTTCTTCTGCAGTTTTTATTGAAAATGCAATATTTGATATCTCAAAAACCTGATGTGTGATAGACAAAAACTGATGCCAGATTTGGAATCAGCACCCCAAAATTACCTTAAAAAACGTTGGAATACCTTATGCCAGAAAAAGTGTGTTGACTAGTTTTATCGGTGGCGACGTAAGTGCAGGTAGGGGAAGAGTAGGAGAGGGTTCATATTCTTAGGTTTTTTCCGTAAAGTTACGTAGGTAAAAAAAATAATAAAAGTAAAATAAAAATAAAATAAAAATCACGACGTTTCGGAGGCAACACAAGCCTCCGTCTTCAGGTGGAACCGTCACAGCACGATAGCTGTATCTACCTGTTATAGCTGGATCTTCAACTCGCGGATGAGTTACATCGAAGGCCGTATGCTTACAATTACATCGAGGCCCATGAACTGAGTTGTGATTATTACCGGGCTTTCAACTGTAGTGAGATGATGCCACCAACGTGGCCACCAATGAATTCCACAGAGGCCCATAGATTTACACAGAGACTCCCATAGGCTTACAAAGATACGCACAGACTGAGTTGTGATTAAACCGGGTTCTGAAAGTGTCGTGAAATGATGATTCACAATCGGAATTAATTTGGTCTGAAAAAATAAAACGTAGGATGCATTGATATAAATACAGGACGACGTTGCAGATGCGGACTATCGCATATCCGCACTGACCAATTTGTTAACCGCCCACGCCCTGTGCGTTATCTGCGCTTGGCGTTGTGGCTGTAACATTGTCTGCATAGACGACCTGTCACACCGCATCCGAATGGAGCTCAGTCCCCAGCGAGTAGGATGGCACGTGCGTACATGTTGCGGTGCAGTAATAGTGATGATAGCAATGGTAATACCTGCCGTCGCGGACGCATCTGCATCGCTTCAACGAAGACGTCGGGCAATAAGGTCGCGCAATCGACCGACTGTGAAAAGCATTTTTACACAAATTAAAGTTTGTTTCACAGTCGGTGGGGGGCAGAGCCGTCCCTAGGGTGCGGCGAAACGGGGCGATCGCCCCGGGTCCCGCGCTTTGGGGGGCCCCGCACCACTCCCCCCCCCCCCCCCGATGGGGGTGAGCGGTCTTCGTTCAGTCCGGCTCGATTCGCCGCGCATCTGTCACGCAAATCGTTCGCAGTTTCTCGGCGCCGAAATACAAAAAAAAAACCGAGTGAATTAAAAAAGATACATATATATTCTTGTTTACAAATAAATGAAACAGTACACCGCAACCCCTTACCTTTTTCAACTTAAGCGAGGGAGCGAATGAAAAAAGAATGTAGATCTGCCTTTTTTATATTCTCGGCGAGGAACAAGAGATCAAACGCTTCCGCTGAAGAGGCTGAGTGGGTATTGCGGCACTAGAGGATGTATCTTCTTAGGCAGAGGGATGCGGGCTTGTGGTGGCGGGGAGGGCGGGGAAGAATGCGTACAGCAGGGGGCTAGAGAGGAGAGACGGGGCGTGAGGAGTGGTGGTCCCAAGGGATGGGGTCTTGGGACAACGTGTGCACGCTGAACCGCTTTCGCGTCGTGCATGGCCAACTGTGCTCATCGGAGGTGCGAAGGACAGCACAACGAGCTAAAGGCACCAAAAAATACGTGCGCGAAATCGTCCCGCTATTGAGACCCCTGTACATTGGGATTCTATTGCTATTCATCGTACAAAATGCATGGAATGCTTGTTTCTTGTTCTTCATCATGCAGAGCCACCCCCCCCCTCCGTTGAGAGACTGACACAGCAGACGAACCGCAGACAGGCAGCGGACACAATAATTATCAACATTTATAAAGCGCCCTTAAACAATCCTTCTCAGGGCGTGCTTTGCGGTACAGCAGAATAACTGAGTTGGTATCGCGCATGAAGAGACGGGGAGAGGCCGGTGGGTGGGTGGGTGTGTGGATGGGTGGGTGTTGGAGTGGATGGGTGGGTGGGTGGTGGGGTGGGTGGGTGGTGGGGTGGGTGGGTGGGTGTGTGGATGGGTGGGTGTTGGAGTGGATGGATGGGTGGGTGGTGGGGTGGGTGGGTGGTGGGGTGGGAATGCTGCTGAGGTGCAGCTGGGGGGACACGAGGGAGGGGGCGGTGAGAAACAACTCAGGGTCGAGGTCGTTAGGGATAATGGGGGAGCTTCCATCACAGACGGCGGGAGGGTTGACCCCGCGAGTGACCCCCCCCCCCCTTGCGTGCCAATCGCACCTGGACAGGGTCACCTGGCAGGTGAGGAGGCTGTCGCTGGAGCGGGCGGCCACTTGCGGTGAGCCAATTAGCGCTAATTACCAACGCCGGCTGATCACGCTGAGCCACGCGCGGGCTGCTGCTGCTGCCGCTGCTGCCGCTGCTTCCGGGAATGGCGATTAGTGGCGGTGGGACGCATCTGAAAAAAAATTGTGACGGAGAGAGGGATGGAAGTAGGGGGGGGGGGCTCTGTGTAGATACACGCAGAGGCGCAGCGTCTCTGCGCGCCTTTGTCCGCTTGCGTTAGGGCTTACAGCGAGTCATCGGCAGCGCCCGATCCCCCACCACCACCACCACCACCCCCTTCCCTATCTCCCCGGGTTCAACTTAGGAGGCAAGCCGAGCGTAATCATCTGTCCCAAACGCAACGCAAGATCCCATCATTAGCCTCCAACATGTTTGCGACTAGGGACCCCCATCCTCCCCCCCTCACTTCTAACAGAGAGGCGATGGGGGGCGACCGGGGTGGGGGGGGGGGTGATGGGTCCGTTGCCTGTGAACATCTGGCTGTTCACCACCGTTGCTCCATGCAAGGCTGACTGATGAGACATTGCGTGCGTTGAACCAAGGCGACTGAAGTTGGCGGGTTGCTGATGGGATGCCTAAAAAACAACAACAACAGATGTTTGTATGGAGGGACAAAATCTGTTGTCTGTGTGTCTATCTGTACATGCAGTCTGTGCACATTCATTCGTTGGTGAGAAATGCTGCTGCTGCTCCTTTGGTAGTGGTGGACAACCAGCAACAACAACAACCTCAACACCTCCGTCAATAATAACACTTTGTGGCCGTGCTTTTTCTCGTCTCCTCTCCTTTCTGCTCCGCTCTCTCCCCTTTCTGCGTCTTTCTCTCATCCAATTTCTGCTTATCTCTCCTCTCCTCCTCTCTCTCTCCTCTCTGCTTCTCTCTCTCTCTCTTATCTCCGTTCTGCGTCTCTCTCCTCTCTCCTCCGTGTCACCCTCGCGCCTTACATCACAGACCGATTCTGCTTCTCTCAGTCCGCCTCGTCTATGTCGCATGTGGCCAACCCTTTGCATCCATCCCGCCCGCGTTGTTTTTACACCGTTAAGCTTTGCCGAGGAAATAAATAAATAATGTGAAAAATTTTCCGCGTGGTATCTAACGCTGGGGGAGGGGAGAGGGGGGGGAAGAAGAAAAAAAACGTCACAATGTACCACGTGTGCAACTTACTCGACGCGGCCTCGTATCCTACAACGGCGTGCGGCGGGTACAATGGCTCTTATTAAATCATCGCTCTCTTCATAACGTGACATGTACGGAGCACCCGTGGGTGTGGGGGAAAGGGGGGCAGGGGTGCGTGTGTGGGGGGGGGGGCAGCTCGTACGTCTTGTCTCGGCATAATGGGAAATTACAGAAGGTATCCACCCCGCCCGCCCGCCCTCCCGCCATCCTCCACTTCAAATCCGCCACGGCTATTCTCTCGTCGTCGGAACTTCAGAAATACGAGGGCTTTACCCTTGCGCGTTGTGAGAGTTGGAAGGGGGGGGGGCAATGGAGAGAGGGAGAGAGAGGGGGGAGAGATGGAAATCACCGCCAGCGTCTCCCCCGAACAGCCCCCCCCACTCCCCACACACATTAGCGGTTGTCAAGAGCCACTCGGTGATTCACTGACGGGGCGCGATTGTACTGCGAAATCCGCGTGCTTGGCGCCTACAATCAGAGCTTCCCGATGGCTCTGACCGGGGGCCCCCGGACAGACGACGCACGAGGAGGACATTCCATTTAAATGGTCATTTGAAAGCTAATAACGGCGAGGGGGGGGAGAGAACGATGCATTACCCTCCGAGGTGTGTGCTTTACGCAACCGGGCCTGGACGTAGCGGCGGGGAGCCGGGGTCACGGTGAGACGTCGTAAAACTTCTGCGGGACATTAACGGAACCGTTGCTCGGTGATTTACAAGCGGGTGCATCGCAGCCACTTTAAAATGAAATGCTTCACGCCGGCGTTATTTATTTATTTATTAATGCATAAACGCCAGCCACCACCATCACCAGCACCCAGTTTTCAATTTTGTGCTGCCACAACAGTTTCAGCTCACGGTGGAAATTACACACCTTTCACAATATTTGTGTAACATTATTAAAAGGGAGAGGCGGGGTGTGGCGTGGCGTGGTTAGGTCGGATGGGGGGGATGGTGGGGGGGGGGTCGATGGTTGGGTTTATGAATAAAGTAATACATGGAATTGGGCCGCTTCGCTCGCTCACTCGCACGATGGAAACGAATCGGTTTATTATCAAACGCGTCTCTGGCTCGTCTGCTTAAACAAAGAGGCCCAATAGCAGTCTCTCGTTCTCGCAGCAGCAGCAGTGTCACAGCGACCCTTCTCCCCCCTGTAGGAAAAGGCGCCGCTTGCGAGAGAGGGACACCTGGATTGGAGAACACACGCGGTGTTACATTTGACCCAATTCATCCTCTTCTTTGTTCTTTCGGTAAAGTCACGTAGAATGGAAATAATACAATAAGAAAAATAAAACATAATAAAATAATTATCACGACGTTTCGGCCACAACGCAAGCAGCCGTCCTCAGGTGAAGAACAGGTCTGTCGATAAGACTCTGTCTTATAAGACTCTGTCTTATCGACAGACCTGTTCTTCGCCTGAGGACGGCTGCTTGCGTTGTGGCCGAAACGTCGTGAGAATTATTTTATTATGTTTTATTTTATTATTTTATTATTTCCATTCTACGTGACTTTACCGAGAGAACCAAGAAGATGAATCCCTGCAGTCACGAAAGCTTTAAATCGAAATCCAATTCATCCTGTTGAGAAAAAACTGAGCGTGACTCGCACGTGACGCCTCGCTACCAGAAGACGGTGGCGGTCGGTGAAGAAGAGTGTCCGTCAGTGACAGGCAGAGGGATGGAACGCGCGCGTGGCAGCGCGCGATCCGCCGGGGAGATGGAGCGACGACAAGCGGCTCGCGTGCAAGTTTGCCGGGCGGTTTGCTGTCGCCCTTCCTGAAATTGCGGGAGGCTTTCATCCAGTAGTGGATTGAGAATGGCCGTCGCCGCAGCTGATGATGATGCTGATGATGATCGTGATGAAACTATACTCAGCGGATTGTAGGATTCGGCGATGTTAATGCTCTGGTGCAAGCGATGAAATCAGGGCCTCCCTCCCCTCTGTAATTTTCTTCCCCCCTTCCTTCCCTCCGCCGCATCTCTCTTCGCTGGCCCCTCCAGGCCCGGGGGCCGCGGTGCAGTTGCACCGCCTGCTTCCTCGACAGCTCTGCCAGGCGCCGGTGCGTGTGGCCGTGATGGCCCCAACGGCGCTAGGATCTGAAGCCAGCGCAATATTCGCTCGACTGTGGAAGAACGTTGGTAGGGCTTATTTAAAAATTAATGTGTCACATTGCCTTGGCTTGACAGGCCTTAGCAAATCCTGTCCAAATACTTGGAAATTAATAAGTTGAATTTCCTGGACTGCAAACATGTTATGGATGTCACGCTCAATTTTATACCGGTTGAACAGTTATTTTTTTTTCATACTTGCACTTTTTTGGGGTGAAAAAAATTCTGGCTGTCGTGTGAAGTGTTCGGGCCTTCCACCAGAAACCACCTGTACACTGATTCGTAATTAGTTTATTTTGGGCTACATCGTGTAGGCGCAATGCCAATTTTTAACTGTAACCCTCCGCCACCCCGACACATCCAATCAAATCAAGTTGTCACGTGGGCAAATATGCCAGTTGATTTGCTTCATTAGCAACACCGGAAAGATTGCATAAGCCGAAAAGTGCGCAAAGAAACGCGGGCAGCTGAACGGATCGGAGTGAGCACGTACGTGCGTACGCGCACGTTGGAGACGTCACCATGATTGATTGTTAAGTAAAGGTCGACTTGAGCAGCAGGCGTTACTGGATGCGACGATGAACAGCGGTCGAGACTCATGAAGGAGTAGCAGCCACAGGGGGGAAACACACGGCCCTGAGAGAGATCGTTGACCACGTGGATGGAACCGAGATATCAGCTCGTAGGACCGTGAGAGATGGTGACGGCCTGGGGTGGTTTTCATCCAGCAGAGGATAGGTCCTGGCCGACGACCACGATGATGATGATGCTGATAGTAATTGTATTAAGCCAAGCAGAAACCACCACGTGATGTGTTTGACTCAGGATCAGTAACGGTGGATCAGCTGCTGATGCTGGGGCGTTTAACAATGCACATGGCAGCTCGCACACCACGCCTCTGTTTCTTATGGATATTTCCAGGTGGCCATCAATCTGAGTCGAGAATGGCGAGCTGATACAACCGGAGGTTGAAATAGAAATTCCGTCTCACGAGGAGGTTGCCAGCGCGTTCAGGTCAGAGCGATGAGTCGGTACTGCTGGCATCCTGAGTCCAAAGTCTGGGGCAGCCCCCGCTATTAAAACCACAGTCTGAAGTCGCGTGAGTTAATGACCTCAGACTCGTCGCCAATTACTTACACAGAGACCATTCGACTTACATAGACACATATAGACTTTACACACATTCCAATGGACTCACGTAAAACTGAGCTGGGATTAAACCAGGTTCTCGAGTGAAGTGAGTTTATGGTCTCAGCCTGGTCGCCAATTACTTACACCGAGACCGTTAGACTTACACAGAGACCGACAGACTGTCATCGACACATATAGACTTACACACGTACTAATGGGCTCACGTAAACTGAGCTTTGGATTAAACCATGTTCTCAAGTCAAGTGAATTGATGGTCTCAGCCTGGTTGCCAATGGCTGCACCAACAAGTCATCGTATTACATTCGGATTTCAGTCATGAATCGTATTGCGAAGCTGATATTTAACAAACACTGGCTTGACCGACTCGTGACAAACATCGCTATAGGTTGGCGCGTGGGAAAGTGCTGCCCCCCCCCCTCCCCCCGCCGTGTGACGAAAATGTCACTTGAATGGATCCCAGGAGTAGTTCTGTGACATCTACTTCCGCGGATCGTTCTCCGACACGGAGGCTCACGGTGCTCTGCGTGAGAGTTCCGAATGGAATCGTCGTCTCGTTACCACGTGACGCAGACAGCACGGATCGTAATGAAATTTGGTGGTGGGGGGGGGGGTGGAAGACAACCGGAATATAAAAATTCACGGAAAAAAAACTTGCATCGATCAACGTGAGACGAACGCTGTCAGCAGAGCAAGAGACGAAGTGCTGACGTTATCTGCTGTGACTGTTCTCATCACACGAGCTGCGTAATCTCTGACGCGTGAAAGGTTTTGATCTCAGGGCGGCGAGAGCATTAATTGGAATAAAACTCGCAAATGAGCAAAAATAAAAACGTGTACGCGTTCGATGATCCGCATTGTCCGGGTGGTAAGACGCTCGGGAAAGTTCGACGCGCCCACAATGCCGAGGATTATTGGCAAGGTCCACGTTGCGACGTTTCCAGAAGCGAACGATTTTAAGCGAAATTGTCATCAATTGGAAAGTAAACAAAGAATAGAAGCGGGCTCGGCCGGACTTTTGTGTTCGTTGGGGAAGCTCGGAGCAAAAGGAGATAAACATTTTTGACTTTGTTTGTTTTCCAAATTCAAGTTGGCGTTGGGTTTAACCCAAGCAGCCAAAACACGTGGTTACAATCGACCCCGCTGTTGACGGAGAGTTGTAAAGAGCCCGCCACGTGTTAACCGTTATGCATAAATGTTCAAACATGGGTCCGACGTTGCACATAACCACTTGCTCGCTCGCTCGCTCCTTCGATCACTCGCTCGCTCGCTCTTCAGCGCGAGAGGGTGACACTACGTAGGGTTGGGGTGATACAAAAAAAATAAACACACCACAGATGAATAACAGACCGTATGTATGCTGAACTTCTTTCGCACCGTACGTAGCCAACCGTGCTCGTCGGAGGTGTGATTATCGATTCGGACTCGTCTCCCGCTCAAGCGGCATAGGCGAAGTTGCGGACGTGGCTGGAACGAGCGAGACTGAGCATGGCTACCAGAGGCTCCGTACAACCCTTTTCCACTGCACAACGAGCCGTGCCGAGCCAACTTGGTCATGGCGCAGGAGGCGCCGGTATTGATTCTCCCACCGCAAAAAAAAGCCGAGCCGTGCCGCCGATGCCACATGGCAATGGACGGCTGGAGGCGTGGATGTGAACCGTCGTTCACCACTAAGTGGTGGTGATGCCGCCACTGCGCTTGTGCCATGCTAGGTGCACTTGGAGGCACTTTGAGAGTGGCAGAGCGAGAGGCCCGTCCTGCCGCTCGTGCAGAGAGAGAGAGGGGAAGAGAAAGGAACATATTTAACGACACGCTACGATGTTGCAGCATCGCACGGTGCAAAAGCTCTCAGCCTTGCGCAGACCACCAGCTCAACGGAACTGAATGTGTGGCCTTTTTGTTGTTGTTGTCGTCATGCTAGACCATTGTTTTTCTATTTGAGTGGGTGGGTGGTGCAGTTCTCTCGAGCTGGTGGTCTGCGCAAGGCTGAGGCAGCTTTTGTGCATGCGATGCTGCGCGTCTGTGTGTGGTGTTGAATATTGTCGGTGTTTTCTGGCCTGCGCTAATGTTTCTGTTGGAACGGGATTTCCCCCTGTCATTTACAAATTTAAACGACTTATGCATAGGAGGAGACATCACTTGTATGTATACTCACACGTGTGGACGTACGTACACACGTGCATACGTATGTACACAGCCATAGAGACATAGATCCCCCGTAGAGCCCGAACGGAATTCTGGGGCAAGTGCTGTAAGCGAGTTCCTACGAAGGCATACCTACATACACGCAAAGACAAAGATCCCCCGTATAGCCCGAACGGAATTTTGGGGCAAGTGCGGTTAGCGAGCAACTGTGAAGGCCGACACGGCATACGAGGGGGTGGGTGGCCAGCACAACTCCGGGCCACGTACACGATGAGTCGCGTACAGGAGCGAGATAGATTGCTACGTTTCACGATAGAGGTAGCGACTGCTTGAGTTTTATTTTCTCCATCCAGCAGTGGATAGATCATAGCTGATGAATACGAAGATGATGATGACGACCCACTTCTAACGAAATGCGCAGTGTCCGCTGGGGTGTAAGGGGCATGGTGTGTACCTGGCACCAGCGGCGTAGCGCAGGTGGTGCGACTGCACCGATGCCCACGTGCCCGGGAGGGAGCCGTGGCGCGGGCTACGAAGGGGAAGGGAGCCTTGATCCAGCAGTGGATCGATGATGGCTGGAAGATGATGATGATGATTGATGATGACGTGATTAGTAACCAGCACCGTCTCACGGTACCACTAAACACTATGTCACCAGCTAAGGCGCGTTGATGAGGCCCAGGGTGACGTGGCTCAGCCGAAGAGAGCCAATTCAGTGGACGCGGTCAAATCTGAGCTGAGCGAGTGTTTTTTTTTATTCTCTCCCGCTCCTCCACCTCCTCTCATTCTGCAGCCCCGGCTCTAGCCGCCTCTTCCCCCTCCTCACCCCCCCCCCCAAGCCAAGAGGCAGGTGCTGGGGGCACAGAGGGGTCCTGTAACCACTAGGGCCCCCTCCCCCATCACCACCCCCCCCCCCCCACAGTCGAGGATGTCCCAGCATGCAGCGGCCTGCGGTACCGCAGCTGCTGCCGCTGGCTCGAGACTCGCATTCTTGAGAAACAACTGCCTCTTGCAGCCGCTTTGAGAGCACGGTGCTTGTTTTTTGTTTGTTTGTTAAGCAAGCAAAGAACCCAAAAAAGACGATAATGTTCATGCGTTAATTTGATTATTTTCCCTGCAGAGTATCTAAATACATTTATTTTGTTTCAACGTTTGCTCGCGGGAAACTTTCCGCCCCCGCCGCCTTCCGCCGCCGCCGCCACCCCCGATGATGATGAGGTGTCGATGCCAGAAATTATACCGCAAATTACTTAATTAGGATTGCACAGCAGCAGCAGCAGCAGCAATCACCGCCCACTCCTGCCAGACTAATAGTTGCCCGCTCGCATGCCGGGCGCCGAGTCACCTTGTGCCGCACACAGGGGCAGCTGCCGCCGCTGGGGAGGGGGGGGGGGTGCCCCTGAAAATGTTTGAGATTTGGGATGCGATGCGATGCGCGGAGGAGTTGCTGCTGCGGCGGCGTTTTAAGGAAGCGGTCGCGTAAAAAAAAAAGAAGAACGCGAGCCCCAAAGACGAAACAAGAACGATGCTGTTCCCTCCACCACTTGCGCAGGGTGGTTCCCCGAAACAACGGCCAAAAAGTGAGGCGCGCTCTGCCAAAGGAAACGTAAACAAAGGGAAGCAGTTTTCGCGCGAGCAACGCCACATCCGTTTGAGGAGCGGAATGTGTCCGCGAGCACATCCATCGGGGACAGATGGAGCGACGGTCCGTGAGGCGTGGTGAACATTTGAGGAGGCCTTCCATCAAGCGGCGGGTTGAGCGTGGCTGATGATGGTATTTCGGGTGTCGCGGTGGCGAGATGTTAACTCCCTCGCCTGGTATACAGGATGGACGTGGGTTCGATCCCGACCATGACGCCTGCTGTATATTTAGAATGTGCATGTCTCTCTCTCACCGTGGTCGCGTGGATTTTCCTCCGGGTCCTCCGGGTTTTCCCTCCACATTTCGAATACAAATGCGTTTAGAGCATTTGCCTGCTATACATTTCCACGTGGCGATAAAGCCACTTTGTTGAGCGATCATTTGTGGCCAGGTCGCTTGTGAAAAAGAAAATCTACGTAGCTCAGTGGGCCTTACCTGATCAGAAAAAAAACCCTTTCAGTTTAGTTGAGACCAGTGGTTCTTAACCTGGGGTGCACGCAACATCTGGGTGTGCAAGATGCCCTTTCTGAGAACCAAAGGAGTGCAGGCTGCATTACAAAAACATCCCACTGGTTTAGACGCTGCTAGGATAACCTCCCGGCAATGATGAAGTCACAACGGCCACACCGCTGCCAGCCGGGTCCCCGTCACACGAAAACGCAACGCTCCTCCCTCCCCTCCCCCCCCAAAAAACTCCGAATAATCCCAACACCGCGGAGCGTGCCCGGTGTAATTGGGCGAAATTCGGCTCCGACCAATTTACCGTCGCGGAAAATCTATGCGGCTGCTTTCGTCGCGTCTGCCTATGCTGTTTATATGTCGCATTGAGCGACCTTTCATTGTTGGCCGGGTAGATCTGGCTGGGCCGCCCCACGCGATTGATGAGGGTTGCCGAAAGAAAACAACAGTTCCGAACGCTCGCACCCTCCAACTCTATTCACCTCTCAAAGGCAATTTATTGTTTTACCGATATCAAACGCAGATAGGGCGCAAGACAAAGCGTGGAGGCAATTACGGGCGGCAGGCGGTGCGAGCGAGGGTATTTAATCAACGCGCCACACTTTATCCCACGCAAAAAATAAAATATAAAAACTCGCTGGATTTTTTTTGCTGTTGATGTAAAGAAAGAAAGAAAGATGTATTTATTTTAAAAATAGTTCACCTGGAACAGCTCGTTCGCAAATAGTGTCCACGGCAAGCACCACGCGTGATGCTGACAATGACTCGAGTTGGGAATATAGCCAGCAGCAGCAGCAATCATCGACTCCCTCCCTCCCCCCCTCCCTGCCCCCACCACCCCCACCAGCTCTCCTACTGAGAACACTTGGCAGGACCCTCCTGAAAAAAGAGTCGTCAGACTCAGCGCGAGGCTTGTCCTGCGTAAACAAGCGGAATGAAACAATAATAATGAGTAACATCTGTAACTATTGCCGGTATGTACTACGCTCTGAATTTGTATCACACCCAGTCATACGCGTATGGCCCTGCCAGCTCTGCCCATAGACAGAGAGAGACGCCGTTCCCGTTGCCACCTCGAACGTTCGTGTCGGGCACCCGGCAAAATATAAAATCTCTCGGAAAAAGGGTAGCGATGGTGGATGCAACAGCGGGCGCGCCATCGGGTGGAGATGACTCACTCGCTGCGTCGTGATGATGCGAGATGATCCGGGGTCAAACCGACATCATCAGCAGTAACAATAACAAGTAAACCCGTAAAAACAAAGTTTTTCACTCTAAATCCTTTATATGCGTGGCGGCTAGAGTCCTCTCGTCCTCTGGCTTGAGATGGCTGCAATCTATGGGTCAGATGATTGTCTGCCAGTATTAAGCAATTGGTAATTAAATATTTAATTTGTTTTCCCTAAACAGTGTAAAATTTTGGAAAAATTTTTTCACAAAAAATTAATTGTCACACACAACGAGTCTGTGTAGAAAATGTCAGCTCGATTGGATCACGGGAAGTGGGTTAAAAAACGACCGAAAGATTTGCACGGTCGTAAGCAAGCAAGCACGCAAGCAAGCACGCAAGCAAGCATGCGAACTTAATATAAAGGATTTAAAAAGGACCCCCCCTCCAAATAAAACTCCCACTGGTACGCGGGTGCGGGAGGGAGGGTGGAGGCGTGGAAGGAAGGTTGGTGGTGAGCGGGGAGATGCCCAAACGAACCGAGGAGCTGTGTGCGTGTTGTTTACCGGAGCACCGTTCGCCGATCCATCAGCGCGCACCGCAAATCACCGCCGTAATGTGGCGTGATCGATGATTAATCATGAATCGCCGGCAGCACCAGCAGCCCCACCAAACCCACAAGCACCACCAGCACCGCCACGGCCGCCGCTGTCGTCATCAGCCGCTGGCGTGACCCCTGTTGAGCGTTGCAGACCCGTGGGCACTTGAGACTGCAGCAGCAAAACGACGGGATGACTGTGAGATGGGAAGCGTGCGGGTGGTGGTGGTGGTGGTGTCATGTGGGGGTGGGCGGGGGACACTGATGTTGGTGCCATAAGGAGAGGGAAATGAGGCAGTGAGTGTCCTGCAGGGAGGGTTACATCATGCGGCCTGTATCAACGACAGGACGTTATCTCTCGTGAGAAGGAATGACGCTGGTTCTGGACGATGCTGCTGCTGTTGATGATGTATGAAAGGATAATGTTAACGATGACAAACCAGACGACGATGATGATGATTTTGATAACGCAGATGATTGTAATGATGCTGAAACAACGATGGCAGTAATAATCCTGCTGCTGATAGTGACGATGGTGACGATGCTACAAAGTATGATGATGCAAAACATTATGTTTATGATGATCATGATGATGATGCTGACACAACGATGGCGACAATAAGTATGCTAGTGATCACAGCGATGACGAATCTGCAAGTGATGACGAGAAAGAATAATACTGCCGCTGCTGTTGCGTTTGCCCATGATGATGATGATGACGATGGCGATAATCACCTGGAACAGCGCGGCCTGCCTGCTGACCAACACGTCTTTTTACGCAAATGAACAAAACCCGACTCTGCGCTGAGATGCCATTCGGCAGAAAATTAATAACTAAATTCGGGCCCGCGAAACTTCTGAAGGAACAAAATTGAGCGTAAACACAGTTTTAATATAGAGCGCTTCGCTTGATGCTAACGACGCAATGGGGAATGAATAAACCTCTTAATTTTTTTTTAAATAATTGCCTCATCTGTAACTTGGAGCCCGTTCAAGATTTGGGCGACAGTTGGCAGCTATTTTTTCACATATACTCGTTATATTTTGATATTTTAAATATAAATTTTTATTTTTAAATATATTTTTACATATTTTTTAAAATATTTTACACGGGCCAGCTCTGCTGCAGCTGTGTGCCAACTCCGACGATAGGCGGGCGAAACATTTAGACACACGCACACACAACATTAAAGCAAAGAAGAAGAAGACTACAAATGAATAGCCATCCTGTGAACTCCGCTGGAGAACACCTCAAGTCAGTGGAATCGAGACGGAGTATTTAGCGCCAGATAGGGAGGAGCGCCCGCGGCTTTATCTGAGCCCAGCCAGATTCCCGGACAGGACCTGCTCAAGGGCCACCCTCTTCTCCCTCCCTCCCTCCTCCCCCTTCCTCCCTCCTTCCCCCTCCCACTCCTACCCCCTCCTCCCCCCACCTCCCCCCGTCCTCCCCCCTCCTCCCTCCCCCTTCCCCACTCCTACCCCCTCCCCCCTCCTCCCCCCCACCTCCCCCTCCTCCTCCTCTCTCCCTCCCTCTTCCTCCCTCCTTGCCCCCCCCCCTCCTCTACCTCCTCGCTCCTTCCCCCCTCCCACTCCTACCCCCTCCTCCCCCCTCCTCCCTCCGCCTTCCCCCCCTCCCACTCCTACCCCCTCCCCCCTCCTCCCCCCACCTCCCCCTCCTCCTCCTCTCTCCCCCCCTCCCTCTTCCTCCCTTTGCCCCCCCCTCCTCTACCTCCTCGCTCCTTCCCCCCTCCCACTCCTACCCCTCCCACCTCCTCCTCCCTCCTTCTCCTCCCCCCTCCCCCTTCTTCCCCCCCTCCTCCTCCCCCCTCCTCCCTCCTTCACCTCCCTCCTCCCCCCTCCCTCCTCCTCCCATTTCTCAGTCGCAATCTCGAGTCGCCGCACGACGTTTCCCCCGCCGCCCCGCGATGCCTCTCCATCCTTGGCCGCCGGCGACAGCCGCAAGGTGCCTTGCAAATGGCCCCAGCTGCTTGCCCACTGCTGAACCCCCCACCCTCCCATTCCGCCCACCCCACCCCACGCCGCCCCCCCCCCCAGGACCCCCGCTCCCCCCACCGCTCGCCCCCCATTCTCTTCCCCGGTGTTTCTCAACAACATCGCACCTATACCCGGCTGCGCCCATTGGCTCCTCGTCGACAGCGGCAGCGGGGACGGTCAAACCAGCACAGCTGTTGTCCTAGCTCAGTGGTTCTTAACCTTTACTGCAGCCTTGCACCCCCTTTGGGATCTCAGTTGTTACAAAGATGTTACAACGTTAATGCATGCAACAGGGTTTGATGAGACACAAGTAAGTTGTGACTTTCGTGCCTGTGCTTAATTTGTGTTTTCGATGATTTGCTTCTAAAAAAAATTTCTGCCCATGTCTCGCAGCCCCCGGAAATGGCATCTTGCACCCCCAGGGGGTGGCGTGCACCTCAGGTCAAGAAGAAGAAGAACCACCGTCCCAGCTGGATAAACCTCCGCCCTCGCCACATGAATGGGGGAATTTTCCGCCACTGGCGTCAAGGCTGCGAACGGGAGATTAGCGCCGTCTCAAAGCTCGCCGGAGCAGAACTCAATTATTTTGAGAGCGACACGCTCCCAGGTGAGTCGTTGGCGTGAGCCACGGCGAGGGAATTTCGGCGGCGAGGGTCAAGAATGGATTCACGGCGAGAGCTACGGCAAGGGTCACGGCGATGGTCACAGCGAGGGTCACGCCGAGGGTCAAGAAGAGAGCCGCGGCGCGCGGTTCTGCCGTGCGCACGAGCGCCGCGCCGTCGTGGGGTAGCCGCCCTGATGCATCAACGACATCGCCACGGGGCCACACAGCGAGAGGCAGGAGGAGAGACGAAGCGAGCGAGATGAGCGGAGGGAGGGAGGGAAAAGATGAACAAATATGCACTCTCTTGGGGAGTGCCGAAAACATGAAATAAAAATAAAGCCGCGCGGGTTTTTTTTTTTGGAAGGTCCAGACGAGAAATGGGTCAAGGTTGCGCTAGAGTTTTTTTGTTTGGCGAGCATTGATCGGGTGAGGGTTCAACACTGACAAGATTTATCGGTCAGATGAATATGGAGAAATTAGAGCGCGCGCCGTTGCCCTGTCGCGCGCCCTCGATGAGCCGTGGCTCGCCGCGATTCAATCCGCAACATCATTGAAATGGCGTTTCTGAAATTCTTATTATTTTCTCTTCAGTCCCACCCACCCACCCACCAACCCACCCACCCACCCGGCAAAACATCAAAACGCCCATCTCAACGGCGCGGTGCGCATTTGATATTGCCTCGTGGAAAGAAGAAGAGAGAAAAAAAATTCCCATCAGCTGCTGTTTCATAAATTCACGGGGAAAATCAATGGCGAGTGATATAAGTATGAGTGCTGTTTGGTAAATCGCGCTCTCTTGTTTGCCACGGCGGCGCTCGGCTTGCGTAAATTATTGTTATTCCCAAATCAATCTATATTAATCAAACGGGGAGCGACTCGCTGTAACGGCGTGTAGTCTTTTCGATCGTAATGGAAATCCAGAGAGGTCTTCTCATCGAGCTGGTTCAAATAGGGCACTTCCAACGAATCCATTATCTGCTGCGCCTCGCCACGAGAATGACGGGTTTCGTACATTCGTGGCCACCAGGTCACCAGACCTTCATGATCCCACGGCGCGTGGAGAACACGTGAGGTCGGGTGGAAGATACTACTCCACCCCTCTCTCTAGATAAAGAGGTACCAATGTGGCTCAGGGGTCAGAGACGCTGCGAGCAACGTGGGTTCAAAGCCTGCATGGATCCAGCCGCCGCACCCCGAGATTATTAGCACGGCTTGCTTTGTACGGCGCGAAAGAAGTTCAACGTAACATACACACACACTGACTTGAACCGGGTTCTCAAATGCAGCGAATTTCTGGTCTCAACCCAGTAGCTAATAACTTATAGAGATGCCCGTTGTCTTATCGGGACTAACACAGCGACCTATAGACACGCATAGACTGAGCTGCAAATGACATCACGTTCTCAAAGCTAACGAGGCGGTGGTCTCAGCCCAGTCACCAATAACTTACAAAGAGACCAATAGACTAGCATACATATTTCTAGACTTTTAAGTACAATAAAAAACTGAAATGTGAATAAACTAGGATCGCAAGTGCGGCGAGTTGTGTGAAGTCAATAATTAGAAAAACATCACCTGGAAAAATAGTTTTGTTCCCAAATGAGCAAAACATGCATGCTCCGATAACAACGCAATTAATCATACCGGCGTCACTGTCGTCAGACGAACACTACTCTCTGTAGCAGAGCGTGGTGGTGGGGGGGGTGTCCCCTACTGCGCGTGGATCATGGGGGGGATCTCAGAAGTAGCTCTGTGTGATCCGTTTCTGAGCGGTTTGGGGGGGTGCGTTCTCTAGCATACAGGGCGGCACCGCACTGCAAAGAGATCTGAACGGATTCTACATCTCGTTACACGAGGCCGAAATCTTAATCTGGCGCCACGATGGTGAGATGTTAACTACCTCGCTCGGTATACAGGAGGTTGTGGGTTCGATCCCGACTCTGACGCCTGCTGTATATTTGGAGTTTGCGTGTTCACTCTCCTCGTGGTCGCGAGGGGGGGGCCTTCGGTGTTTCCCTCCACAATTAGAATGAACGTCACGCGTTTCAAGTATTTTGGTTGCTATAAATCCTCCACGTGATGATGATGAGCCACTTCGTTGAGCTGTCGTTTGTGGCCGCCCGGTCGCTTCTGAATAAAACAAAAGAACGATACAGCAGCTCAGCGGGGCCTTTCCTAGTAAAATGGACGTGGATAAGAAACGACACTGAACCACGCCATCCCCGCACTCTCCACAAACAATCGCACACACGCAAGACATAGCGATCCGCTAAGAGTCTCCGAGCATCTGTGCCCCCGCTGAGAGCAATGGTGGCGTCGTCTGAATGCACCGCTAACTGCCCTTCAATAACAATTACCTGTCCCGCATGTTGCTGGTGAGCCGAGCTGCTTTTTTCAGAGAGCTGTCCCCCGGATCGCTCCAGGGGGCAGCGAGCCGCAATGTGTGGGAAGGAAGACCCAGGGAGTCGGGGGTCGCTTATAGGCGGGGTTTGGCTGCTTCTTGGCACGGCCAATCGGGAGGCGGTGGGTTTCAATGCCCAACGGTTTGTTGAGATCCTCTGACTCCCTGAGAAATGCCCCGATGGATTCTCTCGAGGAGGTTGACGAGCGAATCGTCGCGTCCAATTGCTCACATTCGGTTGCGATCATTTGTCCTGCGGCTTTAACAGGCCGTGAGCCGGAGCGGTGGCTGTGTGTGTGTGTTTGTATGTTGAACTTCTTTCGCACCGTACGTAGCCAACCGTGCTATTTGGAGGTGCGGGAAAAAGTACAACACACCAGCTCTCAAGTTCGTTCCATTTGCGTCGGTTGGTGGAGGGGTCTTGTGACAAGACGACATTGGTCCGATCGTTCTGCAATGTAACCCCCAAAATGAACTATAATTCTAAATTATTTTTGTTTGCATGAACGGTTTACATACATTATCCGTTCGTTCGTTTCTCAGTCCGCTTGTCCTGGTGAGGGTCGTGGCGGCAGCGTGTTGAGTCGTTGTGGTCCATACCTCCCTTTCCTTGGCGACAGACTCCAGCACTACTACACTATACACTACTATACACTACTACACGATACACTATACACTACACTTTACACTATACACTACACTATACACTACACTATACACTACTAGACACAGACTCTCGCTCTTCCTGGGGAGTTTCCAGGCCAGCTGAGCGACGCAGTCCCGCCAGCGTTTCCTGACCCGGCCCTGGGGTCTTATTAATATTATCATCATCATCATAAAGTTGTGTTGCTACGAGGTACATAGCCTATAGACAACCGGGCAAACAAGCATGGCAACAACAACAACAATAATCCTAGATTAACGAAGAACACATCCACCTCGGGCTACCTTTCGTTACCTCGTTCCCCGCTCTGTGCTTGCACGTCAAAACCCCTGGCCCTCGCTGACATTTCACCCCACGCAGGCGGCGGCTGCTGCTGGAGTTCCCACCGCCTGCTGCAGGAGTCACGTGCTCGTGTTCGCCGGTGATTGCGGTTTAATTTGCACGTCGGACGTATCGCAATTATTGCTTTTGAAAAAGAAGCAAAGACAAAGATCCCCACCCCGGTATAGCCTTTAACGGAATGTTGGGGCAAGTGCTGTTAGCGAGCAACTACGAAGGCCGGCACGGCACACGAGGGGGCGGGTGGCCAGCACCACGCCCGGCCGCCTTTGTCTCCCTTAGCGCCAATGTTCAGACACTGCAGCAGCCAAGGTACTCATTTGAGGCTGAGTCGATCTAAGGAAGGCTCAGGGACCGGCTCAGATATAATCATGGCTGGCGTTGGTGGTGGTCGTGAGCGGGAATCGAACTCGGGTCGCCAGTGTTTCGTAGAGAAGTGCGCTGACCGCTGCACCACCGCTCCCCATTAGAAAGAACACACACGCCACACTCTCACTCTTCTCTCACGCCGCGACGTTTACTGGCGCCGTGGCTTTAATGCGCCTCCATCGGTCACGATATATCCACTGCTGGATGGATGAAGGCCGCACCGCCCCCACCCCACCACCCCTTCCCCAAGACGTGGCCATCTCTGACGATCCCTTGATGTCACAATCCGCCAGGCATTTGCCGGCACACACAAGCTGATATATTTGTCAGGGTGATTACAACAATAAAAAACACAATTTATGAGTACAGGGCCAAAGGCCTATCAACTAACAGCGTCATTTCTTGGCTTGATAAAAGTTGTTATGACAAGTTTGGGGGAAAAAGACGAAGATGGGGGTGAGGGAATTGCAAAGTGGGGCAGTGGCGAGGGAATAAGTAGAAAGAGAAGTGATCTGCAGTGTGGTGAGTGGGTGGGTGTGTGGATGGATGGGTGAGTCAGTGGAAGGGTGAATGAATGGATGGGTGAGTGGGTGGGTGAGTGAGTGGATGGGTGAGTGGGTGGATGGATGGGTGAGTGAGTGGATGGGTGAGTGAGTGAGCCGGTGAGTGAGTGAGCCGGTGAGTGGGTGGGTGAGTGAATGTGTGAGTGAGTGGATGGGTGAGTGAGTGAGTAAGTGGAAGGGTGAATGAGTGGATGGGTGAGTGGGTGGATGAGTGGTTGGATGGGTGAGTGAGTGGATAGGTGAGTGAGTGGATGGGTGAGAGAGTGAGTCGGTGGATTGGTAAGTGGACGGGTGAGTGAGTGGATGAGTGAGTTAGTGAGTGGATAGGTGAGTGAGTAAGTCGGTGGATGGGTGAGTGAGTGGATGGGTGAGTGGGTGAGTGAGTCGGTGGATGGGTGAGTGAGTGGATGGGTGAGTGAGTGAATGAGTGAGTGGATGGGTGAATAAGTTGATGGGTGAGTGAGTGGATGGGTGAATGAGTGAGTTAGTCGGTGGATGGGTGAGTGAGTGGATGGGTGAGTGAGTGGATGGGTGAGTGAGTGAATGAGTGAGTGAGTGGATGGGTGAGTGAGTTTGAGAGGGGTGGATGGTGTGGGGGCGTTCGCAGACAGGTCCGGCTGCACGGTGCGGCGGATGCGGCGCAGTCGTGGAAAGAAACGAAACGGAAACGCAAAGGAAAGACCGCTGCTCGCACAACATCCACTGCTACAGTCGGCCAAGGTATGGGGGGGGGGTGAGGGGTGTTTGACCATACTTCACCACGCCAAACAGTAAACCGCGCTAATGAGAGCGCACGTGTTTCCACCGCGCGGCCCCGCGTGGGAGTCGCGCACATTCTCCTCAATCCCGTCCGACGCTTTCTGGAAAATGGGCCGACACGCACGAGTTGCAGACGGCCCTGGTGCGGGTGAAGGTCACGCCGATGACTCTCCACCGAGCGGCTGTTACACTTCCTCCTCCTCCACCTCCTCCACCAACTCCTCCTCCACCTCCTCCACCCCCACAACCCCCACCCCACATTGAAGATTTTACTAAAATCTTGATTATGTCTCTCGTTTAAAGGCGCTCCAGCCTCATGCTTAATTTACGATGGTGGGTAAGGTGCGGGGCTACCTGGGCAGTGGGCGGGGCTACATGCGATATGGGCGGGGCTATCTGACCAATGGGCGGGGTTATCTGGTCAATGGGCGGGGCTACCTGGGAAGTGGGCGGGGCTACATGAGCAATGGGCGGGGCTACCTGACTAATGGGCGGAGTTACCTGGGCAGTAGGCGGGGCTACATGAGCAGTGGGCAGGGCTACCCGAGCAATAAGCGGGGCTATCTGGACAGTGGGTGGGGGCTAACTGGTCAATGGGCGGAGTTACCCGAGCAGTGGGCGGAGTTACCTGAGCAGTGGGGGGTGCTAGTCACCGAGCGGGCGGGGCGTCGGGGGGTATGTGAAAGTGGGCGGGGCATAACGTCGGTTCTAAAACTTGGGATTCCTAAACATTTAAGGGAATAAATCAATGGCCACGCGTATAACTGGTTGCCAATCGCGTTTCGCCACCTAAATCGCTGTCATCGTCTGCCCCTGTCACTCACGCGTGGCCGTCTCCCGAGCTGCTGATACGAGACTGGTAAAAGATTAGAAGCCCATGAGCGACACAAAATCACCAAGTGTCACATTGGCCGCTTATAACCCGAGTGTTGATTGTGCTCATGCTTCAAAGAGGAGTTGCTTCCAGCGCAGTCTGCGCATGGGGCCTGATGGGTCGATTCGTACTCTTTTCCGTATGGTGTTTGGGCCACTGCATACCCCCCCCCCCCCACTTAAAAGCCAACCGGCCATGTGGCTCAAAAGCTTGCGCTTGCGATCACTGGACATCTGCGAAACAAAGAGCTTTACTGCTCATCGGATTCCTTCCAATGTAAGTACATATTCTGATTTCAGAATCGTGGTTGGGAGGTCGACTGAGCCCATCATCCCTCTCGGGGTCAATTTCAATTGGGAGCACTTTCTGCGGAAGTCATACGACGGTTGCCCTCTGGACAGAGGCTCCACAATGCTCATGCGAGAGCAAGAACGTCGCTCTGACTTTGGACTCTCATCATCAACTCGCTGTGGCAGGGGGGGAGGGGGGAGATGGGATTCCTGCGTGGATCGGCCGTTCACCGTCAGCATCGCCCGAGTAAAGTGGGTTTCTGTTTCGCGTCGCCGGTCCGACGAATGGGGAAATACCCTGCGAGGTCTGCAGCCGGAGAAGTGACGAATTCGATTCTTGCAAGCGACGGCCGCAATGGGGAAAGAGGGGCGAGGTGGCGAGGAAGAAAGCCGCTGGGACGCAGGGGCAGAACTGCCGAAAGTGCCGAATATGCGCCGGGAGCTCTTCCAGTGACATCCTGAAGAAGCCTCGTGGACAGTACGCGGAACGTCCGACACCGCACCGAAGCTGCCTCGGGGCACAATGCCGAAACGAAAGCGCATCGGAGAGCTGGGTGCAGCATAAGCCAAAAGCTACGAGGTGGTGACCGAGCGAAACGTCGAGGTTACCCCATAGCGGACGTCAACGAGTCATCGCCGATGATTATGATGCGGGATATTTGAAGAAGCTAGCGGTGGTGGTGGTGATGAGAGAGCAGTCTCTCACCCCCCACTCCCCCCACTTTCCACACCCAAAGCTCCACCGTAAAACCAATCCCGCTCAACAGCTGATCCTCCACTCCCCCACATGTCTCGCTCGCTCTCACGCTCACTGTTTCTCATCTGTTTAACGCCCTCCCCAACGCGCCCACTCCTCGTGCGTGTTGCTGCGAAGCGAGCAGGTTGAGCAGAATCGCGTTCTGTCGTTCTGTTTCGACGCATTTGTTTTCTTCCTTTCCCCCTGAAGACGCCCCTCGATATTTCCTTGGTTAGAGCCAATTTCTCTCCAGGCACATGTGAGATCCATTAGCTTATCAGCAGAGCTGGAAACGATACATCTCGCTGTGGCCTGAGGGTCTGTGCTGTGGGGGGGGAGGAGGCGAGAGAGCGGTGTGGTGGTGGTGGGGAGGGGAGGGAGCGGTGTGTGGGTGGTGGTGGTGGGGAGGGGGCGGGGTGTTGGCGAGGGAGGGAGTGGTGTGTGGAAGTGAGAGTGCGATGTGGTGGGAGGGAGCGGTGTTGGTGGCGGAGAGGGGAGGGAGAGCGGAGTGGTGAGAGGGAGCGCTGTAATGGTAGGGAGGGAGTGGTGTGGTGGTAGGGAGGGAGCGTTGTGGTTGTGGGAGTGGTGTGGTGGTGGTGGGAGCGGTGTGGAGGTAGGATGGAACAGTGTGGTGGTGGGAGTGGTGTGGTGGTACGGAGGGAGCGGTGTGGTGGTGGGGAGGGGAGAGAGATAGCGGTGTGGTGGTGGGGAGGGAGAGGAGAGGTGGTGGGGAGAAAGTGATGTGGTGGTGGGGAGAGAAAGCGGCGTAGTGGTGGGGAGGGGAGGGAGCGATGTGGTGGTGGCGAGGGGAGAGAGGGCGGGGTGGTGGTGGGGAGGGGAGAGAGCGGTGTGGTGGTGGGGAGGGGAGAGAGTTGTGTGGTGGGGAGGGATCGGTGTGGTGGTGGGGAGGGGAGAGAGAAAGCGGTGTAGTGGTGTGGTGGGGAGGTATCGGTGTGGTGGTGGGGAGGGGAGAGAATGGTGTGGTGGTGGGGAGGAGAGTGAGCGATGTGGTGGTGGGGAGGGGAGAGAGCGGTGTGGTGGTGGGGAGGAGAGGGAGCGGGGTGGTGAGAGGGGGGGGGTATCTCTGTAGGCGTTCGTCGTGGTGCGGAGCTGTTCCGCGCCGTTCAATATTTATTTACGTTTCAAATTTATTTTCGGCAAAAAAAAAATTACTCGCAGCGTAAACATTTGATATTTTCTTCTTTCAAGATCACAGGGTACATTTTAGTTCTAAAAGTTCTCGGCACAGCGCAGTCCACTCGGAGACAGTGTCAGAGTCATTAAAACCCCGTCGGAACGACGCGTGGCGATTTTTCTCTCTGCACAAACGCGTCAACTTAAAGTGTCCTCAAGCTTCTAATGAACACGGCCGACACGGGGGGCGGCGTGTAAACACCCTGAGACGCGTGGCATCGCGCACGCGAGGTGCGTGGGGAGGGAGGGGGGGTATGCTTCTCTCGTAAATAGTTGCATGCAACAAACTAAACTGACAGTCAAGAGACGTTGTGGCATGGGGTAGAGTTTGGAGTTCGTAGTTTAGAAGCACACACACACACGTTACATCCATTCCCGTTGTGTGACGGGTCAGCCTGCCCACGATTGTTAGCTCTACCGCTGACCATCACCTACACAAACCAGCCACTAGCATTAGCCCAGTCAGCAGCTTTCACGTTAAACATTAATACTGGTAGGAACCCACTGGTTCCACCAGCCCACAGGGGATTATTGTGTCCGTCCGTCGTGCAGGGAGGGCTGGGTGGGGAGGGGGTGGGTGGGGAGGGGAGGGTGGGGATGGGCTGGGTGGGGAGGGGAAGGTGGAGAGGGGCTGACTGGGGAGGGTGGGGAGGGGCTGGGTGGGGAGGGTGGGTCTGGGTGGGGGGTGGGGCTGGGTGGGGAGGGGCTGGTCACCCCGTGGTGCCCTTATAAAACTCAACGTTTAACCTACTCACGCCGGCCTGTGCCCGCCCTCACAGCCGGGCATATTTGCGGAATACACCACGCCGCCGTTGACCCTGGCCATTGACCGAGCCACCCAACGTTCCTACCAGCTCCCTCCGCAGGAATGTGTTCAAAACAGCCAGTAGTGCTAGCTCTCACACTGACCATCACCTACACAAACCGGCCACGAGTATGAGTCCAGTCACGAGCATTCACACCAACCATCTACCCAAACAGCCACGAGTGCTAGCTCTCCCACTGACCATAACCCTAAACTCACCAACCAGACGCTCGTACGAGGTCTAATCCTAACAAAAATAAAAAAAATCCTATCAACACATTCGTCACTAACGCTGTGTCCTTCGAGTAAATAATACCTAATCTTCGACGTTTCCGGCAATGGCACTTGTTCATGGCTCATGAAGCCCACCCCCCCTCTCCACACACACACACGCATCTATTATTGACGAATGTATTGAGTTATTTTGTGTTGTAAATGTTTGCTTGTGTACCACTGCCAGTGCAGCAGCAGCAGCAGCATCATCATCATCACCTGTCGATTTGTCCAACCCTCACCACCAAGTAGCCAAGGGGCCGTCCATAAATGATGTCACGCACCTAGTGGGGGGGGGGGGGGCGGTCAGACATTTGTGACGATGTGTGACGAGGGGGCGGGAGGGGGGTTGAGAAATGTGACTTCACATCAAAATGCGCCACTTTAAATAAATATAGACAACACGTTCTACTTAATTAAATAGACTTTTTAATAAATGTTTTCTCCTACAACATCAGAGTGCAGCGCCCCATTAAATGCGCACTACAATGACAATAGTTTAAAGCGATTTGAAGCATGTTTATTTTGGGAGGGGGGGGCAGAGCTTTGTGACGTCCTGTTTAAGGGGGGGGGGGGGGTCTGACTTTTTGTGACGCCGTGTGACGAAGGGGGGGGGGGGGTCAAAAATCGTCCAAAATCGCGTGACGTCATTTATGGACGGCCCCCAACTGGACCGGGTGAGAAGGGGGTGCAGTCATCGGGCTATGCAGAAGTTGGGGAGTGGGAGGTCAGGTAGTGGGGGGGGGGGTGATTGACACGGGCATCGTGACACCATTTCATGAATGGTGAGTAGCAGGTGACTCAGGGGGGGAGGATGCGAGTCAAGGGAGTCGGGTTGGAACATCGCGCCTGCGATACGAACCCGGCGAGTTCGATTCCCGCTCACGGCCGCCACCATCGCCGGTGACGATTATCCGAGCCGGTCCCGGGCCTCACCTAGGTCGACTCAGACTCAAACGAGCGCCCGGTGCGGCGTGCAAACATCGCGGCTGGGGAGACAAAGGCGGCCGGGCGTGGTGTTTTGCCACCCGCCCGCTCGCGTCGTCCTGCCCTGGTCACAGGCGCTATTCGCTCACAGCACTTACCCCAAACAGCCTGTTGAGGCTATACGGGTGACCTTTATGTTTTGTTGGGGGCAGTGAGGGCATCAGGGAGCGCTGCCCTCGCAGCTGTGGCGGAAAGGACCCCCCCCCACCGCCCGCTAACGACGAAGGGAAATAGGTCCTCCTCGGCAGGGCTGCCACGAGTGAATAATGAGTTCACTGCCGGCAGCACTAATTCACCATCACTCATTAGGCCAATTCATCATGGTTAGGAACGTAAGGATTTTGGAACAAAACGCAGAGACCCAGAGTCGGACTCGGGTTCCTATCGGCTCGTCGCACTCCCCTCTCTCCTCTCCATCTCCTCCCCGCTCTTTCTCTCTCTGTGTCTCGAGACTCCGAACCACACTTTTCCCGGGGCTACCATTCTCGGAACAACACGCCGCAGGCAACTTTTGCCACTAAGTGGCAGCGATGTCACCGCCGGGGTTGTGCCAGGCTGGGTGCACTTTGAGGGGTTGTGCGGGGGACACGCCCACAAAACGAATGGGGGAGAAGGGCACAGCAGAGGTCAATGTCAAACAAACGTTAAACAAGCGTTCAGATCTATGATTGTGTCTGCCATGCAATCTGCTCTCGCTCTCGCCCCTGTGTATTATTGTACATTTCTTTACTCCACTAAAGTGCTTGGGGAGGTGGGGGGGCTGCTGCTAACGTACGAATATCTACATCCATCCTAAGCCTCCATCCACGTAGGTGTGTAAACATTGCCACTGGGGAGACAAAGGCGGCCGGGCGTGGTGCTGGCCACCCACCCCCTCGTGTACCGTTCTGGCCATCATAGGTCCTCGCTAACAGCACTTGCCCCTACAGTCTGTTAAGGCTACACGGGGGAACGTTGTCTTTGTCTTGTTGTGCTATTGGTGGTGGTGTTGGTGGTGTTGTTGGTGGCCGTGGTGGTGTTGGCGGTAGTGGTGGTGTTGGTCGTGGTGATGGCCGAGTTGGTGGTGGCGGTGTTGGTGGTGTTAGTGGTGGTGTTGGTGGCGTTGGTGTTGTTGGTGGTGTTGGTGGTGTTGGTGGTGGCGGTGTTGGTGGTGCTGGTGGTGGTGTTGGTGGCGTTGGTGGTGTTGGTGGTGTTGGTGGTGGAGTTGGTGGTGTTGGCGGTGGAGTTGGTGGTGACCGTGTTAGTGGTGGCCGTGTTGGTGGTGCTGGTGGTGGTGCGGGTGGCGTTGGTGTTGGGGGTGTCGTTGTTGGTGGTGGCGGTGATGGTGGCCGTGTTGGTGGTGCTGGTGGTGGTGCGGGTGGCGTTGGTGTTGGGGGTGTCGTTGTTGGTGGTGGCGGTGATGGTGGCCGTGTTGGTGGTGCTGGTGGTGTTGCGGGTGGCGTTGGTGTTGGGGGTGTCGTTGTTGGTGGTGGCGGTGGTGGTGGCCGTGTTGGTGGTGCTGGTGGTGGTGCGGGTGGCTTTGGTGTTGGGGGTGTCGCTGTTGGTGGTGGCGGTGGTGGTGGCCGTGTTGGTGGTGCTGGTGGTGGTGCGGGTGGCGTTGGTGTTGGGGGTGTCGTTGTTGGTGGTGGCGGTGATGGTGGCCGTGTTGGTGGTGCTGGTGGTGGTGCGGGTGGCGTTGGTGTTGGGGGTGTCGCTGTTGGTGGTGGCGGTGATGGTGGCCGTGTTGGTGGTGCTGGTGGTGTTGCGGGTGGCGTTGGTGTTGGGGGTGTCGCTGTTGGTGGTGGCGGTGGTGGTGGCCGTGTTGGTGGTGCTGTTGGTGGTGCGGGTGGCGTTGGTGTTGGGGGTGTCGCTGTTGGTGGTGGCGGTGGTGGTGGCCGTGTTGGTGGTGCTGGTGGTGGTGCGGGTGGCGTTGGTGTTGGGGGTGTCGCTGTTGGTGGTGGCTGTGTTGGAAGAAACCGTGGGGAGCAATGCTCGGGGCCTATTCTCATTTCACGCTCGGGGAGGTTTTCTGCTCCCGCGTTCGCAATCGCGGGCAGCTACGAGAGAAGGCGAAAATTGTCAACGCGTGCGCCCGACAGACCGAAAAAAAAGCCTGGAGGCGCGGGGCGACGGCGATGGAGGCGGAGGAGAGCCTTGGATGGAATCCACCGCTGCAGGAGAGTGTCCAGGAATCGACTGAGCCCACGATTGGGCCCGCGGAACGCACTGGCGCGCTCGTCCGGCACTGTCTCGCGTGAAGTGTCGGTTTTGCTTGAGCAGGCGCGCCGATCTGGACCGGCTGCATTGCATGGCAGAGATCGTGACGTGATGACGCTGAATGATGAAGGAGGGGGCGTGGGGGAAGCGTTCATCCAGCTGTGGATTGGTCGTGGCTGATGAAGATGGCGTCTATATTTCAGACAGCTTTCTTTTGAGCCTTGTCTCAAAACGGTGTTAGACCAGAGGACGCCACAAGGCTCAAAAGAAAGCTGTCTCTGGTGTGGACCAATCAGTTTCAAGGACAATGCATATATTATCAGTGTGTTTTTTGTTTGGATTCTGACCACAAGCATTGCGGTTAATGCAGACATGATTCCTTGTAAAAAGGTTTCAGTTTGACGTTTAACATTTTAACACCTGTTTTGTTGCCAGAAAAAAAGGTGAAAAACCTATTATAATATATATTTAAACAAATAACAGAGGTTGCGGTGGGCGCGCTTTGTCAACGCAGCAGATTTCGGACGTCAGCTCTTGACGTGTTGTGAAGAAGAAAAAGTACACTTTGCGCGAATGGAGTTTAAAAAATATATATACACACTTTGTCCTTGAACGCGCCGTGTGTTGGGAAAGTCAAAAGCCCGCGCGGTTTCTTTCGCCAACGCGCACGCACGCGCGAGCGCGCGTGCGTGGCATTAATGTGCACGCTCGCAGTCGGTTACTGGCGGGCACTAATTATACTCGGTGTTATTTAAAATGTGTGAGTTAAAGGGGGGTCGGGCGAGGTCTGTTGATCAATTTTTATGCCCAACCGCGGGAAAAAAAAAACTCTGCCGGAGAGACAAACGTTTTCTTCAATCAGTTTTCCACGGAGGTTTATTGTTATTATTTTCTTTCTTGCAAATTAAGTTGTGAGCGCTCGCAGTAAAGTGCTGATTAGATCATAAATTGTATGTAAAATATCTGGAGCATGAGATGCCGTGATGCACGCGGCATAGGGCGGGCGAGCCGGTCGCATTTTCGGCATCACAATGTCATAATTGCGCGGTGACGACTCATAATGGGCCCTGCGCTTATTTTATTTCTTGGCGAATTTTCGACTCTAATCGCTGCCAGATGGCCGCCGAAAGGCCACTCGGAGCTCGGCCTCGGACGAATCGACGATTCCCAACAAAATGGGGTGGGCATCTCTTAACCACGATCCGTGAGTCACGACGAACTCACCAAGTGCCACGATTCCTTCCTTCTTGATCGTTTGTCTTCCTTGTAAAAAAAAAAGGTTATTATTAATAGAATAATTATTCAAACCCACGCCGCTTTTCAAACTTCGTTCTGATGGCGCATGCTGCAAGCAACACGCGTGCATGTGCAAAAGGCACTCAGCCCTTGTGCACGATGCACACAAAATAAATAAACCACGAACATTTCCTGAAGAGTTGTGCTTCCCCCCCCCCCTCGTTTATATATTCGATTTTCGATTGTTGCAGTTTGGAATCGCGTCGTGAGACAACTGCGCGTCGCAGCCCTCTGTGTTAGAAACTGGCCCTGTGGAAGCAGGTATGACGGAACTAGTTCTGAGCACCAGCAGCACGTCGTGCGAAAGAAAGCGTCTGTTCGGTACACACGGAAAATTTCCACGTGAAAAAAACACTTTGTTGAGCTATCTCAGCGCTTAAAAATTTGCCACGTGAAGTGCAAAACCTAATTTTGTGTTGATTTATTTTTTGCATGGCCTTTGGTGATTTGTGCTGAGACCGCCAGCGCCCGACTGTGCACAGAATCCGGGTTCAACCCCAGCTGGCAGCTCAATGTCCCACCCCTGAGCCACCAGCCCACCTCGTTTGTTTCCTTTAAAAAAACAACAACAACAACCCCCCCAAAGTTGCTCAACAACAACGCCACTAAACTCACAATTCCACCCGTGTCTCGCGAGTAGCTTAGGAATTAACATCAACTGACGAAGCGACGTGTCGGATCGATACCTCGTGGTATCAACGCGAGGTCCTGGCAGGACAGCAGCAACAGTGGCGTGGTCAAAGGGGCGTTCGACCAAAGGCACCCCGCGTCTCTGCCCTGGCATCCCAGGGGGCCCCAGCCATCGCGCTCACCTCGCTGATTAGTCAAACCCCATTGGTAATTATCCGCAGCCTCGGGTCTGCATTAGGCGAACGCCTGCCCATTCACGCCACGTGTGTGTGTGCGTCTCGCTGTATTTATGGTCGTGGTTCGATACCCTCCAGCCCACGTTTGATTCTCGCTCACGGCCAACATCGGCGATGAATATCTGAAGCGGTGGTGTGATGGTGATGATGATAGCGGCAGATGCGGTAGCGATAACAGTGATGGTGATGGCGTGATGGTGATGACGGTGGTACGGTAGCGATAACAGTGATGGTCGTGGCGTGATGGTGGTGTTAGTAGTAGCGGTAGCGATAACAGTGATGGTGGTGGCGTGATGGTGATGATGATGATGATGGCGGTAGTGAAAACAGCGATGGCATGAGTGGTGGTGATGGTGGCGTCAGTGCTGCTGCATTGGCGGAGTGAAGTGGGGGGAAGGGGGGGGCTGAGTGATGGTAGGAGCGGTGTAAAGGTGGGAGGGCGTTGGGGGCGGCTGAGAGGAATGTTGTGAAACAACTGCAGCCGTGTAACGACATGCGCTCATTTGAAAAGCGCTCGCATTAACGGGCGCCGAGATGGGCTTCACTGGCCCCTAATTGAAGTGCGCGATGCACGCGGCCTGCCGCCGGTCAGAGGGCCTAGATTCAGGGGCTTTCGCGCTGCCCCCGGGGGGGGGGGGGGGGGAGCAGGCAGGGGCGCCTCTCGCAATGATTTGTCGATCGCGAGACTTTCTTCTGGCCTGCGTGAGACCACCATCGAGTCTCTCTTTCTTCACCGTCGCAGGGAATCACTGCCGGCTACGCACACGGGGATGTGTGGCTCCCCTCCTCTCTCTTAGTGGCCCCCTCTCTCTCGTGGTCCCCTTCTTCTCCCGTTGCCCTCCCCCCCCTCTCTCTTTCTTCCCATGGTCCCCGCGTGGTTCCCGCACACGCGGCAGCACGGCTGGGAACGGCAACGGCAGCGCGCGGTAGCCGTCCTGTCACTCCCTGGGAGGATGCTTAACCCCGGATCGTTGTGTCTTCCTCGTGTTATGTCGCTACAAACATAAAACAGGCCCTCCTTCTCCCTCCTTCCTCCTACCTCCCTCCTCCTTCTCCCTCCTCATCCCTCCCTCCTCCCTCCCTCCTCCTCCTCCCTCATCCCTCCTCCTCCCTCCCTCCTCATCTCTTCTCCTCCCTCCTCCTCCCTACTCCTCCCTCCTTCCTCCTCCCTCCCTCCTCATCCCTCCTCCTCCCTCCCTCCCTCCTCATCTCTTCTCCTCCCTCCTCTCTCCTTCCTCATCCCTCCTCCTCCCTCCCTCCCTCCCTCCCTCCCTCCTCATCTCTTCTCCTCCCTCCTCCCTCCCTCCTCCTCCCTCCTTCCTCCTCTCTCCTTCCTCATCCCTCCTCCTCCCTCCTCCTCCCTCCTCCTCCCTCCTTCCTCCTCTCTCCTTCCTCATCCCTCCTCCTCCCTCCCTCCCTCCTCATCTTTTCTCCTCCCTCCTCCCTCCCTCCTCCTCCCTCCTCCTCCTCCCTCCCTCCCTCCTCATCCCTCCTCCTCCCTCCTCTTCCCTCCTCCTCCCTCCTTCCTCCTCTCTCCTTCCTCATCCCTCCTCCCTCCCTCCCTCCTCATCTCTTCTCCTCCCTCCTCCCTCCCTCCTCCTCCTCCCTCCCTCCCTCCTCATCCCTCCTCCTCCCTCCTCCTCCTCCCTCCCTCCCTCCTCATCCCTCCTCCTCCCTCTTCCTCCTCCCTCCCTCCTCATCTCTTCTCCTCCCTCCTCATCCCTCCTCCTCCTCATCCTTCTCCCTCCTCCTCCCTCCTCCTCCCTTCTCCTAATCCCTCCTCCTCGTCCCTCCTCTTCCTCCCTCCTCCTCATTGGAAAAATTAAAACAAAATGAAACGATGGCGACGATCCGTTTAACGCGTAGGTTAATTGCCTGATGAACCGGTTTGCGTAATCAGCAGCGAAACGTCGTACTCGAATTGTAAATGTTGCGCGTTTACTCTCCGACGCACCGGTGTGCCGAGGCAGGAACTAATTGACGCGTTTTGTTTACGTGACAAACCTTACTCGTTGGCCGCGTCGGATAGTGGCAGGGTTTAACGACGCATTTATATAAAACGCGATCGAACCCACAACGCCTTTGTGATGATGATGGTGGTGGCAAAATCTGAGAGCCGCTCTGCCTCAAGTGCCCACGTGGACAACTGCGTTGCTCCGTCTCCGCTGTCGGGGCGAAAGCGCTCACCCCCTGCCCCGCTTTGGGAGACCCCCCCCCTTCCAATGCCGTGTCACAGCGACGAGGACAGTGCGCAGGCGGTGCAACTGCGCCCGGGGTGACGACGTACCGGAGGGGGCCCCCAAGACGCTCGGCTAGGAAGACCGGCGAAGGGCGAGTTTGGAGGCCCTGGTATCGGCCTCAGGCATCAGTAACGCCGCTAAATTGCCTTTGGAAAGGGGGCGGCGGTAATATCAGTGATTTGGTGGGGGGCACGTGACGCGTCAATCTCACACGCGACGCGAAGGCGAACTGGCGCATGCGAAACGCGTCCAGGCCACGTGCCGACCAGGCAACGCCACTGCCCTCACCAATCACCGCGATGGTTTTCACGAGACCGTATTTGTCCGGCTCAGCGCTTGGGGTGGTCGCATGTGTCAAAAAACGACGGCGGAGGCTGTTGCTGTTGCTGCTGCTGCTGCTACCGCTGGTGGTGCCGGTGGTCGTGGTTTCGCTTGCTTTCTGCTTGTTTCAAAAAGCCCAACCCCCCGTGCAGCCAAGAAAACGACATAATTGGGATTCTCCCACGGTGTATTCAAGACTTGCACTTGGCTGAACGAAATCTATAACGGCCGGGCGGCTAAGCGCGTCGTTCGCCACAATTAGCGCCTGATGGCTTCGGAAGCAAGCAAGGGGGGCATGACTAACGAACGCACAACACCAACAACAAAAATAACCAAGGACGTAGCGTACCGCAGTGGTGTCTGACACGAGCTCGCGCCTCCAGCTACGATCGGTCGCTGTGCTTGTCGAGAGGAAAAAGCCCAATCACCGTACAAACCCCCCCCCGCCCATCACAATCAATCATCAATCAATTTGATTCTGCGCTTAATTTGATTAAATGCCAGCTCTTGAGATTCAAAGTATCGGTTTGGCTGTCACGTGACGAACATTACTCGCATACGGCAGAGCGGGTGGGAAAGTGCAGCTCTTCACTAAGCGGTCTGGCGGTCACTAGAAGGAGGGGGGGATCTCAGAGGGACCTCTGCTCTCCCAGAGTTCCGAGTGGCTTCATCGTCTCGTGATGCGTCACCGACCGCGCGATCGAGAGACAGACTTTGGGAGCAATCACAAAAGTAACAGAGGAGAAGAAAAGTGTCCCTCTGCAGCTGCTGTCCATGAGACGAGAGACGAGAGAGAGAGAGAGTGAGTGAAGATAGTGGACAAGTAGTACTAATCACATATCTGCATTTCCCATAAATATGCTAAATTCCTCTTGATATGCAAATTCTTTTGCCAAGACGCTCTTCCCCCTCCAACCCAGCTTAAATATACGCTCCAAGCCTGGTGGTGTTTCATTCAGACGCCGTCTCCCCGACAGACCTGGTCTTCACCTGAGGACGGCTGCTTGCGTTGTGGCCGAAACGTCGTGATAATTATTTGATTATGTTTTATTTTTTTTTATTTCCCTTCTACGTGACTTTACCGAAAGAACCAAGAAGATAGTGGACGAGGGTTAAAGAGGGGATTCCTCGGAAGGGGGCATGAGGGCGGCCGATCGATGGCTCACGTTCAGCGCCCGGGGCTTCATTTCTGCAGTGCCCACCGGGTTTCAATTTTCCACACACGGCGCACCGCATCGATCGTAGCCTTTCCCTCCGCGGGTTGCGGCAGCTACAAGTCGCGTGCCACTTGCGTCCAGTCGACCGGCGGCTCGTAAAATACTCAGCGACAAAATGCCCCCCCCTGCGCAGTGCATCGCTGCCATCTCGCACAAACCGCAGTGATGGCATAAGCGTGGAGGGCTCGTTCCCTGCACTGATGCGAGGAATGAAATGGGGCCTCCTCTGCAATTCCCACCTCCCTCCCTCCCACCGCACACCACCCCAACCCCCCGCCGCCGCAATTGCACCGCCTGCGCACCACTCAACAGCCACAGCGCGGTTCACGGCTCTTTGGCAGACGGCCATCAATATGAGCAGCTCATTTACTCCGAGACGTAGCATCATCACCAGCACTGTCTTGGGTTCATTGATTTCTACCGTCTCCCACCCCTCCAACCCCCCCCCCCCGCGCTCTCTGAGCATATTTTATATACAGAGCGTGTGCGAGCGGACACACGCGATGCATTTGTATGGACAAAATATTATAAAACATTGTGGGGAGCGGTGGAACGTTGGTGGTTAGCGGGGTGCACTGTGAATCTTCACATTGGAGCTCCATTCCCTGTGCACGGCTAACGTTAGTGACGACTGAACCGGTCCTGGTCCACCACCACGCACTGACCAGCAAGGCGAAGTATGGTCAAACAAAAAATGCAAAATACTGAGATGGAACGGGAAGGCCTTCATCCAGCAGTGGATGCACGGCATTACAAAAACAAAAATCAGCCATGCCCTGTTCGATGTTTGATTATGGCCGTGACATTTTAACACAACTCGTGCAGGGGGTCTGGAAGCAGAAGCAGCAACAGAAATTGATTCATCAACAGCTTGGGATGCCACCCGTGGGTCCAAAATACAGGGACATTTCATAGGAAGAATATCTCACAATACCGGAAGAGATGGGAACTCCACGTACAAGCGCTGGCTTGAGCAGTGGATTAGTAATATTATTACACAACCGACAAAAAAAAAACCGGCACTTTAAATGTCCCAGGAAGATGCGCAGCCTCCCCAGGACAGCAACTGCCTCGTCAACAAGAGGACAATCCCGGGAAAACCAGGACAGGTGGCAACCCGAGCAAGATCACCATCATCACCACCGTTCCGACAAAGGCGTGGTCCAACGCTGTCGATTCATCATCCACACAAAACAAAGACCCCCCCCCCGTATAGCCTTAACACACCGCAGGGACAAGTGCTGTTATCGAACACCGTTGAAGGACAGAATGGAAGACGAGGGGGTGGGTGGTCAACACCACGCCCGGCCGCCTTTGAATCTCCAGTGGTGATGTTTACACACCGTTCCCAGGTACGTTTTTGAGGCTGAGTCGACCTGGGCGGGAGGCACAGAACCGATTCAAATAATCGGCCGTGAGCGGGAATCGCACCCGGGTCGCCGGGTTCGTAGCGCAGCGCGCTAACCGCTACACTACCGCTCCCCAGGCGCACACACGCACACGCACGCACACGCACGCACGCACACTCACGCACACACACGCACACTCAGGCACACACACGCACGCACACACACACGCACGCACGCACACACACGCACACACACACACGCACGCACACACACGCACACACACGCACACTCAGGCACACACACGCACGCACACACACACGCACGCACACGCACGCACACACACGCACACACACACACGCACGCACACACACGCACAGGCATTGTGCGTCCGCGCCCCAACGTCGTGGCCCGCAAACCTCCCAGCCCCGGCGCCGCCCTTCAACAACAACAACAACAACCCCCCGCCGTCGTTTTGACGTTGCGTGGGCCTCTTCGGAATAGAAGACAAAATGCCAATTAAACCCAATTTGATGGTTTTGACTGCCCCTTCGAACTCACGCACGCGCGCGCGCGCACGCGCAAACAAACAAATAAACAAACAAATAATAATCATCGTTGAACGGCTTCAGCCTCTCCGGAGCGAGCGCGCTGGCGATCTCTCGCGTTTTCCCCGAACGAGTGTTGGGGGCTTCGCGACGAACAACGCCATCAGATTGCACGTGAGAAATCCGAGCGTGCGCCCCCCGTGACATCCGGCCGAATCGATGCCCCGCGGTTAACGCATATTTGATGAAGCGTTCTCTCTCTCTCTCTCGATTGTGCGCTCCTCTATTTGTGGCTCGCGTCGCCTTATCTGACCGCTGTGCGTGCCACGAGCCAGCCAATCTATCTCCCGCCTATAGGAGGTAGGAGGAAGGGGAGGGGGGGTCTAAATTATTTAACGCCGACACGACCTCAACGATGCCGGCCAGTCTCATCCGCTGGCTGACCGCAGCCAGGAGCACCAGCGGAATCATGTTTTAAGTTTTAGTTTTTTGTACCAAGATAAAAAAAAATCTGTTTACAAAAAAAAGTTTGCAGCGCGATTGTTTGAAGGAATCGCAAGTGTGCACGCGCGCGCGTCGTTTGATTAAAAACCTGGTGGACACCTGTGAATTTTTTTTTGTTGCTTTGTAGCTCATCGGATTCCTCCGGTATAAATGAATATTCTGATCCTGAAAGACGGGTTCTCAAGTCTGGGGAGTTAATCGCCTCGGCTTCGAGGTTGGTGGCTGCAAGGAATTTGTACCGATGTCTGGCACCGATGTTGTGTCGAAACGTATTGCCCACTGCTCTATGGAAATGGTGGCAACCATGTTGCCATTGCTTCTATGTCCCACGAAACGAAAACAAATACCCCCCGTGTAGCCTTAACAGACTGTGGGGGCAAGTGCTGTTAGCGAGCACCTATGATGGCTGGCAAGGGCAAACGAGGGGTTGAATGGCCATCACCGCATCAGGCTGTCTTTGTCTCCCCAGTGGCGATGTTTACACACGGCACCAGGTACTCATTTGAGGCTGAGTCGACCTAGGGGCGGCCCAAGACCGACTCGGATCATCGCCACTGATGTTGGTGGCCGTGAGCGGGAATCGGCTTCGTAGTGCAGCGCGCTGACACTAACCCTACCGTTCTCCCACACATGACACACGCACACAAAAACCCACACAAACTGATCGACATTTTTTTGAAGGTATTGAGCGGTGGCTTTTTGTTGTTGTTGGCGGTATTTTCTCATCTTAAACGTTCTAAACTTAGGTTTTGGCTGAATTCCAATTCTTAAAATGAACGATAATTGTTTGATGGCCCATGCGACCACCGTCTCTTTTTCCTATCGTGCGTGGAGATAGACGTGGGGGGGGGGGGGGTGACACTTCGAGGAATCTCGGAAGAAGTTGATGCGGATCTTTCCGTCCCCCCTTGGCGCTTCTTTCCCTGCCACGGGGTGGTGCACTGCTCTCTGCGGACGCCTCCCGTCACCGCATGACGCCGAGTGCCCCAAAGAAGTCGGAATACAAATGGGAAGTTCACATCAACAACAACAACAACGACAACAACGCGGTTGGGAAGAATTAACGCGGACGCGCGGATCACGTGATGCTGCCCGGCGCGCGTGCGCTTGCCTTCACAAGTAATTTATTGTTGGCGAAATCGGCAAACGGAGTGCATTGTCTTCTTCACACTTTGCGCGTCTCCGAGTTTTTGGGAGACGTTTGGATCAACGAGGGCCCGTGTTGTCCGGCTTGAGTCTCGAACGGCGACGCAAACCCGACACTGGAGTCTCGTGCGCGTTGGATCATCTTTAGGAAAGTTTTCATCCCCCCCACTCCCAACACCATTACAGACGCGGCTGATCCATGAGCGCTTCCAAAGCTTGGTTGGGAAGCGTTAATACGTTCTCAGTGAGGAGGTTTAATAGCACTGCAGACATGCACTGATTTATCCCGCAATAACGTTACATTTTACGTTGTCACCCCCAAAGACCCGCGAACTTATTCTACGATTAAATTTCGATTTAAAGCTTTCGTGACTGCAGAGATTCGTCTTCTTGGTTCTTTCGGTAAAGTCACGTAGAAGGGAAGTAATAAAATAATAAAAATAAAACATAAAAAAATGAAATAATTCTCACATTTTATTATGTTTTATTTTTATTATTTTATTACTTCCCTTCTACGTGACTTTACCGAAAGAACCAAGAAGATTATTCTACGATTGTTCATGAATTCCGCGTGTCCCTACGGTCACAGTGTGCTTTTTTAGTTTTACCGCACCTCGCTCGTTATTCACGAACTTGCTATCCGCGATTGTTGTCTATCCGCGAATCGCGTCTGGAACTCTACAGGACTGCATCGAAGGAGAGAGAAAGTGATGAGAGATAAAGTGATGAGATGAAGTGATGAGAGATAAGGTGATGAGAGATGAAGTGATGAAATAAAAAGTGGTGAGATGAAGTGATGAAAGGGAATGTGATGCGAGAAAGTGATGAGTGATGATGATGATGCTGCGCAGTAGTATACCAGGCGAAGGTAGTCAACAGCTCGCCGGGGTGCCGAGATGTTGACTACCTCGCCAGGTATAAAGGAAGGTCGTGGGTTCGATCCCGACCCTGATGCCTGCTGTATATTTGGCGTTTGCATGTTCACTCTCTCCGTGGCCCCGAGGATTTTTCTCCGGGTCCTCCGGTTTTTCCCTCCACATTTAGAATCAACGTCACGCGTCTAAAATATGTGGCTGCTATAAATTGCCACGTGATGATGATAAGCCACTTCGTTGAGCTATCATTTGCGATAACCAGGTCGCTTCTGAAAAAAATACTTTAAAAAGCTCAATAGGCCTTACCTGCTATGCTCATTTTTTGTTGTTGTCATAGTTTAATAGTCTTGGAAGAGGTGGGGCGTACCTACACTTTACCCCACCGCCGATCATAGATTTACAGCGGCGTCCGCATTGATACTGCTGCTGGGTACAGAGGCCAGCTGGGTGATGGGGGCGGGGGGAGGGGGTGGCGGGGGGAGTGTGGGGGGGGGGCGTGCAGATGGGGGATGGGAAGAATGAAATGGAGCCAAAGGACCTTCTGGACTGGATTTCGAGGCCGGCACGCAAGCTAACCATGACGGGTACCAAGCTCATGGCGAGCTCGTGAAACGCTTTGCGAACAACCGCTGGCGTTTTGGGGAGGGGGGTTTGGGGGGAGGTGGGGGAGGTGGGGGGGAGGGAGTATCCGTTGAGCGTGGCGCGTTATTGGGTTAATACGCAGACGTGAACAATATCGCTGCACATGCTGATATGATTAACACTCAATTCAGTGCGGGGTTTCAGCCACAAATAAACTGGACAATATAAATCACGCGGCCAGGGCCCGGTGTGCGCATTAGATTAAGGCCCCACGGGAGCCTTAGCCCTAAAGCCACATTCACTCACCCATGCATTTTTTTTTGTTTGCTATTTATTGTGATAAACAATTGGGCCTCTGCTTACAAAGCATTTCTTCGCAATATGCTTTTTTCACACACACGCGTAAAAAAGTAGTTTTTATGCCTAAACCAGCATTTCCCTGGTCGTGGTGTGGAGGCAACTTCAAACTGTGTCACACTTCAAAAGTGTCGGCGTACATTCAGATCTTTTGAAAATATAATTTGTGAATTTGTTTAACGACGAGGAGGTTGCCACAGTGGCGGCGTTACGGTCAGCGCGCTGCGCTTGCAAAGCAGAGGTGGGCCGGTTAGATTTGATCTCCAGGCGCGGCAGCTGAAACAATAGCGCGCGTTTATTCAATGCCTCTCCATCTCCCACTGCCTCTGTCTATCGAACGATGATGACCACGGAAAACACCTCGTGGCATTTCCCCGCACAGACAACAACACGCACAGCTGACGAACTGCGCGTTGAACTTCTTTCGCACCGTACGTAGCCAGCACAACGCCGCGAAGAAAGGCCGCGTGCCCGAGGCTGCTCTGTTTTTTGGCTGTGTGTCTGCTTCGCAGGAGCTGTCCACACGCCATGTCTTTAATTTCAATTGGAACCGATGAACCGTGGGTGCATTAATAATGGCACCTGCAAGTAAGGCGTCTCACAGCTTGGCTGCTCCGTCAACTGCTGCCTCGCGTGATGCTGAGATGTGGGCCTTCATCCAGCAGTGGACGAATCACGGCTGATTATGATGGCGCCTGATTATGATGATGACTATGATGATGATGACGACGATGATGACAATGATGATGATGACGACGATGATGATGACGACGACGACGACGATGATGACGATGATGATGACAATGATGATGATGACGACGATGATGATGACTACGATGATGATGATGATGACTATAATGATGATGATGACTATGATGATGATGACGATGATATGACTATGATGATGACGACGACGATGATGACTATGACGATGATAACGATGATGAGTGATGATGATGACGACGACGATGATGACGATGAGGATGATGATGTATATATCCCGCGTGTCCGTATGTTCAGGCTTTTATCACCCCCCCATCGCAGTGTGGGGGTGTTGGTGTGGTGGGTGTTCGTGTGTGGTGTGCATCAGTTTGCTTTGTGTGTGTGCGCGTGTGGGTGTCAGTGTCAGAATCAGAATCTGTATTTATACGGGAGGAATCCGATGAGCTATGAAGCTCTTATTTTTATATATGGTCAGTGTCGTGTGTGTGTGTCTGCGTTGGTCTGTGTGGATCCGTGTGTGTTTCGCTGTGTGTGTTGGTGTGTATCGGTATGTGTGTCGGTGTGTGAACATCGCGACTTGGGAGACAAAGGTGGTCCGGCGTGGTCCTGGCCACCCACCCCCCGTATGCCGTTCAGGTCTTCATAGATACCCTCTAACAACACTTGCCCCAACAGTCTGTTCAGGCTATACGGGGGATCTTTGTTTTTTTGTCGGAGTGTTTATATGTGTGTGTCTTTCGGGGTGTATCCGTGTGTGTTTTCATCTTCGTGTCTGTGTGTCTGTCTGTGTGTGTGTGTCTTTGTGTGTGTCGGTGTGTTTATGTGTGTGTGTGTGGGGGTGTGTCTGTGTGTGTTTTCATCTTCGTGTCTGTCTGTGTGTTTGTGTGTGTGTGTGTGTGTCCGTGTGTGTGTGTCGGTGTGCCGCGTCCCCATTAGGGGTGATGTCACGCTGGTGACAGAGAGCACAGCTGGTGCAGGCAAGGCAATCGGATGTGATTGCAGCTCTGAGATAACGTACGATCAATGACCACCCCTTTCACACGCCTTTAATTGAATTTTACCCTCACTGAGATAAAGGAGGGAGGGGCGGGGGGGGCATGGGAGGGGGGCAAGCATTGTAGCATTTTTTTGCTAAAGTTTTTTTGTTAATCTGCTGATTGTAAAAAAAAGTGCTCCATATATACCCATATGCTACTCCTTCTGTCGGCAATAGAAGCGATGAAGGGGAACTTTCATAAACGCGACGCAGAGGTTTGATTTATGTGGCCCGGGTACACGCACACACACACACTCTAGCGGCATCGCGTGAGTGGCTTAACAGACACTGAGGGCATTCACAGCAGCGGAGCGCGCCCGCACGCGTTAATACCGAGCCCTGTAAGTGGCTGCCGCCTTCCCCGACACGCGGAATAAATCGATAAATGCGTCCATTCTTTCTTTCTTCCATCCCCATCAGAAGGCGCCTTTGTCTGGCACAATTACAGGGTGCAAACATTTCGGCACGGCTCTCTCTCTCTCTCGCTCACTCTCTCGCCTCTTTCGCTCGCCGTAAAAGACGCAATCACCACCACGGCCACCGCCCCCACCGATCCCGCCGTATATCTCGCGAGTCCCTGCAGCTTCCTATGGCGCGCTTCGCAGGAGGGTGCCGCGCTCACGTGCCCTAGGGGGCATTGCGCGCTCTGCCCGTTGCCTCTGCCCTGCGTTTGGCGACTGCAAGTGGGGAGCCACGCGGTCGGACGGAGGGTCGCGCTTAACGGCGGCGCGGTACGACCTGCACAACAATAACAACAATAAGTAATATTTTAAAAAAAACACTTTAAAAAAAACACGCTTTTATGAAATGTACTAGTAATGGAAGAACTCCACGACTCCAGGAAGTGGCCCCGAAGCTTGCCATAACGTAAGGGACCGTTGTCAATTACAGCCAACGTCAGTTGACCGTGTGCAATTAGAGCCAAGCCGAAACATAACATATAAAAATAATGTTTAAAAATATCAAAATGTTTTTATTCTTATAGAATATAGTATTGTCATCAGTATGACATACGTATACCAAGTTTGCAGTCGATACCACATTGGGAAGTTGGTTAAAATTGAGTTACACGATTTGATGATACAACAACGACAACAACAACAACAGACAGAGTGAGTTATATGAAAGCGTGTAAATAAAAAAGGGAGACGTCGGCCACAGGTACTGCTTGCTCCTGCTGTTCGTGGTGCGCGTTGTGGTCGTGTCGTTGTTGTTGTGTTGTTGTGGTGGTGTCGACAAAGTTTCCAGCAGAGTGGGGGATGGGGGGGGGTTGTCTTTTCACAAAAACTACCCCAGATTCCGCAGCAAGGGCAGAACGAGGCTCCGAGCTTTCCAAAGAGAGACGAACGCTGGAGGAATCTCACTCTAGTCCACAGGTGATGAGTGTCCATCTCATCTCGCTCTAGTCCACAGGTGATGAGTGTCCATCTCATCTCACTCTCATCCACAGGTGATGAGTGTCCATCTCATCTCGCTCTAGTCCACAGGTGATTAGTGTCCATCTCATCTCACTCTCATCCACAGGTGATGAGTGTCCATCTCATCTCACTCTCATCCACAGGTGATGAGTGTCCATCTCATCTCGCTCTAGTCCACAGGTGATGAGTGTCCATCTCATCTCGCTCTAGTCCACAGGTGATGAGTGTCCATCTCATCTCGCTCTAGTCCACAGGTGATGAGTGTCCATCTCATCTCGCTCTAGTCCACAGGTGATGAGTGTCCATCTCATCTCGCTCTCATCCACAGGTGATCAGTGTCCATCTCATCTCGCTCTAGTCCACAGGTGATGAGTGTCCATCTCATCTCGCTCTAGTCCACAGGTGATGAGTGTCCATCTCATCTCACTCTCATCCACAGGTGATGAGTGTCCATCTCATCTCGCTCTAGTCCACAGGTGATGAGTGTCCATCTCATCTCGCTCTAGTCCACAGGTGATGAGTGTCCATCTCATCTCACTCTCATCCACAGGTGATGAGTGTCCATCTCATCTCGCTCTAGTCCACAGGTGACCAGTGTATCTCTCGGTTGCTCTGCCTGTGACCGAACCGAAGAGCGGCCCCGCGATTCACGGCACGAATGAAAGTCGCGTTTGCCCAGACTGCTGAGTCAAGTGAAACGTGTAACACGCAATCGTTTGAAACACGCGAACGCCCTCGCAACGGCAGATACGTTGGGGGGGGGGGGGGGGGGCTGAGTATGGGGGGAGAGAATGAAATTGGCCTCCCATGCCACCACACGGTGGCAGCTGCTGTGGCAGACAACGAGCAAGTGCCATGACCTTTGCCCTAGCGACACCGCGCAAGACTGAATAACCAGAGGAGTGATTTTAATTAAACTCGAGTTTCAGAGTTAAATTTGTGTCCTCGCCAGGTTAGAACTCAAGAGACCCAGGGGGATGAGTCACCACATTTGCCGCAGTAACCTGTGGGCATGAGTGTGCTGCCAAGACTGTACTCGTGGCGATGTTTGCGGCTGCTGCTGGGTATCATCCCATTTGAGTAATTTGCGGTGTCATTTGTCGAGTTTTGGCAAAATTTGGACTCTGACGCCACCACATAATGGCCTACTCTGTGCGGATGACGTCAGGCGATCTCTAACGTACACGGTGAGCGTAGCAGACGTGTTTTTTTGTTGTTGTTGCACTATTGCGTATCATTACGGTAATTACACGCGCGATATAATAACCACGGCGGCTGATGGATACCCGAACCGCGAAACCTCTGCGAAACAAAGCTGCGAACGCGCTGCCCGCTGGTGCTGCTTCATTTAACATCATCATGGCCATCATCATTATCATGACCATCATCATCATCATCGTCGTCGTCGAGTTGCCACGTGCCGCCGGGGTTTGAGCCGAAAACGGGCGACCCGAGGGAGACAGGGGCGAGGCCATTCCGTCACTGGGCCGTTTGGATCATCTCCGCCCAATGCTCCGCGTGACGGCATCGCCCTGTCACGCCAACGAGGCCCCCAAATAATTGCGATGAGATCATGGATGAGTAGTGTGGGGGTGGAGGAGGAGGAGGGTTACCACTTTGCCTCGGCTTTGACCGGGACGAACAGTCCGGGCAGTGGTGTCTGTGTTCGGGTGGTGGCAACGGATTTTCTTTTGTGTACTGAGATCCGATGCTGGAATTGTGTTGAGTCTTTTGATCTTAAACGGATAAATTAATTATGAGAATCAGAATATGAATTCATACCGGAGGAATCTGATGAGCTATGTAGCTCTTTTTCACAGTCGGGGCCAGTCACAACGTTACAACATCAAACATGACAACAACAGGACGGGAGTGCAAAGTATAGGACAGGTAAACAAATCACTTAACAAATATATACAAATTCTTGGTTCTTTCGGTAAAGTCACGTAGAAGGGAAATAATAAAATAATATAAATAAAAAACAATAAAAATTATCACGACGTTTCGACTGCAACACAAGCAATCATCATCAGGTGTGAAATCAACGGCAAGAAAATTTGTGGATTTCAAACCTGATGATGATTGCTTGTGTTACAGTCGAAACGTCGTGATACTTTTTTTTGTTTATATTTATATTATTTTATTATTTCCCTTCTAAGTGACTTTACCGAAAGAACCAAGAATATGAATCCCTGCAGTCACGAAAGCTTTAAATCAAAATATATACAAATTAAACATTTTTTTTGTATCTTACCGTGATAGAGCCCACTGAGATATTAACTCATCTCAGTGACCTGGCCACAAATGAAATCTCAAAAAAGTGTCTCATCACGTGGAAATGGATACGCCTGGGGTTTACCTGTGTAAAGGCATTCGGTCGCTAAGATGCCCCCCACCCACACCCCCACTTATACCTGCCCCCCCACTTTGTCGCGGGTGATACCTGCAATGCCGCGGTGGTTTATTCGCGACAGTTCCACAGACGTCGCCGATCTTCTCGCGCAACGCCCGAAACGGGGGAGCGAGTTTGGCGGTGTTTACCTATAAACAAGACGCAAGGCTGCGTTTGGCGAGCCAGCGACGCCGTCTCCTCTGCTACCCTTCCCCACCCTCGGCCCGCGTTCACACGAGGTTGCGTTATGGTGGTGCCGGGCCGAGCGAAGGAAGAGATTTATATCTGTCAATTAGTGCGCGGAAATCGATGACAGAATGAATGTGGCTGGCATGCTAAGCGACAGCCTTATTTCTTATGGCACGGGACTTGTTGTTGCCTGCGTGGATTCCGAGGGGCTAATGGGGGGGAGGGGGGCGAGGGGTGGGTAGTGGGGGGGGGGTGATGGCGGGCGGGGGGGGGGGGCAGTGAGGCTCAAGCATTGACGTCCACGAAATCAATCTCTGACAAGACGGGGCCTATTTGCCCGCCCGGTCGCCCGCCACTCCCAGTCGCGCCACAGTCTCCAACACAACTCGGGTTCGAGCTGCTGATGTAGCAAGGACACTCCCGCTACCACCGGCGGTGGATCCCGAGGCAGGCCACGGTCAACTAAAAAATCGCGCTCGCCGTTTGGAAGATCCGCCACTGGCTTGACGACGCACAATCACCTCTCCCCTCTCATTTAACTCTCCTCTCCTACCTCCCCCCTCTCATCTCGCTCCCACCCCCTCCACCACTGTCCCCCATTTGTTGAACTTCTTTCGCACCGTACGTGCGATAAACCACAGCCCTATAACCTCGTGCCATCTGCCACGCGTGCTGGTCATCCATCCAAGCGGTGCCCAGACCTCAACCTGGCTAGCGCCTGAGATCTGATGAGATCGGATCATGCCGGGCGATGTGGTCATTGCCATGGGAATATGGAATGCCACCCCCACCCCCCTCTCCGACTGGATCTACAGGGCTGCGAAAACAGGAGCTGAGCACCAATTTGCCCCGATTCTCATTTGAGGAGCAAGAAAGCCGCTGAGGGTTTCCCCTTTGAAAGTCTCGCCTCGCGTCCCACACCACCTTGGCTATGGCGCGTCATTTATCTATCGATTGTATTATTTATATATATATATCTATTATATTATTTATCTGTCTATCTATTATCCCAATCCTTTATCGGACTCGGACTCGACGCGATAAGTGAAATGGTATTTGCCAAACGCCAAACACCACCCTTGGCCTCATGGCCCCGGGGGGGGGGGGGGGGGCATTCACTCCACCTGAGAAAAAGTGCTCAACTCGGAGGTGAATTATACACGCATATATATAATGAATTATAAGTGCGGATATAAAGTGGATTTCAGTTTGTAGAAAATATGTTTCGTTCGTTTTTTTTGTGGGAGGGGCAGGTCTGGGTTTAATTATACCTTTTCTGGAGCCGTGTAAATTGAAATTAAACAAAAACAACCGAAGACATCACGAGCAGTGGGGCAATTACTTTAGAGTTTGGTCACGTGAGCCTCGGCACCGCGTCCGACGTTTGCGACTCCTCGTGCTACGTCGTTGTAATTGCGTGGTGCGAAACGTCGGACTTCAAACCGGAAAACACATCGGAGAGCCGAACGGCACAACCTCGAAATCCTACGTGCCAATGAGATTTAAAATCGTATATGCTGTTGTTATTGTTATTTAGAACCAGGGCAGAGTCCACGGTTAACAAACGCCTCTCCTGCAAGGCAGACTCGCGTGGCTCGATGCAATTCTCATCGCCGTTGTTCCGAGGTCGTTGTTTACGACCGCGAGTGATTCCTGCTGATGATTGTTCGTTCCACGTGCCGCTGTTTCTGCTGTGAGTGAAGTCCGCAGCCGCCGCCGCAGCTGCTGGTTCTGCTGGTGGTAGTGCTGGTGGTTCTGTTGGTAGTGGTGCTGGCGGTTCTGCTAGTGGTGGTGCTGGTTCTGCTGGTAGTGGTGCTGGCGGTTCTGCTAGTGGTGGTGGTGCTGGCGGTTCTGCTAGTGGTGGTGGTGCTGGCGGTTCTGCTAGTGGTAGTGGTGCTGGCGGTTCTGCTAGTGGTGGTGGTGCTGGCGGTTCTGCTAGTGGTGGTGGTGCTGGCGGTTCTGCTATTGGTGGTGGTGCTGGCGGTTCTGCTAGTGGTGGTGGTGCTGCTGGTTCTAGTGGTGGTGCTGCTGGTTCTAGTGGTGGTGGTGCTGGTTCTAGCGGTGGTGCTGCTGGTTCTAGTGGTGGTGCTGCTGGTTCTAGTGGTGGTGCTGCTGGTTCTAGTGGTGGTGGTGCTGGTTCTAGTGGTGGTGCTGCTGGTTCTAGTGGTGGTGCTGCTGGTTCTAGTGGTGGTGGTGCTGGTTCTAGTGGTGGTGGTGCTGGTTCTAGTGGTGGTGGTGCTGGTTCTAGTGGTGGTGGTGCTGGTTCTAGTGGTGGTGCTGCTGGTTCTAGTGGTGGTGGTGCTGGTTCTAGTGGTGGTGGTGCTGGTTCTAGTGGTGGTGGTGCTGGTTCTAGTGGTGGTGGTGCTGGTTCTAATGGTGGTGGTGCTGGTTCTAGTGGTGGTGGTGTTCGTTCTAGTGGTGGTGGTGCTGGTTCTAGTGGTGGTGGTGCTGGTTCTAGTGGTGGTGGTGGTGCTGGTTCTATTGGTGGTGGTGCTGGTTTTAGTGGTGGTGGTGCTGGTTCTAGTGGTGGTGGTGCTGGTTCTAGTGGTGGTGGTGCTGGTTCTAGTGGTGGTGGTGCTGGTTCTAGTGGTGGTGGTGCTGGTTCTAGTGGTGGTGGTGCTGGTTCTAGTGGTGATGGTGCTGGTTCTAGTGGTGGTGGTGCTGGTTCTATTGGTGGTGGTGCTGGTTCTAGTGGTGGTGGTGCTGGTTCTAGTGGTGGTGGTGCTGGTTCTAGTGGTGGTGGTGCTGGTTCTAGTGGTGGTGGTGCTGGTTCTAGTGGTGGTGGTGCTGGTTCTGCTGGTGGTGGTGCTGGTTCTAGTGGTGCTGGTTCTAGTGGTGGTGGTGCTGGTTCTAGTGGTGGTGGTGCTGGTTCTAGTGGTGGTGGTGCTGGTTCTATTGGTGGTGGTGCTGGTTCTAGTGGTGGTGGTGCTGGTTCTAGTTGTGGTGGTGCTGGTTCTAGTGGTGGTGGTGCTAGTGGTGGTGGTGGTGCTGGTTCTAGTGGTGGTGGTGCTGGTTCTATTGGTGGTGGTGCTGGTTCTAGTGGTGGTGGTGCTGGTTCTAGTGGTGGTGGTGCTGGTTCTATTGGTGGTGGTGCTGGTTCTAGTGGTGGTGGTGCTGGTTCTAGTGGTGGTGGTGCTGGTTCTAGTGGTGGTGGTGCTGGTTCTAGTGGTGGTGGTGCTGGTTCTGCTGGTGGTGGTGCTGGTTCTAGTGGTGCTGGTTCTAGTGGTGGTGGTGCTGGTTCTAGTGGTGGTGGTGCTGGTTCTAGTGGTGGTGGTGCTGGTTCTAGTGGTGGTGGTGCTGGTTCTAGTTGTGGTGGTGCTGGTTCTAGTGGTGGTGGTGCTAGTGGTGGTGGTGGTGCTGGTTCTAGTGGTGGTGGTGCTGGTGGTGGTGGTGCTGGTTCTAGTGGTGCTGGTTCTAGTGGTGGTGGTGCTGGTTCTAGTGGTGGTGGTGCTGGTTCTAGTGGTGGTGGTGCTGGTTCTAGTGGTGGTGGTGCTGGTTCTAGTGGTGGTGGTGCTGGTTCTAGTGGTGGTGGTGCTGGTTCTAGTGGTGGTGGTGCTGGTTCTAGTGGTGGTGGTGCTGGTTCTAGTGGTGGTGGTGCTGGTTCTGCTGGTGGTGGTGCTGGTGCTGCTGGTGGTGGTGCTTGTTCTAGTGGTGGTGGTTCTAGTGGTGGTGGTGCTGGTTCTAGTGGTGGTGGTTCTAGTGGTGGTGGTGCTGGTTCTAGTGGTGGTGCTGCTGGTTCTAGTGGTGGTGGTGGTTCTAGTGGTGGTGGTGGTGCTGGTGTTGTTCGTGGCAGTGGTCACGCCAGTCTGGAATATTCTCGTTATCTCAGCCGCGGAGGCCACGCGCAGATCACCTCGCAGATCCCCGCTTGGCAGGGCCACAAAGAGGCCTCATGCACAATTCATCCGCGTTATCTGTGAACTTTCATTCTTCCTCGGCCCGGCTCGCTCGGGGAGAGAGAGAGAAAGAGCTACGCTCACTGCCCCCCCCCCCAACCTCCTAGGAGCTCCGAAAGCCACCATCGTTTCATTGCTAATGCCTTTTCCCTCTGTACCTTCGTCATTAATGCCGCAATCCCCACACGCCGCAATTAAAAAAAAAATAACCCAGCTGGGAGCGGCCTCGCTCCTTGGCTCTTGCGCTTCGGATGCGCACTCTTCACGCGGCCGTCGTGACGATACCGCCCCCCACAACAATGCCCCCCCACCAGCACCCCCTCTCCAACAAGACCCCCCTCCCCCCGCACAAGGTTCTTTGAGGAGTTAATATCAAACCTAATTGCTTAATCCTCAAAAACTCACATCTGATACGGGGCTGGTGCAGGCCACCTCCCCTCCACCCTCCCTCCGTTATCGGCACCCTCCCGCCGAGCGCCAATCTCATGCTGACAATTTCATTTATCAGCCGGCGCCTTATCAGCCGGCGATGTCCTGGGCCTTTTCTCTCGCTAAAAAAGAAAGCAAGCTAAACACCACGCAAAGAAGAGGAAGCGTCGCACGTTTACTGGGTGATGGTCCAGCGGTGGATGGAGAGCCCCGTTCCGGAAGAGAGTTTCGAACGGGCGTAGCCTCGCGTCTTCTTCGCAAGACTCTATTGCAGAGCTGCTGTCGGTGCAGTGGCGTGAGGGCAGAGAAGTCCGCTCGGTGCTCGTGCAGAGGGCAGCGGCGTGACCCCCCCCCCCCCACCCCACGTGCGTGTCAGAGAAAACGGCCCGAGGAAGTAGATAATACAGAGCTACCTCTGAGTTCCCTTTTCAATGGATTCCTTACGTTCGCAAACGGCGGCGGGGCACACACTACGCCACACGCATCGTTCGCGTGACAGTCAAACGTGCATTGTTACTTTTTTATTGCATAGCCGAAACTTTCCAAAATTAAGTGTGGGGGGGGGGGGGAGAAAAAAATAAACGCAAAAACGATAGCTCGTATGCATGTCGAACTTCTTTCGCACCATACGTAGCCATACGCGCCAAACGTGGCCGCTAGTTTTACACAATTACAAGTTTGAGTTGAGTGCAGATCAAACCTCGTCGTCTTCTGAACATTACCTCGTTGAGACCGCCTCCATACCTCGGCTAGAGACGAGGGAGGGGCGCTTTGATATCTGCTCGTCTCCCCCGCTGTTCACACTGTGCGATGTTCTATGACCGACAATTTATTTCACGAGGCTGAGCAACGTCTCTGCGATTTGTTTCGTCTCCCCGCTAGGAACATGCAGTAGGGCCCCCCCCTCACCACCCACCCCCCCCCCTGAATCTTCACCAATTCCCGAACGTTTCCCCCTTCGGCATCACAGAGGCATCGCGACCGAATGTTGGGCGTGCTGGTGACACCGCCACCACCGCCGCCGTGGTCGCGTCGTCACAACAACAACAGCAGCAACAACAACAACCAAACAACATACTCTTTGGTTCTTTCGGTAAAGTCACGTAGGTGAAAATAAAAAATAAAATAAAAAACAAGAATAAAATAAGGAATAAAATAGAAATAACTAAATTAAATCACGACGTTTCGGAAGCAACACAAACCTTTTTTTTCCACTACAGTAATTTAGTTTTTTTGCTGTGGTTGTCCCACCTGATGACGGAAGCTTGTGTTGCTTCCGAAACGTCGTGATTTAATTTAGTTTTTTCTCTTTTATTTTTTTATTTTATTCTTATTTTTTATTTTCACCTACGTGACTTTACCGAAAGAACCAAAGAGTATGGATGGATCCTTGCAGTCACGAAAACTTCAAATCTAGAATTAACCAAACAACAACAAAAAGCAGTTTCAATCGCGATGAGAGTTGTGGGAGAGGAAAAGCGGCCCTCTACGTTCGGCTCGCTGCTGACACGTGGACCCGGCGTCTGCCTTGGTGGACGGCTCATCGGTGCCGAGCAGCCGTGGATGTGAATAAAAAGCTGATTACGAGCGGATATGTGCCTTGAAGTGCCGAGCCCATCAACATACCTTGCCGAGGCACCATTACGCTAATGACTAGTTTCAACCGCAGCGCTAATGAGAAAGATAAAAACAATTTCACTCGGCCCTGAATATATTGCCCTCTTTGTTCATCAAAATGGCTTTTGAGCTTCTTAAAAAAAAAGAATATTCCGTTGAATTCCAATTTTGGGTTCGCTTACTCCGCCCCGCGATGAAAGAGCGGTCCTTCCCTTCGGACGGCCGGTTTAGGGTTGGGCGATTGTTTGCATATTTTTCCACTTAATTTGGATATATATTTTTAAATGATTATTTTTTACAAGCATTTTTTTTTTGGGGGAGCGGGGGGGATGTGGGGGGGGGGGGGGTACGGGTTAGCGACAACACTATCGTAGTCTGTGGCCGAATGGCTTGGAAAGCGCCCGAGCTAGTCAGATCTCTGGAGCTCAGCGAGGTTGAGCCTGGATAGTGCTGGCTCATGGCATAGGGTACGTGGCACAGAGCGGGTGGCACAGGGCACATGACACAAGTATTGTGACTCAGGGCTAGTGGTACAGTGTATGTGGGGAGCGGTAGTGTAGCGGTTAGAGCGCTGAGCTATGAACCCGGCGACCCGGGTTGGATTCCCGCTCACGGCCAACACCAGTGACGATTATCTGAACTGGTCCAGGACCTCTCCTAGGTTGACTCAGCCTGAAATGAGTACCTGGTGCGGTGTGTAAAAATTGTCACTGGGGAGACAAAGGCGGTCTGGTGTGGTGCTGGCCACCCACCCCCTCGTGTACCGTTTCGGCCTTCATAGGTGCTCGCGAACAGCACTTGCCCCTACAGTCTGTTAAGGCTATATGAAGGATTTTTTTTCGTAGCACAGGGCTGGTAGCACATAGCTTGTGACACAGGGTATGTGGCACACGGTTTGTGGAACAGGGTTTGTGGCACAGGGTTTGTGGCACAGAGCCCGTGGCACAGGGAACGTGCTGGAGGGTGTGCGGCACATGGCGAACGGCATTCTGCACAGACCGCATAGCAGAGGGCATGTGTCGCATGGTTGGATGCCGACATTTTTAAAAAAATATTGTTTGCGAACAAAATGCAACTTTTTACTTTCATCAACAGCGCTAGCAGATCCAAGGAGCACGTGATCTGCCGCTTGCAGGCGGGTGCTCCGTATGCCACCCTTCCGGCTGGTGAATTAATTGCAAGGGTAAACGAGCAGCTCTGTAACGACGCAAAATAAACATCCAATTACAGCGAGGTGCATTGCTCAAGAAAAAGAGCATCGCAAATGAATGTGGCAGCGGTGGCGTGCAAGAGTGTGCCACACATTAACAACACTTACTTGTTTTTTGGGTGGGTGGGGGTGGTGGGGGCAGGGGCGAGTGGTGAAGAATATGGGAATGTGGCCCACTCAGCTATATAATAGCTCTTTTTCAGAAATCGACCTGGCTATCACAAATGATAGCTCAACGAAGTGTCTTCTCGCCGTGCGGAAATGTATAGCGGTAAGCCAAATAATCTAAACGAGTGATGTTTGGATTCTGAATGTGGAGGGGAAAACCCGGAAAAAGAATCCACGCGACTACAGAGAGAAAGAGAGACACACACAAACAAAAAAATATAAAGCAGTTTTTAGGGTCGGGATCAAACACATGACCTCCTGTATACCAGGCGAGGTAGTTAACATCTTGTCACCGTGGTACAGCTGTGTCGCTGACAAAAAAAACGAACCACTCCTTGATAATGCGCGTTAACATCTTTACATACAGAGGTAGCCAGGAGATTCCGTGTACCCCTTTCCCCACTGCACAATCGAGCCGTTCCGGGCCAGCCAGGAGGAACAAGGTCATTTTTTTCCACTGCGGAACCTGAGCCGTGCCGCTGACGTCACACGTGACGAACGTGTGCTTTCTGTATCGCTGACGGCTCCAAGTTAGAACGTGGAAATTACACATTCCTATGTCGGTGCGCGGGTCATTCCACGGTGAGGGAGGGATGGGGGGGACGGCCGTTTGCTAAAGTGATGAAGGTTCCCTGAGCTTTGGTGCAGCCCTGAGATTTGCTGGTGCTGGCAACCGTTCGGATCCTGGGTTCAAATAAAGGCAGCCGCATGGATAAATCCAAGTAAGTTGATGTTCTCAGTCTCGGCCATAAATGACTGCACACAGAAAAGATCCATGACATGAAATGTGGTTTGACACTTCAATTAGGCGATATTCCAGCTCTGAGAATCACAGAAATATCAGTTTGAATGTCACGCAACGAACATCGCTCTCGTTTGGCATAGCGGGTGGGAAAGTTCGGCCTAATTTTTCTGTGGACCAGAGGTCACTTGAAGGGCTCTCAGAGGTACCTCTGCGTTGTCCGCTTCCTCGGGCGCGTTCTCTCACCCTCGAGGTGATCAGCTATTTGTTGTAAGTTTAACATTGACTGTGTCATGCACCCCCGCCACCGCCCCCACAATTGAAACCAGGCCACGTGACAGGCCTGCTACGGGAGAGGAGTGCGCGCAGAGCTGAGTGTGGGGAGCGGTGGCGCAGTGGTTTGGCGCGCTGCGCTACGAACCTGGCTACCCGAGTCCGATTACCCCTCCACGGCCGACACCGGTGACGATTATCTGAGCCGGACCTGGGCCTCCCCTAGGTCGACTCAGCTTCAAATGAGTGCCTGGTGCGGTGTGTAGTAAACAGCGGTCGGGCGTGGTGCTGGCCACCCACCCCCTCGTGTGCCGGGCATGCCTTTCATAGGTGCTACTCGCTAACAGCACTTGCCCCAACAGTCTGTTCAGGCTACACGGGGGGCGCGTCCTGTGGTGACATGCGACTCCAAGTCTTGCTGGTTGTTGTTGCTGCTGCTGACGCTTTTGCTGTTGTTACTGTTGCTGCTGTTAATGCTGCTGTTATTGATGATGATGTTGCTGCTGTTGTTGTTGATACTGTTGTTGATGTTGCTGATACTGTTGTTGTTGATACTGTTGCTGCTGTTGCTGCTGTTGCTGCTGTTGTTGATACTGTTGCTGCTGTTGTTGTTGATACTGTTGCTGTTGTTGTTGCTGCTGATACTGTTGTTGTTGTTGCTGCTGATACTGTTGTTGTTGTTGCTGTTGTTGATGCTGTTGTTGTTGATGCTGCTGTTGTTGTTGTTGCTGTTGTTGTTGCTGTTGCCGGAGCTACGGGGTCCGCGGCGCAGAACTCGGAGGTTTTGCTGCCGTGGTTCCATCACGTTCGTAATTGGGATTATAAGTCTCATGTTTGTGGCCACGAGGGACAGTCTCATAAATAAGTTGGGCATAGCCTCGCGCTCTTTAAATATGAATGCCGGGAAAAGAAAAAAAACCCACCAAGGGCCGCCTCTATTGTGAGTCACAAATATAGCTGGCGTCGCGTTATTAGCGCCGCAAATATCGCTTCTGATAAATCAATCAGCATCAGCGTAATCACCTTCATTGATCAGCGGCTGCATTTCATCATCACCGCGATCAATCAACGTTATCTCGATGCCACTGTTATCAATATCGGTAATCAGCGGCGTAAATCTGCCGGTAATCTTTTATCACCTTCGGGCCGAGACGCAATCAGCGCGGTAACGATTACCGTGGCTCGCGACCGTAAAGAATCATTTTTAATAATCTACATGGGGGGGGGGGGGGGGGGTGGTGGCTGGCATCGATCATCAGCGCCGCGCTGTGCATTCTGGAGATGCCTAGGACAAATCTCACAGAGAGAGCCGGCGGCCACCAAAGGCAGAAACCCTGGGTCCGTCCATAAATGACGTCACGCGATTTTGGACGATTTTTGACCCCCCTCCCCCTCGTCACACGACGTCACAAAAAGTCAGACCCCCCCCCCCCTCAAATATGACGTCACAAAGCTCTGCTCCCCGCCCATCCCAAAAAAATAAAACACGCTTGAAATCGCTTTAAACTATTGTCATTGTAGTACGTATTTAATGTGGCGCTGCACTCTGATGTTGTAGGAGAAAACATTTATTAAAAAGTCTATTTAATTAAGTAGAACGTGTTGTCTATGCTTATTCAAAGTTGCGCATTTTGATGTGACGTCACATTTCTCAAACCTCCACCCTCCTCACACATCGTCACAAATGCCTGACCCCCTCCCCCCCACAGGTGCGTGACGTCATTTATGGACGGCCCCCTATTCCCCGCCCCACCGTCGGCTTCTTGAGATGCCTGGGTTAGGATGTGAACACGGAGCTTCTGCGTCGCGTTGGGAGCGCGTGGGTGTGCGTTTGTGGGGGGGGGGGGGCAGGGGGAACGGTGGCGCAGTGGTTAGCGCGCTATGAACCGCTCACGGCCAACACCCCTGACGGATATTTGAACCGGTTCTGCTGAGCCTTCCCTAGGTCGACTCAGCCTCAAATGAGCACCTGGTGCGGGGGTGTAAGCATCAGTACTGTGGAGACAAAGGCGGCCGGGCCTGGTGCTGTCCATTCACCGCCTCGTGTGCCGTGCCGGATTTCACGACAGCACTTTCCCTAACAGTCTGTTGAAGCCTATTTGGGGGGCCTTCGTCTCTGCCTTCGTGTTAGGATTTGAACACCTGATTATGTAATCGTTTGCACGCGAGAACAAATATCCGCGCGTGTAGTCTGTAACAGACTTGGGGCAAGTGCCGTTCGCGAGTATTTGTGAAGGCCGGAATGGTACACGAGGAGGTTGGTGGCCAGCACCACGTTATTGGCAATGAGCGGGAATCGAACTCGGGTCGCCGGGCGCGTAGCGTAGCGCGCTAACCGCGACACTACCGTTCATCATTTAATACACAGACGCGTACACACAGACGCACACTCAGAGCATTACAATCCCAGCGAGCCGCAGTTTCGATCTCGTGTTTTTTTTTATAAAAAAAATCCTTAAATTGCGTCTAATTGGCTGCCATATCCTGCAAGGGCACGGCGCAGGTCAGCTTGGCCAGGGAGACGTAGAGCAGCAGAGAAGGGAGGAGAGGAGAGGAGAGAGAGGAGAGAGAGGGACCTCGATCCGTGGGTTTGACAGCGCGAGTTGGCACAGAGGAACTCGCCTCTCCTCTGCGCTCTGCCGCACGTGGTTCTAATGCCGACCCCCCTCCCCTCCCCCCGCCCCCCGGGCCGCTCTGACCCCTGTCCAGGTCCCTGGGGGGCGACTGTGGCAGAATCGCGGCAGCGACTTCGCGTGCGTTTGAGTTTGAGACTGAGATTGGGAGCACGTGGGAGAGTGTGTGTGTACGTGTGTGTGTGTGTGTGGGGAGCGGTAGTATCGCGGTTAGCGCTACGCTGCCGAGTTCGATTCCCGTCCACGGCTAACACCAGTGACGAATATTTGAACCGGTCCTGGGCCTCCTCTAGGTCGACTCAGCCTTAAACGAGTACCTGGTGCGGTGTGTAAACATCGCCACTGGGGAGACAAAGGCGGTCGGGCGTGGTGCTGGCCACCCACCCCCTCGTGTGCCGTTATCGCATTCATAGGTGCTCGCTAACAGCATTTGCCCCTACAGTCTGTTAAGGCTATACGGGGGATGTTTTATCTTTGTGGTCATTGTCTCGTGTCAGTGCCGGCCTTCATAGGTGCTGGCTAACAGCACTTGCCCCAACAGTTTGTGTGCGGCTATATGGGCGATCTTTGTCTTTGTGTGTGCGTGTGGCTATGCAGACAAATATCTTTGAGTGTTTAAACCCCCTGTGGTGCGAGAGAAGTCATGCGTGCAAGCCAGCCCTTGCACGTGTACATGTGTGTGTGTGCGCGTGTGTGTGTGCGCGCGTATGTGTGTGTGTGGGGGAGTGGGTTGTTGCAGGGTTTCGCACACTGCGCTGTGAACCCACCCATCCCGAGTTCGATGCTAACATCAGTTGGCGAAGTAGATATTGAACAGGTCCTAAACCGCCTCTACGTCGACTCAGCCTCAAATGCTCACCAACACCGCCCTCCCCACACGCGAGTGAAATTCCCGCTATCTTTGGTCTCCCTTAGGTCGACTCATCCTGAAATAAGCATCTGGTGCCGCGTGTAAAGCGTTGGAGGCGCGAGGGTGGCAAGAGCGTCGGACTCGCGAATAGCAACGAGCGGCCAAACACAGTCCGTATACAGCGTGCTTCAAAAACATTAATTCTAGATTTGAAGCTTTCGTGACTGCAATATTCTTAGGTTTTTTCGGTAAAGTCACGTAGGTAAAACATCAAAGTTAATGAAAATAAAATAAAATAAAAACAAAAAATCACGACGTTTCGGAGGCAACACAAGTCTCCGTCATCATTATTTTCATTAATTTTGATGTTTTACCTACGTGACTTTACCGAAAAAACCTAAGAATATACTTCAAAAACATGTTCACACTCTGTGAGAATTTGCAACAATGCCACGAGAAAATGTGCCTCCTGGCTCTGGAGATCACCTGGAGAAGAATCGTCCAGGCACGCGTTGACAATGATGGCGAACGAGTGGAGACTCATCTTCTTGGTTCTTTCAGTAAAGTCACGTAGAAGGGAAATAATAAAATAATAAAAATAAAACATTATAAAATAATTCTCACGACGTTTCGGCCACAACGCATTCAGACGCTGTCTCCCCGACAGACTTGGTCTTCACCTGAGGACGGCTGCTTGCGTTGTGGCCGAAACGTCGTGAGAATTATTTTATTATGTTTAATTTTTATTATTTTATTTTTTCCCTTCTACGTGACTTTACCGAAAGAACCAAGAAGATGAATCCCTGCAGTCACGAACGCTTTAAATCGAACGAGTGGAGACTCTGACTTTTTGAAACTATTAGCATTACATTTGTTATCACGTTACAGTGTATTTATTATTCATCGTTCTTTTCCCATTAAAAAACGATAGTCCCATGTAAGTGTTAACTTTTTTATAAGCTTCCTGTATACGCTACACGGGGATTCGTCGCCAATGTCTTTGCGTGTGAATCCTAACCACCACCACCACCACCACCGACTGGGGTTTCCACGAAGATTCATCGGCGTCCAAGGCAGAGGCAAGGCCGGGTCGGGTCGGGTCTGCAGGCCGCTCGTCATCGCAGCGCCGCAGTCGGAGGTCGGGATCGACGCCTCGGCCTCGTTCGACTCGTTCATCGCACATCGCCCCCTTTTCATTTCGCTCGAAATAATCCCACGACTTGATCGCGCGCGCACGCGAAACGTCCCACCGTGTTGGGCGCAAAGTTCTGTTTTGCAACACGCTATTGCACAAGAGAGGGGGGGGGGGTCGAGAGGTCAACGCTCAACGTCCGGCCACCTTTGCCTCTCTCCAGTGTCGACGTTTTGTTTTTCTCGCACCGCTCCCACCAGCCACTCATTTAAGCACGAGTCGATCTTTCAGAGGCCCAGGATCGGTTTAGATCATTATGAATCACCCCTGATGCTGGCTGTGGTCCGGCATCGAACTCGGGTGGCCGGGGGGGGGGGGCATAGCGCAAGTGAGCTAAGGACGAAAACGCTTTTGCCTACACCACGTGTTTTCGTGTCCGTGGATCCTAAAACCTCAACCCGAGCCACTCCAAAATCCCGGCTGGGTTTCGCGGTCGCACCCCCCCCCCGGCTCCTCTCGCGGAGCAAGGCCAGGCCAGGCCTGTCGGCTGCTCATCATTCCTGCACCGCAGGCCAGCTGGTCGGGACTTTTGAGACTTTTTTTTTCCGCTCCAAGATTTTCTGCGCTTCGCTTTTCGTTCCGCTCGAAAACTCCGTGACTTCATCGCGGAGCCCGCGACCCTGTGGGGGGGGGGGGGGAGGCGGCGGAACGAATGAAGAACGGCAGAAACAAAAACAAGCAAGCCGACGTGAGATGAGAGCCCCAATCGCGAAACGTCAAACAACAACCGTAGCAACAACAACAACAACAACAGCACCACTAAATGTCGGTGACGTCACCACGGCGCTTGTGCCAGGTCAGGTGCACTTCGAGGCCACGCGTCGAAGTTGTGGAAGGCACCGCTGACAGCGGGTCACGGGACAGACCCAGGTGCCATGGTTTGACTGACTGAGATGAACGGCAGATGCGCCACCTGTTCCCCCCACCGTGCCACTCGCTGCGTTTCAGCCAACCCGGCGCTCCGCTCGTTGTTGCGAGCGTCGCTGCTCTGCGCCCCTTCGTCGTCGTCGTTGCTGGAGGGCGACTGCCTCCGACTCCCCAGTAGTAGCGTCCTTCACAACAACAACAAAAATCACACGCGCGCGCGCACGCACGTATGCACGCCACGGCCTTAGTACTTATTACCAGCAGGTTCACGGCGGGGCCTCACTCCGAGAAGAGGCGGCCGGGCCACCGCTACAGATTTGAACGCCGCCGCCGCCGGTTCATCGTGGTCAAAGATTTGCGCTCCACGTGTTTTTTTTTTGCTGTTCGTTCTGCGCATCCCAAGGGCCTTCATTACGCTACTGCCGGGGATTTCAAGCCCCCTGCACTTCATGGCCACATCTGTCCGTCCGCGTGTGCGCGAATTTCCCGGCTACAGCCTGAAGTGACCTGCGGTCCTTGGCCGGCTTTTCTTCGCCTATGGTGTCTGTCTCGAGCAGACAGGCAGATAGACAGGTAGGCTACGTATGTGCAGGCACTGGTCCGTGTGAGGGCGGTCTGCGGTCTTGACTGGCTGTTTTTCTCTCAATGGGTGTGTGTGTCTGACGCTCACAACAACGAGCGGAGCGCCGGGTTGCTAAAGCACAGCAAGTTGGCGCAGTAGGGGGCACAGGTGGTGCATCAGCCAGTCATCTCAGTCAGTCGACCCGTGGCACCTGGGTCTGCCCCGTGACCTCCTGCCAGCGGGCGTTCGACACTTCACGCGGCCTCAAGGTGCACATAGCCTGGCACAAGCGTCGTGGTGACGTCACCGCCACTTAGTGGCGAATGGCGGTTGTTGTCTGTGTGTGTCTGTGTGACGGCCACCAACACCGGTGACGATTATCTGAGCCGGTCCCGGACCTCCTTTAGTTCGACTCAGCCTCAAATGAGTACCTGGTGCGATGTGTAAACGTTGCCACTAGGGAGACAAAGGCGGCCGGGCGTGGTGCTGGTCATCCACCCCTTCGTGTGCCGTGGTGGCCTTCATAGGTGCTCGCTAACAGCCCTTGCCCCAACAGTTCGTTAATGCTACACGGGGTAACTTTGTCTCTGGTTTTTGTACGCGCGCCGCACCTCTGTCCGGATCCTGTGGTGCGTGGATTGTTTGGGGCGAAGGGGAGATCCTGGTCCGTCTGTTCCAGGTCTGGGTGTTTGTCTCGAGGTGTAATCGGGCGTCGTCTATTAACCTGTGCCGGTGCGTTTCTTTCATTTCTGTGTCTGCATTTGCGCCTGTCTGATCCCGTACGAGTGAGTGAGTGAGTGCATTCCGTGGTCTGTCTGTCTGTCTGCCTTGCCCCCCAATTGTCTAACCTCATCAAAGCACTTTGTGACTGCGACAGCGAGTAACAGGTGACGACTCACTCGCGCTGCCGCCACTGCTGCTGCCGCTGCTGCCGCTGCAGTCACAGACAGAGACGTCGCGCCAAGACCGCGTCCACATCGAGTCGCGGCTGTCGCGAGCGATGGGGGAGTTGTGGGTTACGGGGGTTGACGTGAGTTGTAGTTGAGCTGGCCCCATAGCTGGGGGGAGGGGGGTGGGGTGGCGGTGAGGGACCTCATGCAGAAATTATTTTTGCCCATCACCCACCCCGCTCCCACATACCCCTTTCAATTTCTAAAAGGATATTCTTATTAATAGGGGTCCCTGTGCCGCAGTCTGACAGCAAGCCTGGGCCAAGCCCTGTACTGTACCGCCATCACTACTCTGCAGTTGCTGCCCGCTGTTGCATGGGCAGCAGCTGGAGAAGTGGAATCATCGTCATCGCCATCGGCAGCAGCGAGAGAGGCAACGGTATCATCAACAATGGGAGCACCATCATAGTCATCATTGTCAGCAGCAGCACCATCGTCATCATTGTCAGCAGCACCATCATTGTCAGCAGCAGCACCATCGTCATCATTGTCAGCAGCACCATCATCATTGTCAGCAGCACCATCATTGTCAGCAGCAGCACCATCATCATCATTGTCAGCAGCACCATCATCATTGTCAGCAGCAGCACCATCGTCATCATTGTCAGCACCACCATCGTCATCATTGTCAACAGCACCATCATTGTCAGCAGCACCATCGTCATCATTGTCAGCACCACCATCGTCATCATTGTCAGCACCACCATCGTCATCATTGTCAGCAGCACCATCGTCATCATTGTCAGCACCATCATCATCATCATTGTCAGCACCATCATCATCATCATTGTCAGCAGCACCATCATCACAATCAGCAGCAGCAATAGCATCGCTCGCAGCAAACTGCAGAAGCAGCAACAACACAAGCAGCAGAAGCAGCTGCAGCAGAAGCATTATCATCACCCTGCTGCAGCAGGAGCAGAATTCTCACTATTATCGTTATCAGCGGCAGTAGCATTATCATCATCATGACGATCATCGTAATTGCTTCTCGTTCAGGCTCTGAAGTGCCTTCCACCGAGGCGTTTAATTTACACCTCAAGTTCTCTCTCGATTTTATTTCCCCGAACGCTGCAAGTGTCTGCCCTGCAAGCAAGGATTACTTTGCACAGATACTCGACCACAAAGTTATGCCTATCCATAGCGATCCTATATCATTGTGCCGTATTATTCCCAAATCCTACGAGGGACGAAGCAGCTATCAAGGGGATGACATGACGCGAGATGTGTGTAGCGTGCCAAGCTCATCCACGGAACAGCGATTTCAGGGGCTGTTCCCCATGGAGTGAAGCTTCAGCATTTAATGTCTTTGGAAGACTTACAGATTTTCCCAAGGGCGGCTACCTCCTCAAAGAAAAGACGAAGAGGACGAAGAAGTAGAGGAAGAAGAAGAGGGAGCGGAGGAAGAATAACAACAACAACAACAACAATCAGAAGAAGACTGCGAACTGGGATGTAACCAGGATAAGTTGGAACCGTAGATATACAGTCCAACGCTGGCCTATATTTTATTCAAGGGGCGCCCAAGCGAGCCCCATTATCGGGGAAAATCGGCATCGCTGCGAGAGACGAACGCGGAGATTTACTTAACTCGCTCTCCGCTGGTTTAAGCGTTCGCCCAGAGGCGGGGAGCGTGAGTGCACTGATCAGGCGTCGACTTAAACGCCGTCGCTCGCTTGCCCGATCGGAGGCAATTCTCCGCGTAACCCCCCCCCCCCCCTCTTGAACACGAACCGCACGCACAAAAAAATTAGATATAATGCAATCCGCGGTGACCCGGTGCGTTGCCGAGACCCGATTATAAAATCAAGCGCTGGCCAATCTCTCGAAGCAACAAATCGCTCCTTGTCGTTATTCACTCAACAACAAAAAAATCCGTCGCGCACCCACCCCCGGCGCCTCCTGTTCTTGATTAGGGCGATGCGATTTATAAAAAAAAAACGAGAGGCTTTTAGTTGTCTGGAAGCAGTTTTTTGGACGGAAAAAAAGGGTAAAGCTGCAGCGGCCAGCAAGTTGCTCACTCTCGCCACTGTTTTGGCCGAAGGGCCTCTGCTCGGGGGGAGCTCTGGAGATGCCCCCTCTACAGGTTGTGCGTTGGCCTACAGCTCGCCACGGTGATTACGAGATGTTAACCACCAACTTGCCCGGTATACAGGAGGTCGTGCGTTCGATCCCGACCCTGACGCCTGCTGTATATTTGTGCGCCTTTCTCCCCTGCCCCCCCCCCCCCCCGTGGTCGCGTTGGATTTTTCTGCAGCCTCCTGCGGGGTTTCCCCTCCGCAATTGGAAGCACCATCACGCGTTTAGAGTATTTGTCTGCTATACATTTCCACGTGATTAGCCACATTCGTTTGAGCTATCATTTTGTGGCCAGGTCTGAAAGTGAGCTACATAGCCCAGTGGTTCTTACCTGGTAAGATTAGAAAAAATAGTTTTAAGAGGTTTGTTTTTAGTATTTGGAAAAAGGGCCAGACCTATAGAGATGGCTGATGATGAGCAAAGCCGATTCCATTTAATAAAACAAAGTAAACAAAGCCAATCGAGTGTTACTTTTTTATTATTAAAACCCACCACCGCATGGACACCTCTGTCGATCGCCTTGTCCCGTGTTGGTGGAGTAACGCGTGGATGCTCCCGAACAATTCCAAAGCATCCGGCCAAGCGTGGAAGAGGAGACCAAACTCACCTCCGAAGAGCTCGCCCCCCACCCCCAGCCCCCCCCCCTAAGCTCCCTCCAGCAGAGGCCCTTCCGCTAAGCAGTGACGCGAGCGAGCCGTTGCACGGCTGCGCCGTTGTCCCCGAATGAACTGACGTCTTCCTGTTTTGTAATTATCACAAATTTGTTTAACGCGGTCGTGACCGAGGCCTCACCCGACAGAGAGGAGTTTCGTGGCCAATTTGGGGTCTCATCTGGTTATAAATAAGATGTTCATTTACTCTTCGAGATAACCGGGAGACTCATTAAACGAGTGTGAGGATGTCGGTACCCTTGTAGACTTTTTGGGCGAATGTTTGTGTTTCGTTTTCCGCATTAATTAAACACTTTGCCCCTTACGACTTTCAATAATTATCATCACTGATACATTCTGTTGGTCTGTTATAAGTCGCACCTAAGTGTTAAACAACAACAACAACATGCAAATAGATTGAGTCGGACGAAGGCGCAGCGACTGAAATTTCTCACTCACTCCACTGCCGGCTCAAGGGGCTTCCCACTGAAGGCGAACTCTAGAGAACACACCTGGAGTGGTTTGCATTTGGCCTACTCTTCCACGCTGATCCGCGGTTTTGGACAAGGAGGAAGTGACGTTTGTGGCGGGAGTATCCACACTTTACACCACCGCACGCGACCAGCCGATCAGCTAAAATACAAAACTTGCCAATTGCTTGAACCGCCATGCCGGGTAAAATCGAATCGAAGTGAACCATCGTCCTCTGCATTGCAAGTTTAGAGGAGTGAAATGCGCGGTGCGCACAGTTAACCGAGGGCAACTGAGGACAATCGGGTGCGTGGGTGCAAACGTGAGGTTTGTACAGACAAACTGCCAGTTGTAATCTTGGTTCTTTCAGTAAAGTCACGCAGAAGGGAAAAAATAAAATAATACAAATAAAACAAACAAATTCTCACGACGTTTCGATTGCTTGTGTTGTTTAATTTATTTTATTATTTCCCTTCTGCGTGACTTTACCGAAAGAACCAAGAATATGCATCCCTGCAGTCACGAAAGCTTTAAATCGAAATTCAAACTGCCAGTTGTTAAGGGGCAAAGCTGGTGCACACGGGGTCGACCGGTAGTGCACGGCAAGACCGGAGGTGTTGCCAGGGAGACAGGAGATGAGGGTTGATTGATGGGCAAACAAGGCGCCAGCCTGGCTGAGCTTAAGGAGATGCACGAGAGGTCTCGAGCCGTCAACGGACCGCAACCCTCACGCGTCGCCGGGCGGGTGTTGGCTGATTCCCCCGCCAGGGACAGACGGGTGAGCGGGTCTGAGGGAGCGCAGGTGAGAGCAGCGGTGGAGTTGTAGGGCTGCTGTGTGTGAAGCAGCTGAGTGCGGAGTCGCTGTGTGTGGAAACGCTGTGTGGGGAGACGCTGTGTGTGGAGACGCTGTGCGGGGAGACGCTGTGTCTGGAGACGCTGTGTGCGGAGACGCTGTGTGTGGAAACGCTGTGTGGGGAGACGCTGTGTGCGGAGACGCTGTGTGCGGAGACGCTGTGTGGGGAGACGCTGTGTGTGGAGACGCTGTGTGTGGAGACGCTGTGTGTGGAGTCGCTGTGTGTGGAGACACTGTGTGTGAGACGCTGTGTGTGGAGTCGCTGTGTGTGGAGACACTGTGTGTGGAGACACTGTGTGTGAGACGCTGTGTGGGGAGACGCTGTGTGCGGAGACGCTGTGTGCGGAGACGCTGTGTGGGGAGACGCTGTGTGTGGAGACGCTGTGTGTGGAGACGCTGTGTGTGGAGTCGCTGTGTGTGGAGACGCTGTGTGTGGAGTCGCTGTGTGCGGAGACGCTGTGTGCGGAGACGCTGTGTGGGGAGACGCTGTGTGTGGAGACGCTGTGTGCGGAGACGCTGTGTGCGGAGACGCTGTGTGTGGAAACGCTGTGTGGGGAGACGCTGTGTGTGGAGACGCTGTGCGGGGAGACGCTGTGTCTGGAGACGCTGTGTGCGGAGACGCTGTGTGTGGAAACGCTGTGTGGGGAGACGCTGTGTGCGGAGACGCTGTGTGCGGAGACGCTGTGTGGGGAGACGCTGTGTGTGGAGACGCTGTGTGTGGAGACGCTGTGTGTGGAGTCGCTGTGTGTGGAGACACTGTGTGTGAGACGCTGTGTGTGGAGTCGCTGTGTGTGGAGACACTGTGTGTGGAGACACTGTGTGTGAGACGCTGTGTGGGGAGACGCTGTGTGCGGAGACGCTGTGTGCGGAGACGCTGTGTGGGGAGACGCTGTGTGTGGAGACGCTGTGTGTGGAGACGCTGTGTGTGGAGTCGCTGTGTGTGGAGACGCTGTGTGTGGAGACGCTGTGTGCGGAGACGCTGTGTGTGGAGTCGCTGTGTGTGGAGACGCTGTGTGTGGAGTCGCTGTGTGTGGAGTCGCTGTGTGTGGAGACGCTGTGTGTGGAGACGCTGTGTGCGGAGACGCTGTGTGTGGAGTCGCTGTGTGTGGAGACGCTGTGTGTGGAAACGCTGTGTGTGGAGTCGCTGTGTGTGGAGTCGCTGTGTGTGGAGACGCTGTGTGTGGAGACGCTGTGTGTGGAGTCGCTGTGTGTGGAGACGCTGTGTGTGGAGTCGCTGTGTGTGGAGACGCTGTGTGTGGAGACGCTGTGTGTGGAGACGCTGTGTGTGGAGACGCTGTGTGTGGAGACGCTGTGTGTGGAGTCGCTGTGTGTGGAGTCGCTGTGTGTGGAGACGCTGTGTGTGGAGACGCTGTGTGTGGAGACGCTGTGTGTGGAGACGCTGTGTGTGGAGTCGCTGTGTGTGGAGACGCTGTGTGTGGAGACGCTGTGTGTGGAGTCGCTGTGTGTGGAGACGCTGTGTGTGGAGACGCTGTGTGTGGAGTCGCTGTGTGTGGAGACGCTGTGTGTGGAGACGCTGTGTGTGGAGTCGCTGTGTGTGGAGACGCTGTGTGTGGAGACGCTGTGTGTGGAGTCGCTGAGTGCAGAGCTGCCGAGTGCAGGATAAGTGAGGTGTAAAGTAGATACGAGGGGGAGAAGTTAAACCTAAGTGACCGTAGAGATAGTTATAGGATTGCCTGAAACTGGCGCAAAAACAGGTGAATGAAGTGTAAGCAGGTGATTTGTTACAACTTGCTGGTGTGAGTGATTTTTGAAGACACTACACAAGCCCAGCGTGTGGATGGCAGCCTCTTGGTAACACAAAATATCACCCGTTACAATTTCACCTGTGACATTATCTCACCGTACAGGTGTGAGCTATGGCAGATTTACGCATCGCGCATTTAAATCAAACCTCTGAAAGTGCAAAGGTCACTCCACGTAAACTTGTGGACCACGCAGGTCTTCCGGCGTGCGCTTACGCAAGACACACAATGGCCACGACAAGGATGCACAATTTGCTTCCAACAGGCCCAAACCCTGGCTGTAACGAACGTTGCAAGTGTCGAGCCGCAAGGAGCGAGTGGCTCGCTCGCTAAGTTTATTCATTTACCCATTGGCCCCCTGATTGTTTTGTTGTTGTTGGCACAATTGAGTCCGGCGCCTTCTACATGCGCGACTCCGTTGCCAAGCGGGCGACTTTGTTGTATCTCCCGATGCGTTGTCCGTCGTTTCGGTCCAAGGTGCTGGGAGTTTCGTCATGGAACGAATGAATCTCCAAGCAGCCCACGTGTCAGCGTCCGGCCCAGGAGGATAATGCCACAAACAATCGTGGTTTCGTCATAATTTTCATCGGCGTCAGCATCGCCATCGATCCACTGCTGGATGAAGGCCCCTTCCAAGCTGTCCGCCTATCTCTGACGTTCTTGTGATTCGACGATCCACGCGGAATGACATCATAGGGAGACTTGGGCATGGCGTATGACGTCATTGCTGAAAAGGCTAATCTATTTTGTTTTCATCGCCACGTTATTTGTCAATGCCTTGATCAACTTGGCCGTTTTATTGAGCAACGTAACTTCATTACTAAACTCCATTTATTACGGACCCCCAGGTGGGAACGCATGACACCAGGATAAGAGTGATCTGGGTCACAAAAACAACAAAAGGAAACAAATCGAGTGCAGCAATGAAGCAATGTAGAGATCGAAACAAAAGCAACAGTGCCACGTGAGAAATCGAAAACAATGCACAAATATAAAGGAACGATAATTCATGTGTACGTTCTCTGCAGTACAAGATAGACAAAGGAGATAGGCGTCTGAACGGAGAGAGAGATAACTAATACGTTTATGCTTTTAACTCAAACCAAATACATTATTGAATGTAATTGCAACTCTCAATTGCAGAAGTTCATTAAATCACCGCGGTGTGTGTGTATATTAACATAGTGGGGAGCGTTAGTGTCGTGGTTAATGCGCTGCGCTACGAACCCAGTGACCCGGGTTCGATTCCCGCTCACGGCCAACACCAGTGACGATGTTTTGAATCGGTCCTGGGACTCCCCTAGGTCGACTCAGCCTCAAATGAGTATCTGGTGCAGTGTGTAAACATCGCCACTGGGGAGACAAAGGCGGCCGGGCGTGGTGCTGGTCACCCATCCCCTCGTGTGCCGTGCTGGCTTTAATACGTGCTCGCTAACAGCACTTGCCCCAACAGTCTGTTCAGGCAGGCTATACGGGGAATCTTTGTCTTTCTATATGTTGTGTTCAGTTTGTTGTCCTTCCCAAGCACCTCCGATTAGCACGGTTGGCTACGCGCGGTGCGAAAGAAGTTCAGCATGCGTCCGTAGATATCGCAGTGTGAACAGCAGCGTGTATGTCCGTCTGTTTGGCTGTCGACACATCTCCGCCCCGAGTTCACACGTGACTCCTCCTCGACTCCTCCTCGACTCGGTGTGGTGGTCCAGCGCTAAGAACCGCTGCACCCCGTGTTTAAATGACCATCCCGGGGCCCTGGCAGGATCCGTCACGCCACTGGCAAAATCAACAAAAGACCGAGTCTTCATTGCGTGGCCCAGGTGCGTGCGAGCAGGAGGTGCCTTTGAGACGCAGATGCGACTGTCTGCTTGGAACGAATCCGTGATTTGAAGTCGAGCGCCACCCTCCTCCACAATGGGGGTCGCTCTCTTTCTTCAGCTCGGGGCACAGTGGCGCTGCAAGGGGCGTTGGGCAAAGACGAGGATTTGGGTTCCAAGCCGCTCAAGTTTGTGTCCTGGATTCACTGAAAATAGAGCGGTGAAACCAAAGGTCAGATCGTTCCCCGGATCCTAATAATGGCAGACACGAGTTAACATAATACTATAATTGATCTCTCTCATCTCCCGTGTCGCCTTCTCTCACCTCCCTCGATCTTTTGTCCACGTTTCTCCCCACCTCGCTGCGTCTTTTGCCTGCACAACTCATTCTGGCCATCTCAAATGAAAGTTTATAAATTTAAGAGGGGGGGGGGGTGGGTTGGTAGGGGGGGGGGGCTGCCCCAGAACATAATTCTGCTTAGGCCCCCCTCTCGACCCCCCCCGATAAATGGACCAGCGCAGCCACTGTTGGGGTCCCCCCCGGGCTCCGTGTTCTGAGGCAATGCCCAGACGGGGCCCTAAAAACGAGGAGCAGTCTCCTGGGGCGGGGGCGGAGTAACGGCGAGCGGACAGCGCCGACTCGCCGTTGATGGGCTTCGCCTGTTGGAGGCGGATTGAGAAATCAAGCACGAGAGGGGGGGAGGGGGGAGGAATGAAGTTCCGCGTCCTTTTGGCCCGTCGCAACATAGAAATAAATAAATGGAGCCAACGTCCGCGACGTCGCGCGCTCGACGGCACACGGAGCAGCCCAGTTTATGGAACTTTTTTTTTTAAACAGATTTGCATACGAAGTTGATCGGTTTTTTTTTGCCGAAATGACTTCAAGGCCATTGAGCCTTGGTTAAATTATTTTCTGCGCTTGGCTGATGCAATTGCTCTGCGCTAGGCGAGTCGCGGGGTCTGGGCGGCATACTAACGCGGGTGGTCGTGCGAGAGAGCGGGCGGGCGGGTAGCGCAGAGCGCGGGACGATGATGTGACGACAAGAGGAGACGGAGAGACGGACAGACGGGGAGACCACGAGAGAGACAGACCAGGCAAGACAGACAGACAGGGAGACCACGAGAGAGACAGACTGACGTGAAGGTAAACAGACGGGAATACCACGAGAGAGGCAGACACTCAAGCAAATAGACGGGAAGACCACGAGAGAGGCAGACCAAGCAAGACAGACAGGGAGACCACGAGAGAGACAGACACTCAAGCAAATAGACGGGAAGACCACGAGAGAGACAGACCAAGCAAGACAGACAGGGAGACCACGAGAGAGACAGACCAAGCAAGACAGACAGGGCGACCACGAGAGAGACAGACACTCAAGCAAATAGACGGGAAGACCACGAGAGAGGCAGACAGACACGCACACAGATGGAGAGACCACTCGAGACAGACGGACAAGCAGGCAGACAGACAGGCAAACAATGGAATAGGGCCAAGACCACAGACAGTTTTCTGGGTTGATTTTTATTATTTCAGAACCGTGTGAGATGGTGCGGCTGTGGCTCGGCGATGACTCCATCCAGCAGTGGATTGACCATGGCTGCTGATGGTCTCACTCACAAGCGTGGGTGGGGGAGGGAACGGGCGGGGTGGGGGGGGTGTCCCGCCGTGCCACATTAACAAAGGTCAAGGATGCGCGCGACGTGGGTACGGCTCTGACCTCTGCTCTCCGCACGTGTTCCGTGCCTGTGGTTTAAGCCGCGCGGATTTTCTTCGTTGTAAAACAATGATAGCCCTCGCGTCGCGCATAGGCGGCCCAGGCGCAGCGGGGGGGGGGTGGGGGGGAGACGCGGACAGTGAAATTGCAGAGCGCCGACTGGCGTGAAAGCGCCACACTCAAGGCGCCCTCTGCGCGCAGAGACACGCCGGGGGTAGGGGGGGCGGTGGTCAGTGAGCAGCATACGAATATCCGTGATATTCATGTGTGCATGTTGAACTTCTTTCGCGCCGTACGTAGCCAACCGTGTTAATCTGAGGCGCGGGGGAAGGACAACAAATTATGGGTCTCTGTGTGAGTCTATGGGTCTCTGTGTAAGTCTATGGGTCTCTGTGTGAGTCTATGGGTCTCTGTGTGAGTCTATGGGTCTCTGTGTGAGTCTATGGATCTCTGTGTGAGTCTATGGGTCTCTGTGTGAGTCTATGGGTCTCTGTGTGAGTCTATGGGTCTCTGTGTGAGTCTATGGGTCTCTGTGTGAGTATATGGGTCTCTGTGTGAGTCTATGGGTCTCTGTGTGAGTCTATGGGTCTCTGTGTGAGTCTATGGGTCTCTGTGTGAGTCTATGGGTCTCTGTGTGAGTCTATGGGTCTCTGTGTGAGTCTATGGGTCTCTGTGTGAGTCTATGGGTCTCTGTGTGAGTCTATGGGTCTCTGTGTGAGTCTATGGGTCTCTGTGTGAGTCTATGGGTCTCTGTGTGAGTCTATGGGTCTCTGTGTGAGTCTATGAGTCTCTGTGTAAGTTTATGGGTCTACGTGTGAGTCTATGGGTCTCTGTGTGAGTCTATGGGTCTCTGTGTGAATCTATGGGTCTCTGTGTGAGTCTATGGGTCTCTGTGTCAGTTTATGGGTCTCCGTGTTAGTCTATGGGTTTGTGTGTGAGTCTATGGGTCTCTGTGTGAGTCTTTGGGTCTCTGTGTGAGTTTTTGGGTCTCTGTGTAAGTCTTTGGGTCTCTGTGTGAGTCTATGGGTCTCTGTGTGAGTCTATGGGTCTCTGTGTGAGTCTATGGGTCTCTGTGTGAATCTATGGGTCTCTGTGTGAGTCTATGGGTCTCTGTGTGAATCTATGGGTCTCTGTGTGAGTCTATGGGTCTCTGTGTGAGTTTTTGGGTCTCTGTGTGAGTCTTTGGGTCTCTGTGTGAGTCTATGGGTCTCTGTGTGAATCTATGGGTCTCTGTGTGAGTCTATGGGTCTCTGTGTCAGTTCATGGGTCTCCGTGTTAGTCTATGGGTCACTGTGTGAGTCTTTGGGTCTCTGTGTGAGTCTATGGGTCTCTGTGTGAGTCTTTGGGTCTCTGTGTGAGTCTATGGGTCTCTGTGTGAGTCTATGGGTCTCTGTGTGAGTCTCTGCATGTGTAAGTATGTTGAACTTCTTTCGCACCACCGTACGTAGCCAACCGTGCTAATCGGAGTTGCGTGGGAAGGACAGCAAACGAAACATAACAAGCAGTTCTAAAGAAGTGAGTTCGTCAATCTGCATTATGCAAAAGTGCGCAAGCTCCAATGGCTTCCTCAGATCGGAAGAGCGTTCCAGACGGCCGCAGAGGCGCATCTGAGGGCGCGCGATGTGGTGACTACCGTCTTTGCACGAAACACGACGTATTTAGCCACAGCACAAGGCATTTCCCAGGCATGAGACGGCCACAGGATTTTGCGATGGCAATATCAATAAATGTACTGTTTATGAAACACGGTACGAGAGCTCGAAGGAAATACCACTCGGGGTTTTATCGAGTAGCAAAACTTAGTTTTTTTAAACATCTTAAGACCGAAATTTGTATATTTTCTTTAAAAAAAGTGTTTTCGTTCGTAAGTTCAACTCCTTCAAACTTTTGCTTGAGGCTAAGCTCGCAAGCGCCGCGTGAAGCCTCCCGAAGACGGAATCGCCTGGGAGAGGTGGTGGGGGGGCCTTTTAGATTTAATTGCGGGGGGGGGGGGAGTTGTGTTTGACATACTACAAATAACACTACAATAACACTACCCCAACCAAAAAAACCTCAACGACTTGATCAGAGATCTTGATCTCACCAAGTCCAATGCCGAGCTTTTGACGTCTAGGCTCAAGCAGTAGAACTTGTTGGATGAAAGTGTGCAAGTCGCAGATCAGAGGAAGCATCACCAACCTTTTTGCAGCTTCTTCACCCGTCAAGATGGGCTCTGCTTCTGCCACAATGTGACCAGTCTGTTCGAGGCAATCGGAATCGCCTGTAACCAGAATGAGTGGCGCCTCTTCATTGACAGCTCATCCAGGAGCCTCAAAGCCGTGCTGCTCCCTAATGGTAACGAGTTCCCGTCTCTTCCCCTGGCTCACTCGGTGCACCTCAAAGAGGATTACAACAGCATCAAGACCTTGCTGGACGCCTTGAAGTATGATGAGTACGGCTGTGAGGTCATCGGAGACTTCAAAATGGTGGCATTCCTGATGGGTCTCCAAGGCGGTTTTACCAAGTTTCCCTGCTATATTTCCCTTTGGGACAGCAGGGACACCAAAGCGCACTACTACAGGTGGGACTGGCCACAGCGGACCGAGTTCTCTGTGGGGAGGAACAACGTCAAGTGGGAGCCACTGGTGGACCCCCGGAATGTACTGATCCCACCACTGCACTGCAAATTGGGCCTTATGAAATAATTTGTCAGAGCTGTAGATAAGAAGTCGGTAGCCCTCAATTACCTTCAAGACTTCTTCCCTAAGCTGTCTGAGGCAAAGGTCAAAGCCGGTGTCTTCGTCGGACCACAGATAAAGAAGATCATGGAGTGCAATGAATTCCCCAAGAAGCTCACTAGTAAGGAGAAAGCAGCTTGGAACAGCTTTGTCGCAGTGGTTCGTGGCTTCCTGGGCAATCACGAGGTCGAAAACTAGGTGGAGCTGGTTGAGACTCTGGTGAAGAACTACGGCACAATGGGCTGTAGGATGTCCCTCAAAGTCCATACCCTTGATGCCCATCTTGATCAATTCAAGGAGAACGTGGGAGCGTACTGGGAGGAGCAAGGCGAGCGCGTCCACCAGGATATACACACAGATACCCATAGACTCACACAGAGACCCATAGACTCACACAGAGACCCATAGACTCACACAGAGACCCACAGACTCACACAGAGACCCATAGACTCACACAGAGACCCATAGACTCACACAGAGACCTACAGACTCACACAGAGACCCATATACTCACACAGAGACCCATAGACGCACACAGATACCCATAGACTCACACAGAGACCCATAGACTCACACAGAGACCCATAGACTCACACAGAGACCTACAGACTCACACAGAGACCCATAGACTCACACAGAGACCCATAGACTCACACATAGACCCATAGACTCACACAGACCCATAAACTCACACAGAGAACCATAGATTCACACAGAGACCCATCGATTCACACAGACAACCATAGAGTGTTGTTCTTCGTCCACACCTCCGATTAACACGGTTGGCTACGTAAGGTGCGAAAGAAGTTCAACATATATTACGTACATACATCACTAGTCCTCTCACGGTCATTGCATGTACTGTTCTATTCAAATGCTTTGCGGTTAAGCCATTGGCGTGCTATGACGGAGCACCTGATCGTGATTTTAATAACAAACAAAAAATCCCTCTCTCATCAACGGCTGGGGACGACCGCTCCATCTCAGCAATCGGCCACTCAGCCCATCGGTGCAGGGCCCAGCCAACACCAACCTCAAGCAGCGTGACTTTGCCCCGAAGAGTTAGTTCGGACTGCGACGTGAGAGCTCTCCCCTGTCTCTCTCTCTCCTCCTCTCACACACACTCACACTCCATCCTGCTGGCTGTCGCGTGGAGGGCCAAGGGAAACATTTGACTTGGCAGGCCGTCGGGCGGAGCGCGCGCGAAGGCGAGCCGCTCCCACACAATGCAGGGTGACGGACGCAATCAATTTGAGGTCTATTAACTCAATCCTCTGCCCACGGTTCATTTGCGGCACTTGACATCTTCTTCTTCTTCGTGTAAGGTGTCGGTGTGAGAGTTGTGGAGAGTGCGAGCGGCGGTGATGGTGGGTGGGTGGTGGTGGTGGCTGTGTGCGTAGGGGTTACTGCATCCGTGCAGGGCATCGTACGGAGTTGTGAGCGGGGGTGGAGGAGGGGGAGCGGGGAGGATGGTTCATGCGAGAAACTTCTTGGCGGAGACTCAAACGTAACGGAGCGATGTTGCTCCGGAGCGCAGGCCGCCGAGAAGAGTGTGAGCGACACTTCGCTTCCCAGCTCCCATCGGACATCCACAGCTAAGCAGGATGTGGGTCTGGTTAGTGACCGGGGCTTGCCGGGTGCTGCAGGCGTGCTGCTGTGAGATGCGGCCAGGGAAAGTGTCAACACGCCCTCGTACATGTCCCGTCTGTTTTTTTTTCAAAATGATCAATATTGTAGGTAAAAAAAAAGAAAAACAACTAAATTTTAATTTGACATTTTTTTCATTTTTTCATTTTCATTTTTCTTTTCATTTTTTTTTTACCTACGTGACTTTACAGAATAAAATCAAAGAGTATGGATTCTTGCAGTCACGAAAACTTCAAATCTATAATTATTGTCTCCTTCTCATGTTTGTCTTTCCACGTGAAAAATAAAAAAAAACTAACTTGTTTGCGTTATTTATTTTGTTATTAACATTCTATAAAATTACACTGAATTAGTTGTGTTGTGTTATACGGTGGTTTTGTGTCTAACTATAACTCAAATGTTACACCAAGTGTCCCGGCAAGTTCACCAGCATTGGTGCAAACAAGCCTGTCTTTGCCGAAGAAACACTGAATGTTAAAACCAGCCCGGAGTTTTTGTCGTCATGGCACTGATAAGATATACACTCTTCGAAGGCCTCGTAACCGTGGCGTGGGTGTGAACATCTGTCCTCTTATATAATGTTACGTGCAGAGGAAATTATGGGGGAAGAAGATGTTTCTGTTTGCGCGTAGTCACTTTAAGATGTTTGCTTGTTCATGTTTTTTTGTTGTTGCGGTTGCACCCGATTCAAGAGTCGAATGGCTCACAGGGCTATACCAATTAAATGAAAATTAAAAATGAAACTTTTTTTATAGTCGTTCTACGGACTATTTCGACAAAAGTCGGGCGCAGAGGTTGCTGCCACAGTGGAGGCAAAGGGCCCGGGGAATTGGAGCTCTCTAAATACTGCACACCGCGCGCCGCGTGTGCGACTTTCCCAGGACGAAGTTGGTGAAACTTAGCCCAGTCTGGCAGAGATTAGGCGGCGTGGGTCTCTTTATTTATTTATGCACTTAGCAAAGTGCAAAGTCTACGTTGTTGGCTTCGTAACAAAAGTGGCGGGGTGTTTGCAATATAAGTAAACATATATAAACTGTATGAATAAACTTCATGTGCATGTTCCTCTTGTTTACGTATGAATCGCGGCGATTGTAGCAAGCGAGACTAAATCTGAACCGAAGGATTAAGCGGAGGGGAATTGCAGCAGCGACAGCAGCGACAGCAGAGATCTGTCAACAAGAAAGCTCCTGCATTGGGCGCATTCGAGCTCACAGCAACGCCAGCGCACAGCTCAATACACTTTACATTATTAAAAAAAAAACAAGATATCCCCAGCGCTGTGAAGATAAAATTAATTGGAAACCCAATTCCATTTATTCCCCCGGCTAGAGAATTGATTGTGAATGGAGGGACAAAAGACGGAGCGAGAGGGAGATAATGTATATTGTATTGTAATTTCCGTCGTATAATGCGCACAATTTGTACAAAAATATAAATAGGCAACATAAAATGAAACTGCGATGAGAATGTACTGTATTTATTTCGTCTCGTTCCTCCGTTCGTATTTAGTTTCAGGTGCAGCCGCATGGCGAACCACAGGCCTTCATCCAGCAGCGGATTGACCATGGCTGATGATGATGATGATGAGTGAGCCAGACTCAGACAAATCTTCTTGCTACCACATTGAGTTCTAGATTTGAAGCTTTCGTGACTGCAAGGATTCATTCTCTTAGGTTTTTTCGGTAAAGTCACGTAGGTAAAAATAAATAATTAAAGTAAAAATAATAGAAAGAATAATATTTGTATTTCCATTATAATTTTATTTATATTATTTATATTATTTTAACTTTTATTATTTATTTTTACCTACGTGACTTTACCGAAAAAACCTAAGAGTACCACATTGAGTGGCGATTTTTTGTTCTTCTCTCAAGTATATCATCTGCGAGGGTTGTGACGTACGATTCGTTGACTTGCCAAGATCCAATGTATAATACAGTATATATATATTTGTTTACAATTTGGTGAATGTAGCGGCCTCCAGTGCCTGTAGGTGGATCGCCACGACCCTTCTACGCACAATGTAAACAACAATAAAAGCGCATTGATTCTTAAACAAGCAAATTGAAGCACGTATTTTGAGCTCACATTTTTTTTTAACCTGATAATAATCAATGAATCGATGCACCATTACACCCGTACTGATAGCCTCTTCATTTTAAAACGACATAATTCTCTTTTTATCGCCCATACAAACAAATTGGCACTCCCAGAGACATCATCGCATTGATTATTATTCATCGAGTGGGCTCGGGCAGAGGAGGCGTCATCACGGCCGGAAGGGATGGACGCGTAGCGCCGGGATAGCCGAGTCTGAGAGCCTGAGCGGCCGCCAAGAGGAGCGGACTTGGGCCCTAGACCTCGTGGTCCAACGCGGAGACTGAGCCACGCAATGAGCTCGGGGCGCAGGCGATCCCGTGTGTCACTGCGTCATAAAGACTGCGAGAGAGAGGGCGGCCACAATGAGCGCAGGCCTTCGTCCAGCAGTGGATAGACAAACAGCTGTAAATGTATTTGTTTTGATCAATAATCATAATTATTGTTGATAATTGTTTTTTTACCCTTCTATCTGGCAACAAAACTGACACCTGTTTTTTTACAAGGAGTCATGTTTGCATAGACCACTATACCTGCAGTCATAATGCAAACAAAAACATAACTCTGATAATGTATGCACTGTCCTTGAAGTTGATTGGTCCACATCCGAGACAGCTTTCCTTAGAGCCTAGTCTCACATGGGTTGGACCAGATGGTCTATGCAAACATGACTCCTTGTAAAAAAAGGTGTCAGTTTTGTTGCCAGATAGAAGGGTAAAAAAACAATTATCATATTTTTTACTGGCAAATGAGGTTCCAATGGTATAATTATTGTTGTTCAAGTTGATATCCATCGACGACGCTGCTGTGGTGTAATGGTCAGCATGCTGGAATTGAAACACAGAGGTCCCCTGTGTTAGATTCAATCCTCCGGGCGCGGCAGTTGAAGCAACGGTGGCTCTGTTCGCCCCGCAGAATGCACGGTACTCAACCACGCGATCGGCAGGTCGCGTTCGGTGGGGTAAAGTGTGGGCATTCCCACCGCTGTCAAGACGTCTGATCGGCGTGAAAAGAAGGGGGGCCACGAATACCCTCTCGGTGGGGCTCACCGGAACTTCCGCCAGCAGTCGTGGTGAACGCGCACTTGCAGTGGCTGCGCCTTCACCACCGCGCATTGCTCACGCCGAACACAGCATGCCGGGACTGCGAGGCAGCGGCGTACGATAAGTCCTGGCCGCAGATTGACCGGACACTCGTTCCCGTGGAGGAAAGAGTGATTTTCAGTTAGAATGAACTATTCACGGAATCATTAGGGTTCCGCAGAAAAAGGGAATTTCTCTGAAAGCGAGCGCACTCCGTGGTTGCCGGGCAGCCGTGGGATAACCGTGGCGTGCGCGCGCGCGCGCGCGTGTGTGTGCGCGTACGCCAGACTCGTATGCGTACCTGGTGCGGTGTGTAAACGTCGCCGCGAGGGAGACAAAGGCGGCCAGGCGCGGTGCTGGTAATCCGCCCCCTCACGTGCCGTGTCCGGCCTTCATATTCGCTTGCAAACAGAACTTGCCCCTCCAGTCTATTAAAGGCTATTCGGGGCATCTTTGTCTTTGTACGTTGCTGAGTGGAGCGGTGGTGCAGCGGTTAGTGCGTTGCGTCGACGAACCTTGTGACCCCTGTTCGATTTCCTCTCACGACCCATAACAGTAGAGGATGTTTGAATCGGTCCTGGTGGGCTTCCCCTAGGTCTACTCAGTCTTAAATATGTACCCGGAGCAGTGTATATGTAAGCATGAGCACTGGGGAGACAAAGGCGGCCGGGCGTGGTGTTGGCAACCCACCCCTTCGTGTGCCGTTCCGGCCATCATAAGTGCTCCTCGCAAACAGCACTTGCCCCGAACAATATGTTGAAGGCTACACGGGGGATCTTTGTCTTTGTACGTCACTGAGGCTGGAATTTCTTCAGGGAATGTGGCTCATGGATGAAAGCACTGAGATTCTGGGTTGGAGTCCAGGGTTCAGCCACCTGTGTTTAAAGCATCGCATTAAATAGTTCGTGATTCATTTTTGCTAAAGTTCAGCTCCGAAAATGTTAATATGTTTGATAGTTATTCTTTGTGGCAGGGCGGGTAGGAGATCAAATAAAGCCACTGAGAAACCTTGAAACAGAATTCCCTTTTTTGTAGGGCCTGACCTGGGCTACATCAAGTACACAGGATATTTAAACGTACTTTTAAACACTAATTTAATACACATCTGAACGAGGATAATAAGCAAAAGAGAGTGGACTGCACTTTCAAATGTTAAACAAACAGGAAATATGTAATTTTTGGAAAGGGAAGTGACTCGATTAGGCGAGTAAAACTGTACAAGATGTAAACAACATTTCTTCAGGGCAGCCGGAAAACATTAAAACAATCAACGGCCTAATCAAGAACACGCACACACCTTTCCATCGAGCCACCGGCGGTAGCTCTACGAAATCCACTTCCGCGGGTCGGTCCTCGAGGCCGCTTCGCGAGAGATCCTCATGGATCCACCGTCTGGTGACACCGATGGTAGCGACTGAGACGAAGCTGTCCGAACAGGCAAAGCAAAATTAGGTTGTACGACCAGAAGAGGCCACCGCTGTTTGTCGTCGTTTTTGATCGTCGTTTCCACAGAGCTCCCGTGCCATTTTTTTCCCCGGGGGGAGTAGGGGGGAGGGGTAAATGAAGAGGTGGGGGGGGGGGGCACAGGGGTGGGCGGGGGGAGAGGGTGACATTTACCAACACGCGCTACGGATGCCACGCCAGAGCGCCCGTCGCAGGTGCCCTGCGGTCACCCCGCGAGTCGCGCGCACGCGACCCGGCGCTGCATTAGTCGGGAGCGATTGTCACCTTCGAACCAGGGAAAGCGAGGGAGGCGGTGGGGGGGGCTCATGACCAGAGCTTACTCTGTCAAATCGGAGACGCGTCCTGTGCCTGCGCTAGGCGTGTAAGCGAACTAAGCAAATGCTCAAGGCCCCAATTAGCTAGGGAACCCCTCCCCCTCCTCACCCTGAATCCATGACAATAAAATATATGGTGTTGAACCAAATACCAGCTCAACTTCAAATAAAAAAAACATAACCAAGCTATACCATTGGAACCTCATTTGCCAGTAGCAAAATATGATAATTGGTTTTTTACCCTTTTATCTGGCAACAAAACTGACACCTTTTTTACGAGTCATGTTTGCATTGACCACAATACCTTCAGTCGGAATGCAAACAAAAAGAGGCGTCAGTTTTGTTGCCAGATAAATGGGTAAAAAAGCAATTATTATATTTTGCTACTGGCAAATGAGGTTCCAATGGTGTAAATGCTTACCCCGAGCTCTCATACTCTGGTGCATTGTCTTTGAGTTGTGCGCCTTTTGGCGTCATCTGGTCCAACACCATGTGAGACTAGGCTCTAAGGAAAGCTGTCTCGGGTGTGGACCAATTAATTTCAAGGACAGTGCATACATTATCAGAGTTATGTTTTTTGTTTGCATTCCGACTGCATGTTCATCTCTCCCATCCCTATCTCGTCTGTATCTCTCCCTCCATCTCGCTGCAGCTCTTGTCTGTGTCTGTTCTATCATCTCATTGGATTTTATAAATCAAAGGAAGAGGGAGGGGGGCGGTCAACCCATTTTTTTCTCGGAGGCAGAGTGGGCGGCTAAAGCCACCAAAGAGTCCAAACAGTGACCCCCTGTTGAAGCAAGCATCGAGGCATTGGTGCTCATCTCGTGCTTAACAGCGCCAAGCGGTCGTAGAGATACCACGTTCCTATGCGGTACTAGTTTTATCGACCTCCCACCCACCCCCTATCGGTTTGATTGGCAGCGTCAACACCCTCCCCCCCAACCCCAAACCAGGATTGTAACTCACGGCCTTCCCGACTGCTCTCTACTCGCTGGGCCACGTGGAGAACGGCGTCTCAAGAGCAGCCGCTCGCTCCGCAGCAGATATTGGTATTTACAACGGCGGCGGTGGCGGCGCAGGTACGAAAGTCTGCCGCTAATGGCAAACGCTGCATCGCCTAAGTGCCCTAATCATGTCATTGTCGAGGAGAGTCGCACTCCGCCCGTAGAGAGCTTAGTCGACGAAGTGTAATTAAATCTAAAAATGTCCAACAGTGGCGCTTAGAAACATACAGCAGCAGCCGCAGCAATACCACGTCCACCAACGAGGCTTGCGCGATGTTCTTAGGTGTGGTAACAAAAAAATATTAACAACGGGAATTGCAGCAGCTCTGTAATTTGACTGAAAATACCGCGGTGAATTTGGGGTGGCTAATTATCAAAGCTTAGAGGTGATCATTTGGCGAATAAACGCCAACATAAGTTAGGGAAAAATAAACAGAGGTGTATGTTGGTTTGAGCAAACGGGATTGCTTATATATTTCGAACGCAAGCGAAATGCTACGGAGATGTGGAGAACGTCAATTTACACTTTTGTTTCAGCATGGGCCCCTTACCATCGACTTTTTTCAGTAAAATATTTTGGGGGCGATGACGTGCAGAACACGTGCGCGAAACACGCAAAAAAAAACCTGAATGAAACATTTTGTTGAGTTGCAACAACACCCTCCCTCCGCCCCACAGCTCCCATATATATACATCTCAGTTCTCGAATCCCGTCTCCGTAACAACCAGAAAAAAACAAACGTCGCGCTGTCTCTCCATCGTCTGCCGGAGGATTTCCTGTCCTGGTCAAAAAAAGGGCCCATCGGCTCAAAAACTTATAAATCCGCAACCCGGTGGTAGTGGTTGTCGTTGGCAGCATCCACGAATGTTTCCGAACGCAACCACTCGTATGTGCAGAGCGAAACAGCTGTGCGCATAGACGGGGTCGTGAGTGACGTGTTGCATGATGCGCCTTGTGTTGTTATTTCTAATTTAATATGTTTATTACTATTATTATATATGTAAAAATAACTTTTTTTAATGAAGAAACGCTCACCAAGTTGTATCACTGATCGCGCTATCGGCGTTGCGTCCCGAGATGAGAATCGTTACATCGCTAAGTGTCGCAGGACAGCAGCGAAAAACCAACGGATGTGACAACACGTCTTCCGAGATCCCTTCAAGTGACCTATGCACCGCATAGCGTAGTGCGGCACCTCCTCACCTGCCCTGCAACTTAGAGAACCATTCGTTGCATGAGAGTCAAACAGATGTTTTTTTTTTACTCTCAGAGCTGAAATTTATTAAACGTGATGTGCCGAATCTAATTCAAAGTAATCCTTTTTTTTCTGAGCAGTCACTTCTCACCGGGCTGATGCTATCAACTCACTGCACTTGAGAACCCGGTTGCATCACAGGCGGCCGCAATCTGGAGTCGAACCCAGGCTTCCAGCGCTCTGACCTCTGAGCCACGCAGCCTCCACCGCACAGATGTCTCCATCGTGGTCCGTCTGCCTCTCTGACTGTCCCTCTATCTGTCCATCCGCCCGTCTGCCTGTCTCTGTTTCGCTCTCTGTCTGTATGTCTTTCTATTGGTCTGTCGATCTGTCCAACTGTCTCCGTTTTCCCCGGCCACCATCTCGCCACGAATTTTTTTTTATATATATAAAAAAATACTACATTGCAGCGATCACAACGGAAAGCTTTTTTTTTAGCGGGTCCATAAACAAGAAAACCCGAGCCAACTTTTTTTGCAGCGTTAGCTGAATTGACGAGAGTAACCAGGGAACTCTCGCTGTGTTACCACCGCCACCACCGCCACCACGGACCACGGACCCACGACCGCCCGGCGAGAGATGGAGAAAAAAAATGACACCGCTGACGGCAAAGTAAAAATATCCCGCTCGCACCGTCCACGTTGCTCAGGAGCGATAACGCCGAGGGGCCAGGCCGGACTGGCGCGAGCATCGAACCGGAAACAAACCCACTTAACCCGTTCATCCATGGGCAGGAGGGGGTGGTGGACACGGAGGGACTGGTGGGGGGGGGGGCAGACGCCTACATTTGTGTTTCCTACGGCGTGGGGATTGCGGATGGCGAGGGTCCTCGCCGGGACGACCCTCCCCGTCGTCCAGTCCGCTCAGACTCCCAAATTGTGCTTTTTCTTATTTGTTGTTGCGCTGGAACGGTGGTGCCAAATCGCCGCACGTGTAATCGGAGTTTTGCAGAAAAATGAAATAGAGGTGCGGGTGAAGAGGTTAAAGAATAAAAATGAGGCTGTGACATTTTTTCCATAAAACCAACTCGAACCGGACGCCCCCACTCTACCCCGCCCCGCTCCCCCACATCCTCTCCCCCAATAGCCCCTGTCCAAAGTACTGCACTTTAAAATTTTTCATGCCTATTTCTGTCAGCGGGAGTTATGGAAATTTTTCAATCCTGTTTTTTTTTTAAATCGCTCTCATATTTATGCATTTCGTGGCTAAGGTGTGCGGAAATTTTCTTCTTCACTTTGTCCCGCGCAGCCCCCCCCCCGCCGCCGCACCCCCCGGAGCCTTCGAAGACGGCGCGATGTTTCAGCGACGCGATGTTCTGCGCGCTCGCTCGCGCGCTCTCCAAAGCGCGCCCCATAAAACGGCGCGCAAGGACATCAATAACTGCGGAGAGAGGGCCCCCGCGTAGCCCCGAGTAAACGGCTGCCCGCGCCGCTGAGACGCCGCGAAGACTCTGACAAGTTCATTTTCTTTGTCTCCAAAGTCGTCGTCCGGCAGGTTTCGGGCTGGCGCTCTCCGCCACGTGTCCCACGCCGTCGAACCCCGCCGTCGTTTCGCCAAGGCGGGCGGAATTCGTTACGGTCGATTGTCCACCGCCGGCCTCTTTTGGGTGTCCATTCGTCTGTCGCGAAAGTCCACTCGCTTCACCGCCTCCGGCTGCCTGTCGCCTACTTCGTCAACGTATGTTCCATTCAACTGAACTATTTTTTTGCCAGGTAAAAGACGACGGAGCTATGAGATCTTTTTTTTTATTCAGACTCGCCCCGGCCACACATGATGACAGCTCATAGCAGTGGCTTATGTCATCGTTACACGTGGGAATGTTTAAAAGCGACCACATAATCCGAACTCACGTTTCGCAATCTGGAGGGGGGCAAAACCGAAGGAGCTTGGAGTACAACCCAAGCGACCACGGGGAGAGAGAAAACACGCTGACTCCATTAGGGTTGTGTGTTTGGCATGGATCCTGGTCGAAGGAAAGGGACCCAAACACTTCCACAGACTTCCACAGAGACCAATAGACTTCCACAGACTTACACAAGACACCCACACACTCACACAGATGGACACAGACACCCATAGACTTACACAATAGACTCATAGACTTACACAGACTTACACAAGAAACCCACACACTCATACAGACTTACACAAGAGTCCCAGTGGCGTAGCGTGATTGGCATGGGCCCTGGTGCAAGGAATGAAATTCACCCTTGCCCCCAACTCCTCTCCGACCGCCCCCCCCCTCTTCATGGTCCCGTGGCTGGAATCTGCTGGCCCATGGGCCCTTGTGCAGTTGCACCGCCTGCGCCCCTGGACAGCCACACCACCGGTCTGTTTGCCAGTATGCCTGCAGACGTCGCATTTAACAACTTACCACATGGGACTAAGCTATGAAATGTCACGATTACGGGCTCACGAATCACATTTTGTATCGCCTCGTTGTTTGTCGTTTTGTATTGCATTGTTTCTCGTTTGTTTTCTCGCTCTTGTTCGCAGCATTTGGTTATATCGATTGACCCAAATGTAACGATAGCAAAATAGTTCGCATGCTATTTGCATCACAGGAAATAATAATAATCAATTATCTTGAGTGTTACAATCGATTATCATCGATGAGTCGCCACTTACCAAAAACCATCTGTCCCTCTCCTTGACTTGCCGACAGTTTTGTGGTCCTGCTCGAGTTGAAAAGTGCGCAAAGAGGCATGGGGAGGCGCACGCATGGAATGACGCCGAGAGACGGCGAGTGGGACACTTGGATTGGAGAACACACGCGGCTTAAGTATTGTATTGTCCGTCATTTTGGATGGTAAGAAAGAAAAGTGGGATTGGACGGGACGCGTGCTGGCGAGAAGGGACGATGGCACGGTGAGCGAGATAAAGCAATGCATCAGAATCGGAATATTTATTTATACTGGAGGAATCCGATGAGTTATAAAGCTCTTTTTCCCACAGATACCCAGTAGGGGCAGGTCAGAAATGGATCAGCAGCCAAGGGGACGCGCCAGAGGGAACGTGCACCGGGGAGATGGAACGATGAAATCAGCTCCTCGTGTGCAGGAGATGGATGGATGGATCGTCACATCGTGCGATCCATGAGAAATTGCGACAGCTGGGGCAGTGGAGGCCTTCATCCAGCAGTGGATATATCACAACTGATGATGGCAACGAATATGGTCAATGGGAAGTCACTAGCAAGTGTTTGTGCTATTGGAGAGGACTGGTCTCCACCATAGGAATGTGGAATGTCCGCCAAAGCCAAAAACGCCAACAAGAAATGAGCACCGCCTTCTCCGTGTCGCGCCGGTGGCAAGCGCGGGGTCACTTTGCCACTTTCCATCAGACTTTAACCTTAACGGGAGATTGGCATCCGTCCAATTACCTATGCCAATTACCCAAATGACAAGTGCAGGGGTGATGAGGGGAGAGGGAGGAGGAGGAGCAGGGGGGGCATGAGGAGTGGGGGAGTCCGAGGAACCAGGTGGCAGGGCCGAGACGACAGAGGCCGACGTTAATTGCATAAAGGCGCAGCCCTGCAATAGCTGACTCACGTTACTGCCTCCACGACAGGAAGGTCTGGAGAAGCCCTCTCTCGAATGATATGTTAACCCAGACATCTGGCCAAGACGTATGCAAGGAGGTGGAAGTACCCACACTTTAGCCCACCACACACGACTTGTCAATCAATTAACTGGGGTCGAACCCATTTAAACTCAAGGGTGGCGGGAGTGAGTGGGGTGGGGGGAGAGAGATTGCAGTAGTTGCGCCAATGTTGCAACTGCCGGGAGATTTCTGGATTGCTTGGTCCAATGTCCTAACCACACCGTGGCAACAAGCAGAATGTCATCCTATATCCAGTCAAAATTAAGTCAAATGGCTTCTAACTCCCTGCCTATTTAATAGGGGAAGAGCGGTGGGGGGAGGGGAGATCTGAATGCTATTGTTCGGCCTCTAGGCTTGCCCACATAGGCTACCAGGGCTTAGCTCCCTGAAACCTATTCACCAGCAAAGACAAAGACAACGATCCCCCACGTAGCCCCCCCCCCGCTCCCACTTTATTTAACATACTGTTAGGAGGCAAGTGCTGTCAGCGAGCGTCCATTCACCGGCTCGAACATTCTCCCACGCGGAGCCCTGCAGTGCGTGGAGACCTCTCTTGGCCAGGCAAGTTGAGAGAGCGCAGGCTGCCGCGTTCGGTTAACCCGTTGCCTTCCAGCTCGTCAAGTCTACCCCGCGGCTCCGCTCGTGGGAGACCTTTCTCTCGCCCAATTTTGCGTGCGTAGTGACATTGAATGAGTCACTGTAGCGTGTGGCGCTAGGAGTAGGCTTCGGCAAGGTAAGGTAATTGTACCCTTTTTATCGGGTAAAAGGGTAAAGGTAAAGGGTAAAGGTGTCGACATGCCAAGGGGTAAGGGTAAAGGGTAGGGTAAAAAGTAGGCTCGTTGCTTTTTACCTTTTACCTTACCTGCTAAAGGGTAAAAGGTAGGGTAGAGTGATTGTATTGTGGTAAGGTAAAAGGTAGGGTAAAGGTAGGTTCGTTTTTACACTTTTACCTTACCTTGCCGAGGCCTAGCTGGGAGGTTGGTAGACAATGGGATTTTGGGTAGCAGCCCGTTCTGCCAGTTGGACCCGTGGGCCAAGCCCGGAGCCTTCTGGGGGATCCAGAAGGGGGCGTGGCCGAGGGAGGAGCCTGGCCACGCTGGGGAGGATAAAAGGCGAGCTCCGACTACTGGTCGGGGCTGCTGCCATCGGGAATGGAACTCGTTGTGCTGCTGTCGTCGTGGTCTTCGCCTCTTCAAGCTGTGGGTCTTGGAAGCATGTTGGCTGTCCCGACCCGGTATGGAGTTATCACCTGTGGCTGTGAGAGCTGGAATAAACAAGAGGGATAACGCCTCCTACTAGTGTCTTTGAATTAGTACACTGCACATGTGTTTGTTTAAAAAAAAAATGTATGGATATATATATACACAACAATTAAAAAACACGTAGAATTTAGCAACCAAAAATATATCAGCCCACATTTCCTCTCGCTACCTATGTCTTCCAAGTGGAGGATATTGGGACAGTACCGATGCCACCTGGGTTTATTGCTTGACATCCCTGACGCCAGCCACTCCGCTCTCGTGTAGCCATTGCGGTTTTTCAGCAGAGAGGGTCCAAGCGTTTTCACATGGGTAAAGAAAAACTAGACCAATTATTATTACCATTATCAGAGCTTCGCGTGGCGGTCACGGTAAAAAAGGGGGGGGGGGGCGGGGGTAGCACTGCCCTCGACAAACCGCGGATAGCGGTCGCTTATCGCGAACGGGGAATCTTCCAGAAGAGTTGCACTCAATGGCGGTGTGACTCGCGTTACCCGGCTCAGGGGGTGCGGCAATTGGTCAGGTGGGGTCACCAATATTTAATTTGTCTCGCACCGTCGTCAAAGCGTTGCCGCTCTAATTAAATTAAAATACAACGTGGAATGTAAATAATTTTTACTTCTTCTTCTTCTTCTTCGTAAAAATACATTTCAACCGTGTTTTAATTAAGTTTTTGTTATTTTACAATGTTGTTGAAAACATATTTCACCGTGGTTGTCAAGGGAGCCCCAACTCATATCTTTGGCCACCAGGGGGGGGGGTGAGGGGGGGGGGCAAGGCACCCTCTGCTGCCCCCACGCTCGCCACGGTACCGCAGAGGTCGGCAGCTAAAACAACAAGAAGTTCAAATTTTTTTATTCAGTAAAATAATATATATTTCAAGAGCCACAATTCCATGTGAATACAAGACGGTCCTTAATAAATAGTGTCACGAAGCAGCAGTCCATAATGAGCCATATCGGGCTCCGGAGCTGCAGGTTACCAACCCGTACCCATGGTGAACTGGACTTCCATGGTGAACTGAATTTCCATGGTGAACTTAACTTCCATGGTAAACCGGACTTCCACAGTTCATGGGTCGGCAACCAAAACAACAAGAAGAGTCACATTTTTAGTTTTTTTGCGAATTTCAAAAGCCGCACACAGCGGTCCTTAAAACATCCGCAGGTCGCCGACCCCCCCCCCCCCCTTGCACTACTGGTTCGACTCCACGGCCCGTCACCCAGCGGACGTGTTCAGCAACACTCTCGGAGCCTCGTTTCGGGCGCCGAGCGGACTGCGCCAGACGGAGCGGCCTCGGAGGCAGGGCATGCGCGCGCTTGTTCGCTGAACCCTCCTCGGCCGAGAATGCCGCTGATCCTGGAGGGCGACCCGGGGAGACTCGGGCGCGGATGCGAAGGTCTGCGAAGCAATTACGCGGGGGGGGGGGGGGTGCATACGTACGGGAGCAGCCGAGGGAAATGGGACTACGGGCCAGCCGGACGAGCCTTCCCACCCCCCACCTCCACGCCCCCGCCCGTACGCACACACACAATTGCACACGTGTAATAAAACAAGGAAAAGCTGATCGATTTTCTCAGAGATAAATCCCGGCTGAAGCCAGGCGTGGCCACCACGCTCAGCGTCCTGTGAATTTCACCTCCCGCCCTCCCCAGCAGCAGCGGCGGCGGCGTCGGCAGAATCATTTCTCAGCCGTGCGCCCGACAAAATCCTCTGCGCGAAAACCCATTTTGAGAATGTTTTTTTTTTTAAAGCGCTCAGGAAGAAAAAAAAAGACGAGAATACCGGGGGACAAAGGGCGCAAAGACGCGCGACAGTTGTAGCTGCCGGAGAGAGGGCGCGTGATGTTCGACTTTGGTGGCCCTGTTGGAAGCCACGGTTAAATCCCTCCCTTAGCTCCGCGAGGTGGGCGGCGTGGGGGGCTCCGTCGACGCCCGCCCGCCTTGCACCCTGTGGGTGTACTCTCGAGAGATTAAGTAACACCGTCGCTATCTCGGGATAGCATCTGACACTGTAAAATATCAAGTCCCGCAACGCGTTTTTTTTTAAAGGCACGCTTGTATGAGGATTTAGGAATGTGGGAGAGTATCTGTTTGGACTATTCGTGTCTTGGTGGGTGGGTGGGGTGGGGGGCACCTCTAGCGCAAATGGGTGCAGGCCATTAGTGGAATAAATGTGCGGGCGAAACAAAAAACGCTGGCCCACGAAGCATCGCGCGTTCAGCGGTGGTAGTCTGAAACGACGCCGGCTCTCCGGGCACTGCGGCGGTGCTGCGGTTCAACCGCCGCACTGGGAACTTGGTGATTCCAGGCCGTGGCTAATGTCGTCGCCGAGTGACGTCTGAACCACCAACCCGCAACTGGCGCAGTGCGGTCAAACAACAGTAGAAACAACAACAATTACAACCCCCACCAGCAGCTCAACAGTGGGTAGGAGGATTGACCAAGGAGTCCACTGATTTCTGATGACGTGTAGCGCATAGCGCAGCCCTGCAACGACTCGCTCACGCAACTGCTGGCGAAAGGGCTTTCGCTAAATTCCCACCAGCCTGGCACCTTTATCAGCTCCCTATTATCCCTTTTCAAACTGCCCCCCCCCCCTCTGCACCACCCCGACTCCTAACGAGACTCCTCACTCACAGTTTACGCGTTATGTAAATCGGGTTCTTTATTTCTCGCGGGGCTGCGGGGCGATGACCCAGTCACATCTTATCATTTACCGGAAAACTCGCGTCGCCTGCATGACAATTAGCGTGGCTCGCGTCGGGCTGTCGGCCGCTGCTCAGGGACCCGGAGAGGCGTTCAACCAAACGCAAATATCAACGTTCCGTGCTCTCTTTGACTTCCGCGACTCGTCATCATCATCGTGGTGGTGGTGGTGGAAATTCCACATTCCTATGGTGGAGAACAGTGTTTTTTTTCTAGCAGAACCACCGCTGATTTATCCATCGACCAGAGCAATTATCATCATCAGCTGGTTGCAGGCCTCCCCAAGACCTACCGTTGGATCATTATGGGAGAGAGCTCCCTCGTTCACGCTCACCGTGAGTCTCAGAAATGGTTGGGAGTGTCCATACTTTACCCCCCCCCACCACACGCAACCTACCCATCCACTAACTATTTGGAGACCCTGCCATTATAGGCTCGTACCAAAGCTGGAGGAAGGAGCCTCCGCTAGAGAACTCTCCTAGGAAGGTCTTGTTGTTCCTCTTCAATGCCCACTACTCCACGTGGGCCAAACCATTCAGACAACATGTTACCTACACTTTACCCCACCACACACGTGACCAACCAGCCTATTGACTAACTGTGACATATTCGTGTATACTGCCCGGGTGGACAGAGGCGGAGGGCATTTAAGAAATGCTACCCATTCCTTGTTTTGTGTTTTTTGTTTGTTTTACCACGGTGCAGCGAGACGGACTTGAACCGGCGATCTCTGGATTGCAAAGTCCACTGCGCGAGTCCATTGCGTGAGTCCACTGCACATTCCCATGCAATGAAAGGCAATTAAATTGTTCGCAAAGCGGCCGCGATTCGGCACGCGGGAGTTACGGGCACAGGGCACGGGCGTGGGGGGGGGGCTAACCCGACCTCAAGAATTGCGACGAAATTGAACTAATTATTGTGAAAATAAAAGCAAAAATAATAAAGCAAACCCCGACGAGGACCCTTGCCTCGGTGAGATAAAACAGTTTTGGTCCCAGCCAAATTAATTGTTTGTTTGTTGTTGTTGTTAAGATTTCTCCATCTGACCTTTCATTGTTTTGACAGCTAATTACCAACTGTGGTTCTGGCAACGGGGCAATTGAGCCAAGCAGCGACGGGAAAAAAAACCCCGCCACGCAACAAACCACACACACCCACGCGCTTACGGCTCGCAGAGAAGGGACAGCAGGAAGGGGGTCTAGTAGGGCACTTAATCCCACGATCATGGACCGCCACGGTGTTAAAACGCAAACGTCAGGCATCAGATTTTCGTCCACGCGTGCCCAGAGTGGCTCTGTTTCAGCGGATGTTCTTTTAATCAATCACGGGAGGCGCGAGAGAAAAGCGATACCCGAGCCAGCGAGCAAACCAGCTGACCGACCGATCCCTTACGACCCAGCCATTGATATTTGACGGTATAATTATTTTATTTGTTTTATTTTCGAGACTCGGAGATGGTGGGTGGGGGAGGGAAGGAGAGGGGGGAGTTGTAGGTTTACTCAGCTACAAAACTCTTTATTCTCTCGCAGACAATATTGATCGCAAAAATAAATTAAGGACAGCAGATTAAAGATTGCTTCAATTGATCTCGGGTCTGAGCTCGTAACGTGGGAATTCCGCTGATGTCTCCAGCCGAAAGGACAGGACCCCTGGGACATCAAAAGAGTTCCCATGGTAATGGCTGGGGGGAGGGAGGGGGGGGCTTCAGCCAGCAGTAGATATATCATACTTGATTGATAATGATATTTGCCCGGGTATAATTCACCTCCCAATCCCCGCAGCGATTTGATGCCGTGTCGCGTGACCAAGTCGCGATTTGATTAAAAGCATCAGCTATTGCAATAGGGTTTTACCCGTTCAACTGATACAAAACTGACACCTTTATACATGGGATCATGTTTGCAATAACCACAACACAAGCAGTCAAAATGCAAACAAAAAATAAACAACTCTGATAATGATATGCACTGTCCTTGAAGTTGATTGGTCCACACCCGAGACAGCTTTTCTTAGAGCCTAGTCTCACATGGTGTTGGACCAGATGACGCCAAAAGGCATCAGCTATTGTTTTACAATGTGAATGCAGCGGTCTATAGTGGTGGCAGGTGCCGTCGAGAGCCTATGAATTACAGCGTATCATCAACAGCCACGACCTATCAACTGCTGGATGAAGGCCCCCCCCCTCCCAATCCGTGTCACCGCAGTATGGTCAAACCACCTCCACGATCAACACAGCACCGGGGCGAGGAGTGGCTGGGGCTGGGGCGGGTGGGATGGAGCATTCATCCATGGATTGACAACGTTCGATGCCACGTTCACGTGCGGCCAATACCGACAAAGGCGCCACGCTCCCACCTCCTTCGCTGCCCCTCGGAGTGAACGCAGAGGAACGCCGCCGGGTGCCCTCCCCGTGTCGTCGACTCCTCGGGGTGTCTGTGCGGAGCCGAGGCTCTGGAGGCAAGACGCTAATCGCATCCTCACGTGCGTTTTGTTTATTTGCTCGACTCGAGGCGCGCGGGCGCGGGTGGGGGAACCGCTACGGTCGGACAAAAAAAAAACAGGGATTGGATTGTGGCGGTGCGGCTATGGTAATGGTGGTGGTAGTAGCAAAAACAAAAACAAAGATGAAGACCACCCGTGTAGCCTTAACAGATTGGCAGGGCAAGTGCTGTTAGCGAGCACCTATGAAGGCTGGAGCGGTAGTGGCAGTACATCGACACCCACGCACGTGGCCTCGTGGTGCACCTAGCCTGCCACAAGCGCCGTGGCGAACGACGGTTGTTGTTGTTGGTCGCGGTCGTGGTGATGGTGGTCGCAGTGGTGATGGTGGCAGGAGCGGTGGTGATGGTGGTGGTGTTGGCAGAGTACGACCAACGTGGAGACGGAACGATAAGTGCAGCTCCTACACAGGGGCGAGATGAATTGTTCCATCGAAATAACAGCGAGGGTTTGCGACGGCATGTGCGGGCGGTAGGGGGGAGGGAAGCCTTCATCCAGCAGTGGATAGATAACAGCTGATGACAACAACCGACGGTGATGACGATGCCAAACGCAATTCGCCGTTTTGTAAACACCCTTAATGTCTCGTCGTGGCAAGAAGAGAGAGAGAGAGAAAGAAAAACACCGCTCGTTTTACTTTGCTCGTGTTTTTATTTTGTCCTCACCTCCGTAGCCTGCTCTTGCGACGTGCCTAAGCTGCTCGTGCGCTGTATTTAACGCGATGGGCAGTAAATTATAGCCGACTGTTAGGAGGGCCCCTTTGCGATCAAATGTCACCTCCCTGTAAATAAGCCGCGGGTGCTGGGAGAGGTGGAGGGGGGAGGGCGACACGGAAACTGCCCCCTGCGCTGTGCAAATGATTCTGGTGCATGCCAGCACACCAACAAAAGGCAAAGGTCCCCCGTGCAGAACACATGACGACGGGCTGATGGGGCAAGTGCCGTTAGCGAGAGCCACATGTTTTGAAGGCCGGGAACGGCGCGTCTATGATGGGGTGGTGTGGTCAGAGTCACCACCACCACCACCCCATATCGCCTTTGTCTCCTTAGTGCTGATGTACACACACACACACCAGTCTAGCCAAATGAGGCCCAGGTCCGGTTTTGACAATAGCCACTGATGTTGACTGTGACCGCGAATCGAACTCGGGCTGCCGGAGTTCGTAGTGCAGTCCGCTAACCGCCGCGCAACCGCTCCTACGCCGGCACATACAGCAATACACTCACATCACATACATACAGTAATACACACACAGCAACACACACAGCAACACATACAGCAACACACACATACAATAACACACACACACAGCAACACATACAGTAAAACACCCACACACACATCAACACACACACACAGCAACACACACACACAGCAACACACACAGCAACACACACAGCAACAGACACAGCAACACACCCACACACACACAGCAACACACACAGAAAAACACCCACAGTCACACACACAGCAACACACACACACAGCAACACACACACACACACAGCAACACACGCACAGCAACATTACGACACACACACAGCAGCACACACAGGAACACACCAACACAAATACCCGCCATTCTTTACTAAGTGACGGTGACGTCACCACGGCGCCCGTGCCAGGCCAGGTGCACTTTGAGGCCACGTGAAGGGTCGAAGGCTCGTTGACAGGAGGTCACGGGACAGACCCAAGTGCCATGGTTTGGCTGACTGAGATGATCGGCAGATGCAGCAGCTGTGCCCCCTACTGTGCCAACTTGATGCATTTTAATCACCCGGTGCTCTGCTCGCTGTTGTGAGCGTCGCTCCTCCGCCCTCCGTTGTTGTTGGAGGGCGACTGCCTCCAACTGCTGCCCAGTAGCGTCCTTCACGAGCCTCCTCCACAGAGGCCGATCTTGACACCGCTGGCACCAGTCTTCGGCAAGTCCACTCAACTAACACACACACACATACAGCTATTCAACAAACCACTTCGCATCGCGCTACATACAACGCTGAACCCCAATCCGAACTCTCTCCTGCAAGCCACGAGAAACGCATGGGACACAAGCGTGCGTGAGAACTTAGTCGCATATCTGACCGTCGCATATCCCACTGGACCAATACAAGCGGCAGTATTTGCGCACCACGTGACTGTCAATTTCAAAAGACGTTCCCATATCCGACCTTTTCGCATATCCGCCTTACACCTCGCTCCCCGGACAGCCGAACAAGCGACGTTCATGGTCACCGTACGATAAGGAGTGTGGGGATCGGGGTGACGTTCATAAGGCAGCCAAAGACGCCATCGTGAACACTGGCACACGCAAGACGCCACGTGGTCAGCAGCTGCTGCTGCCTACTGATCACTCTCACGGTCAGATTACAGGTGTGCGCGTAATGTCACCTGAGTGTCCAGATGTTCATGGCTTCGTAAGGTATCGATGGAACCTTGTTTTCTCAACGAAACCGAAGATTTGTTTTTATTTACGATGGTAAAGCCGAGCGGACTAATTAGCTCTTTGTGAGAAGCGGTCTGGCTATCGCGAATGCTAGCTCAGTGTAGTGGGTTATCACGTGGACAATTATAGCAGCCAAATAATTTGAACCCGTGGTTTTTTTTTTAAGGTGGAGGGAAAAACAGCAGGCCCCGTTGAAAAATCCACACGAAAATGCAATCTCTAAATGTACAGGCGTCGGGGTCAGGGTCGAACCCACAACCTCCTGCATACGAGGTGAGGGAGATAACATCCTGACGACAAACGGCAAACCGCGCAAAAGCCCACGCACATGTATTCCATTTCATTGTCATCGTCGCCGTGAACTGTGGAGTATGCATTGTTCGTGCTCCTGCGATTCCGTGAAATCAAATTAGTTCCTGAAGAAGCTCCAAGCCCGTGAAGCGAAACGTTGGACATCGCGCCGAAGAGCACGCGGTTGGTACGACCCGAATACCCATCGGAGAGCCGCCGTGTGGACGGACATTTGAAAGCCCCTTTGTGTCGTGCGCCACCCACCAACAGAGGCACCCACCAACTCAAGCTGGCACGCACGCGCGAAAAGAGACAAAGGTCCCCCGCAAAGCCTTTAACAGACTGTCGGGGTCAAGTGCTCTTCGCCAGTAGCACTTAATGAAGGCCGGGACAGCAACACGAGGGGTTGCGTGGCCAGAACCACGCCCGACCGCCTTTGTATCCCCGGCGGCGATGTTTACACACCTCACCAGGTTACTCATGTGTGCTTATGTGTCTGTCTGTGTGTCTCCGTGTCTGTGTTTTGTCTCTCTCTCTCAAATTTAGCAATCTTTGGAAGAACGTTAATCAACCAGGTAGGGTGTTGACTGTTGTGTTAGCCGACTCTCTGTGTCGCATTGCATTATATTTCTAAGCTTACTAGGTTTGTTTTCTCTTTCATTCGTACCTGATGATGATTGCTCGTGTTGCAATCGATACGTCGTATGCTAGTATTTAATTATTTTTTTCTTTCTACGTGACTTTACCGAAAGAACCAAAGAGTAATTCCTGCAGTCACGAAAGCTAAAAATCAAGTTTTTACTCATTTGAGGCTGAGTCGACCCGAGGAGTGGGCGCGGGACCGGTTCGGATAATTTGCCTAAACTTTTGTTGATGCCGTGAGAGGGGGAATCGAACTCTGGTCGCAGGATCCACCGTGCAGTCGAACCCCCCCCCCCCCCCCCACACACACACACGTGCGCACGGTTATTACGAGCGCCATCGAAAAAAATCCGGGGGCGTCTTCGCCGTTGCAATTGCTCATCAGCCGTCCGCGGGTTTTGTTTTGTTTTGTTTCGAAGCTCCGCGATGCTGTTATTCGCTCGCTCAGCCACTGCCCATGCACGCACCCCGCCCCCGTTCCCTTCTCCCCCTGCAGCCCCATCACTCATCAGCCCACTTTCTATAAAAAGCCACCTTCGCCTGTTTTAACAGCTGTTTAATATTTATGGTTTATTAAGCATTTGTTCGCATGCATTGGCCAGGGGGGGGGGGGTGGGGGGTCAAAGGCCGTCGCCGTGGTTACCGAGCCTGCACCTGGTGCTGACACAGTATCTATTTGCAATAAAAATGGCTTTTTTAAAAGATAAACAAGAATTTTAAAATAGAATCAAGGATGCGACTCCTCCTCGCCACAGTCGAAGTCTTGTACATCATTTACCGCCGTTCTTTATGCAAACATGAATGCGCGATTCGTTTCGTGTTAGCCCCATCTCTTGCATTCACAAAGCCTACTTAGGAATGCACATATATACATACAATACGCGCACGTGTTCAATTAATGAGAAGCTGCACTGACAGGCCAATATGCGCTGCGTGTATGACATTAAGACAAAGATTCCCCTACAGAGGCCCTACGTGGACTGCTGGGGAAAATGCTCTTGGCGCACGAAGGGGTTGGTTTGGCCTCAGCACCACGCCCGACTAACTCCCGAATCGGTTCTTGGGTCGCACGAGGGAGAGGCCCACGAACCGATTTGGATACTTTTCGACCGAGGTTGGCCGGGTTCGGCAGCGCAGCGCGCTAATCGCTGCGCCACTGCTCCACGCCTGCATTGCGGAGTGACTCAGTCACATTCACTTTAGGATGTTTTTTTGTTCATGTTTTTGTTTTTTTGTTGTTGCGGTTGCACCCGATTCAAGAGCCGAATGGCTCACCGGGCTATACCTAAATGAATGAACTTGAACTTGAGCGTGAGGTCAGGATGTTTTGGCATTCTCGAAGGGGTGGATAGAGGAGCAACCGGAATTTGCCTTTCGGAAAACCGCCGGGCCCGTCCCCGAGTTAATCCGGGACGTTGACGTCGAGTTGCATTCGTGATCCGTCGAAGTCCCATGCTCATAGCGTAAGTGTGTGTGTGCATGGGTTTCCCCCGTACAAAGACAAATAAATCCCCCGTATAGCCTTAACAGACGAGTGCGGTTAGCGAGCACCTATGAAAGCTGGCACGGCACACGAGGGGGTGGGTGGCCAGCACCACACCCGGCCGCCTTTGTCTCCCTAATGGCGATATTTACACACCAGACCAGGTACTCATTTGAGGCTGAGTCGACCTAGGGGGGGGGGCCCAGAACCGTTGCAGAAAATCGTCACTGGTGTTGACCGTGAGCGGGAATCGAACTGGGTTCGTAGGGGGTTCGTAGCAGAACGCGCTAACCGCTAGACCACCGCTCCCCTACACACACTCACACACAGACACCGCTGCACAATGACATCTCTGTGGGCCGCCCCTAATTGGTCTGAAACTGTTACCCTCGGGAGTGGAACCAACACGTTTTGCTTGGCGATCTGGGTCGTGGAGCTTACACGTGTGGCTTGGGAACCCCCGCGGCGCATGGAGTGTCCCCGCCGCCGCCAGCTATAGAGACGAGGACATTCCTCCTGGAATCGTGTTTGATTCGTACGAATTTAAACCATGACATTCCTGCAGAAAGCATGACTTATCGATTGGCGATTGCCATGGTAAATCCTCCATTCATTTGAATGGAGAAATTCACAGGAATCCTGCACTGGAAGATCCTTGCAATACAATGGGATTTTTTCGTGGAATTTTGCTTTGGTAAACGTCACCTGTGCTAAGCTTTGAATGTTTTTTTTTTATATCTGAATATAGTGTTTAAGATTATGTGCGGTGTACGCTCAGTCGCGACTCGATTCACGAGCTCAAAGCAGTTCGAGCGGAACGCCGTCGTGCGCTGGGTGTTGAACTCGGCCGTGAGAAGTCTCGAGCCTCTGCGGTGATGAGGAGGAGGAAGTTGAGGAGGAGGAAGGAGCTCCATCGGTCCGAATTGAATCGACACTCACTCACCCATCTGTGTCCCCACCCCACCGCACCCCCCATCGCCCCGGTGCTTGAGATGAGGTCTTAGAGAAGTCGCCGTCGAACGCCATCCAAGGCCGCAAGGCACGGACTGTCGAGTCGCAAGTGGCACGTGGCAACGCACTCGAGCAACGCGATCGTAAATTTAATAAACGCCCGTAAACGCGAGTGCACGCGCTTCCGTGGCGCGCGTGCGTGCGTGCGTGCGCGCGCACATCTGGGAGGTGTAAATTGAACGGGCGGTGCATCTCCTAAAATGCGAATGTCGCCACGGACTCATCGCGTATTCATTGCGACGGCTCTTACTTAAACTGTTCACGCACCTTGAACATACACTGATGCACCGCCGGTTGATTCCAGTGGACCCGCTTCACTCTATAGACAGGAATATAAAATACGGGATAATGGGGGATTTTTTTGGGGGGGTGGGGGGGGGGGGGTTGGAGCTATTGTGGGGGTCAGGTCCCTGGGTTTGCGGCTTAGAATTGAATATATATTCCTCATACATCTAAAGCCAAGCTCATGAAAAATGCATTCGAGTTATCTCACGCGGTTCATCATAACTCTCGGTGTCTGCTCGCATTGCATTAATGTGCGCTAAAACGTTTAATGAATTCGACGGAATCGTCGACAGGAAAGGAAAAAAAACATTTTAGAAGCAAATTATTTCCCGCATCAAAAGGAAATTCCTCAACAACAACAAAAAAAAACCCGCTCAAAGCAAACGATCGCAGAGTTTAAGGTGATGGAAATTTTGACTTCAATAGACAAAAGAGATTAGCCGCATGAAACGATAACAACTCCCTGTATCTAATTAGCGATAGCAAACTGGTGCTACTATCCGAGCCAACTTAATGCCAAACACACACAGACACACATTTTCCATTTGCATTTCAAAACCTTGCCGCTTAAACGGTGTCCATACCCATTAATCTCTTTTAAATGCAAATCGTTAATCAAGATGAGTGCGAGATGTCAAAAAATATTCGGCAGATATTTCTTCAATTTTCACATCTTCATACGGACCAGCTCTGGGGCAGCATCCTCCGTCTGTCACCTCCCTCGGGTCCGCCTTCATCCGAACAGGGTTCAACCGCCCAATTGAGATGTCCTCTGGTTCATGGAATTGTTCAAAAGCCCGGACACCCCATAGCCGCGGCGGGGCAGTTGACCGACGCCATCTGATTCTCCGCCACCGCACGTAATAATGCATGAGCCCGCGGGTACAGCGGTGGTTGCAGCCACCTGGTTCGAGATTTTACCGGGACCGCAATCTTCCACGGCGCCCTCTGTCTGGTGGACCCCTGGAATTCAGCGTCGCAGCCCCGCGCGTCCGAAAGCGAAATCGCTTTGCGCCGTTTGCCAGCTTTCCAAGTTCGGTGAGAGCTTCCCACCCACCGAATCCGTTTTGTGATTGGACGGTTCGATACATCGAGTGCGATCTAAGAGTTTGACGTTTGCACAATTGGTCGCGTCGTGCTTCTTAAAGTACACAATCGATCCACAGCTGGATGAACGCAGCTCCGCCGTTGTTTTGTTTCAAACTGCTCCCATATTTGTCATTGACCTCCTTTTCACAGAAACACCTTCAGCTCGTCGTTGACTGAACGCGTCGATGATTGTACAATGCTGCTGCGGTGCATTGCGGGGTAGGTAGGTTATTGTTTTACCAGGTAGAGCCCACTGTGCGTCATAGCTATTTTTAAAGAAGCGATCCGGCCACAAATCATAGCTCAACGAAGTGGCTTTATCACGTGTAAATAGATAGCAGCCAAATATTTTTTAACGCATGTTTATTCTAAATGTGGAGGGAAAAACCAGAGGACCCGGAGAATAATCCACGTTAACCACGGGGAGAGAGACACGCAATCTCCAAATATACAGCAGGCGTCAGGGTCGGGATCGGATCCACGACCGCCTGTGTACCAGGCGAGGGAGTTAACATCTCGCCACAGCGGCTCCCTGATTACGTTTTGACTTCAAGGGGAGTCTATCATTGGACGTGAGTGCACTGGAGGCGAGTCTGCATTCGTGTGGCCCTTTCGCCCAAGAGAAACGCGACTGTGCACTTGCGTTGTGTGCACTATATTGGAAACTCAGTTTTTTTGGGGTTAGATTGCGTAAATATATAAATGTGTCGTTAAACCCGCCACCACCCGACACAGCCAATTGGTAAGGTTTGTCACGGAAACAGAACGTGCCAATTCGTTACTAGTACAGCACACCGGTGTGTTGGAGAGCAAAGCCACAACAGTTACAATCAGGCCACAGCCTGATTAAGCTAGTTGTAATTACTGGCGAAACTAATTGGCTGTGTCGGGTGGTGACGGGTTTAACGACACATGTATATATTTCCGCGATCTAACTCCAAAAAAACTGTATTACGGATTATATTGGTCGCGAAAACCTCCTACGTGTTAAACTGATATTGGATGATCTTTAAGAGTATTGTCGTACCCCCCCCCCACCACCTGCCCCCACCACCTGCCCCCACCCGCACCATTACAGACGAACGGAGAGAAATGAACTACGTTTTCCAATCGTTGTTGGGAAAACGTAATAAAAAAAACACAAAACACTGCAAATGAAATCTTCACAAATAAAATATTGCACAAATGTTACATCAACATTCTCAAACGTTGTTTTTTCTTTCTTTCTTTCTCTCGACGGCATCCTGATGTTGAACTCGACAGAATCCACATTCCGACTCAAGCTCGGGCTGCCACAAGCCACGTAAGGAGGAGAACATCTCGCAACGAAGAGGGGGGAAGGCTTAAAACCACACGTGAATGCATCGTCTGGAGCTGCTGCGTTATCATTATAATTGTACGCATGTGTGTTGAACTTATTTCACCACCGTACGTAGCCAACCGTGCTTATCGAGAAAATCGGGATTTTTCTCGACTGTTATATCCTAGGAAGATTGGCAATTTCGCCAGGATGGTCACCTTAACAACAAGAGGATGATCTTTGGGAATAAAACAGAATCAACGAGTGATGTTTCTACACAAAAGACAAATATCCCCCGTGTCGCATCACCTCCGATTAGCACAGTTGGCTACACACGGTGCGATAGAAATTCACCAAACATATGTAGCCTTTAACAAACTGTTGGGGCAAGTTGCTGTGAGCGAGCACTTATGAAGGCCGACACAAGTAGCCAACACCACACCCGACTGCCGTCGTCTCCCCAGTGGCGATCTTTACACACCGCACCAAGCACTCATTTGAGGCCGGGTCGACCTAGGGGAGGCCCAGGACGTGTTCCCATAATCGTCACACCGGTGATGTCCGTGAGCACGAATCGTGTCGCTGGCGTTTCGTAGTGCAGCGCGCCCCGACTACAGCGCTACCGCTCCCCCTTCTACAACACAGAGGAATGGGGCCGTTGAACAAACACGGCAGCAGCCGTTCCTACGGTAACGTCGCCCTCTGTACCCCCCCCCCACCAAATCCTCGCCCTCCCATCACAAAAATATGGACAACTCCCTCCGGAGAGTGCGACGGAACGTGCGGAAGTGCTTGTCAGCTGCGGATGTCGCTGAAGCGCAGTTGTCCCAACCCGATCGCTGCCCGGGGAAAATCGTCCGCGAGTTTCTTTCCTGAATGTTTTTGCTTTTGGTGCTGGAGGCAAGCACAGCGGTAGTAGCAAGCGCATTAAATGGGGGTTCTTCTTCTCCCTACTCTCTGCTTCCTCTTATTCTTATCCCTCTTCTTCCTTTTCTTCTTTTTACAAAGGCGCGTGGTTTTTCGTGGATTGTGCCGCGCGTGTGTTGGGTTTCCGCACGATGTCCGACGTTTTGCTACTCGTGCTGGGAGCCATAATTAGGAGCCGAACTCGATCATGCAGCATTGTCGGCTCATGCTTGGGCTTGGGTTCTTTGGCGGAGCCATCCATGTACTGTACGAAGACCCTTCAAAATAAATTTGGGGGCCCCGCTAAATCATAATATTGCTGGGGGGGGGGGAGTTGAGGTGGGGTTATCCCTTCCGATCCCCTGTCACCATCGTACCCTAGGCCTTTGATTGTACCCAGTGTTATATTATATTTACCCAGCGCATGGCTTTTGCAAATGTTTATTTGAGATGGAGGCTAGATCGAAATATATTTTGTTTAAATAAATACACGTGACGAAAATTACAAAGGCGATTTTGTTCTGCTCGCATGAGCACTGAGGCTCATCTGATTTTATTTAACAGCCCTGCAGAGCCAGTGATGGAAATTCCTCATTCCTATGGCAAGGACGAGTTCCTCCATAGCACAACCGCTGTTGAATTTCCCAGAAAACAGGACTCATTTGGTCGGCCCCAGATGATGGGCTGAGACAACCCCTGCCCCGGTTTACATTTGTGTATATATGTGTAGAGTACTAATTCAGAGACACGAGTAGGAGGCACTCTTTCTCGTTTATTCCGGCCTTCACAGCCGTAAGGGATAACTACGCACCGGGTCAGGACAGCCAACATGCTTCCTGACCCATAGCTCGAAGAGGCGAAGACCATGACGACGGCAGCACGACGAGTTCCACTCCAGATGTCAGCAGCCCCGACTGAGAGTCGGAGCTCGCCTTTTATCCTCCCCAGCGTAGCTAGGCTCCGCCCTCGGCCACGCCTCCTCCTGGATCCCCCAGAAGGCTCCGGGCTTCGCCCACGTGTCCCACTGGTTAGACCGAGCTGCTCCCCATATTCCCGTTATGCCAGTCCCCAGCGCTACGCGCTCCAGTGACTCATTTTATGCCACTACATATGTATGCTTACGTGTGGACAAATACATAAAAATACAGATCTCCGTATAGGTTGAACAGAGTTTTGAGGGCAAGTGCTGTTATCGAGCACGTATGGTGGCCACCACGGCACACGAGGGGGTGGGTGGCGAGCACCACAACCGGCCGCCTTTTTCTCCAAAGTAGCGATGTTTAAACGTCGCACCAGGTACTCATTTGAGGTTGAGTCGACCTAGGGGAGGCCCAGGACCGGTTCAGATAATCGTCACGGGTTCGTAGCGCAGCGCGCTAACCCACTACATTACTGCTCCCCTACTTGTGAACACACACACGAGCACACAAAATGAAATCATTTAATTACAATGCGCATTTCGCCAATATCAAAACAAGGTGTTTCATTTTGCAGCGGTATAATTGGAAGGGGGTGAAACATTTCACCTTTACCAAAGCTGTGGCAATAAATTATTTATATTGGTTATAAACAAAAAAAACACATGCACGCACGCATACATCTGGGTTTATCAATCTTTTAATGATAACAATAACGATAATAATTTGTCCATGATATAGAACGCCCTTCACACCCCAAGGGCATCTCGTAGCACTTTACACGCGAGAAGAAAGCGTATGAGTAATTGTATTTACTTACAACGTTAATTTAGGAAACCAATGCAAACGGAAATTTGCAGAAAATCGCAGGGAGCATAGCAGCAATGGCAAGCAGAGCCACGCCACCTTCACCCATCATTTCTGAAATGTGTTGAACTTCTCTCGCACCGTACGTAGCCAACCGTTGATAATTATCGGAGGTGCGGGGGAACGATGACAAACTACGGGTCTATGGGTCACTGTGTGAGTCTACGCATGTGTGTGTGTGTTGAACTTCTCTCGCACCGTACGTAGCCAACCGTACTCATCGGAGGTGTGGGGTAAGGACAACCAACTAAACACGCACACACACATCACCAGAGCCCTCCTCGGAACAAGATCTACTCTTTTGTCCGTACAAAGTTTATCCACACACATATTTAATCCGGTTGCCACACACCGGCGTGTGTAAATGACTACTTAAAAAATGAATGCAAAAATTACAATATACGTATCCATAATAGCGTATAATATCCGTTCAAGCCTTGCCGATTCACGTTCAGAGAGATGAGGCCTTTGAGAATTCGCCTGCCTACTCCGTCACGAACGCTGTTGAACGTCGCCATCACCCAAGGCCGCAAGGCACGGACTGTCGAATCGCGAGTGGCACGTGGCAACGCACTCGAGCAACGCGATCGCAAGTTTAACAAACGCTCTTAAACGCGAGTGCGCGCGCTTACAAATAACTCCCCGCTCACGAGGAATTATATTTATTTTTTTACGGTACAGGCGCAGCCCTGCAATTGCTTGCTGCCGCCGCCGCTGTTGGAAGGGCCGCCGCTCGAGGGAGGTCTCGAGATCCCCTCTCTCGACTCTCCCACGCCGGGTGGGCGTCTAGAAAGAGGCACGACTGCTACCCACACTTGAACCCCACCACACACAACAACAATAACAGAAACAACAGCGCTACCTATTTTTTTTTACACGTTTTATATTAATTCACTCTGTTTCTGTTGTATCCTCAAATCTTGTAACTCAATTTTAACCCAATTCCCAATGTGGTATCGACTGCAAACTTGGTATACTTACGTCATACTGATGACAATACTATATTATATAATTAAAACACATATACTTTTTTACATTATTTTTTTCATGTTATATATCGGCTTGGGTCTAATTGTCCATGAATCCCTGCAGTCACGAACGCTTCAAATCAAAATGTATTACTTATTTGTTTGTTTTCCAGAACGGAGTTATTGCTTTCATGATACTCGATGACTCGGGAGAACGTGGATGCGACGATCTTGATTTGAAGCTTTCGTGACTGCAGGAATCCATACTCTTTGGTTCTTTCGGTAAAGTCACGTAGGTAGAAAAATAATATTTATATAATAATAATTTTTATATAATAATAATTTTTCTACCTGCGTGACTTTACCGAAAGAATCAAAGAGTGTGAATGCGACGGCCCTCCAATATCATTTATGTCGCCAGTGGCGGTGCTAAGTAAATGACCCAAGTAGCCTAATTGGAGGGGTGTTTTGGGGGGCTCGTATTAATGAAAAATAAAATATGGGTGCATCAAATATTATCTCCAGTTCAAACCCCAGTCACCACGTCTCGGGGGTCACCGCGCGTCCACTGGGCAGCAGCAGCATCCGCGCGATCTGGGTGGAGGGAAAGGACGCGTTGGTAGCGAGGAGGTGACGAGGCATCAACATATTTAGCCGCGGTGACGCCTTTATCTTGGATACAACGCACACGCAAGCAGCGAGTACGGACGGTGTTAATGAAGCTAATTAACTGCCTTCGTCTCTACATTGTCCAAATCTCTCTTCTCTCATCTTCGTCGTCTGCCTACTTTTGTCTGCGTTCCTCCGATCTCACTCCATCTTTCATTCGTGTATTATGTCATCTAGCTATGGATTTAATTAAATAGAACGGGGGGGGGGGGGCTATTTATTGTTGGGGCAAGTGCTGTTAGCGAGCACATTTTAAAGCTGTGTGGCAAGCATCACGCCGGTACACTTTTGTCTCACCAGTGGCGATTGTTTGCACGCTGCACCACATATCCATTTGAGGTTGAGTCGACCTAGGAGAAGCCCAGGACCGGTTCGTATAATCGGCTAAGACCACCATCGCCACCACCACCACCAATGTAAAGTCACGGATCTCCAGCAGGCCGTGGATGGAGCATGCTCTGTACAGAGGTCCTGTCTTATTAACGCGCTCGGCGGGAGCGCGGGGGGTAAGCGAGAGAGCAGCGTGCGTGCGGAGCAATCCAATTTAGCGTCACTTTTCGTTGAATAATGACCAAATCATTTCCAACACAAAGCGGTGGGGGTAAAAAAAAAAAACATCTCCGCCAAAGAAAAAAAGGCATCCCGTCAGAATGAAGCATTCATTTTTATATCTGCCGCAGTTTTGTACAATTTAAAAGCGTCCACTATTCCAAATGAGTTATTCCCCTTCACGGCAAAGTCGGCTATAAATATGTGTTCACTTTTCCGCCATCTCCCATTGTTCTCCCGCTTCGCCGCTCTTCCACGCTGCTCCCAGCGCGCACCGGAGTCTTTGGCTTTGCGCGGTCGGAGCCCGAACGCGATTTCAAACCTCTTTGAGCGCTCTATAAATACCGAATGCAGAACTCTTAACAAGGTTATTGGGCTCTCGCGGCCCGCGTGAGCGCCACTCGGGAAACCCAGACGCTCTCGGTTCGGCCGACAAACTCACCAACAAAAAAAGGGTTGGGTTTTTTTAAATTTTATTTTTGTCGTTGTGAACGCCGCGCGGCCATTTAGCTCGCCGCCGTCAATAGACCTCATCGGCGTAATGCATTCATAAACTAAAACAACCCCGTCTGACCAGAATCGATAGTTCCGGCGACTTCGAAATGAAGCGAGCGCCGAATCTGCTCCCACAGTCAATCAAGCAAAACGTCTGCGGTGGGCAATCCGGCGTTGTCTCCACGGTTGCCACTGCAGCCCCCAACCGCAGGGTCCTGGAGCCGAACCATTTAATGATTACAATAATAAGAAATAAATAAAAATATATATCCGACACATTTCAAACGGCGGTTTGGCGTGCGCGCGCTCGACCGGAGCCGCGACGGACGGCGATGATTGTGAAGATTTCACCGACTCAGCAAACGGGCCGAATGCATTTCTCGCGGAATGCGAAATTCTGGTAGCGACTCGCCCTCGCTCGTATTTGAGAAGAAAATGGCTTTTACGGTTTGACTCTCGGTCATCGGCGGGGCTTTTTTTTATCGAGGCCGATGCAGCCTCTCTCCCCCCTGCCTCCCCTCTCTCCTCCCCGCGTCTCTCTCGCGCCAAATTCGAGATATTTCGCAGGCCCTAACGAAAATATATTTCGGCACGATAAACCGGTGGGACTGGGGGGGGGAGGGATGGGGGGGGGGTCTCGCCACGGTGGGGAGAGCCACACTCCTCACCCTGCTTTAAAAAAGAGAAACCCCCCACGAACTCCCCTCTCCAGCCAAACCAAACCCATCCCTTTCTAGATTTGAAACTTTCGTGACTGCAAGTATTCATATTCTTAGGTTTTTTTCGGTAAAGTTACGTATGTAATTTTTTTAAATTAAAATTAATAAAAGTAAAATAAAAATCACGACGTTTCGGAGGCAACACAAGCTTCCGTCTTCAGGTGGAACCGTCATTTACTTGATACAGCAAGCGTGCTGTGACGGTTCCACCTGAAGACGGATGCTTGTGTTGCCTCCGAAACGTCGTGATTTTTATTTTTATTTTACTTTTATTAATTTAAATTTTTTACTTACGTGACTTTACCGAAAAAACCTAAGAATACAAACCCATTCCCCCTCGGTTTTCGCACCGTGATCTCGATTATCGTTCATCGTTACCACCACCACCACCTCGCAGCGAAGAGGGCCCCACGCAGAGGCGCGCAGCCACCAAAGCGGCCACTGCCAAAACGCAATCAACGTTTCCGTAACGTTAGCAACAAACTGCAATAAGGGGCGTAAAGAAAGAGAACCCCCCTCACCCCGTCCCAAACTAAGCTTGTGATGGTATTTACCTAGGAAAGCTTCGCCGAGTCTCAAAACCTGTCTTATTCTTTTTCTTCTTTCAAATGTCACCGCTGGTGCATTGGGATATTTGTCCGTGCCTGGAAACTGGAGAACCCGGAGCAAACACGACGTAGGAAGGGGGGTAACGTCCAAGGGAGGGGGCAGGAGTTATTGACGTTGACTTCACCCTGGTAAAGGCGGGTTTGGCCAAGGGTGGGGACGACGAGGTTGGGTCGGATATCACTCGCCACTCACGTTTTGCCGCGGCCAGACATCGAATTCGCGTCGCCGCAGTCGCAGAGGGCTTCATAGCGCAGTGCGTGAACAACCGCACAGCGTACCAGCGAGCCGACGATTTAGGCAGGAAAGCCTCGCCGAGTCGCGAGACTCCTTTGCTGCGTCGGGATGTCTTGGGCCAATCCCACGGATGAGAGTTTCTGCTCGATGTGGGGAGGCAAACCCGAGGAGAAGTGGACGTGGCACCGCGCTGTTTTCACAGGGTGGTGACGCTCAGCGCTTGCCATCTCCTGGCCCAGCCTATAACACCTGGGACGTCTCCGGTGGTGATCACCCATCCAGGTATTGATTGTGACGATGTCAGCTTTCACGGGATGACCTTAGATGCTGATGTTGAGTCAAGAACTTCCGGAGATGCGGAGTGAATCTTGGATATTTTACTGGGGAATGAGTGTCGCCAAAGAGTTGTCCACTAGACATTCCATTAATTCCATGCGTAGGTTTTCACGACCGATCTTACGATCCATAATGAGTTTATTTTGGGCTTGATCGTGTAGCTATAATGTATATTTAAATGAATATATAATCATCCACCGCCCGACAGAGCAAATTCAATGACGTTCTCACAGCATAGGCAAATGTCAGCAAAACTGTAGGATAAATGTTGGAAAGCAAGTCAAATGTTGACAATTTTACATCCGACGTTTCGCTGGAGATGACATCCAAGAGTGGTTATTCTATTCCATAAGAATGTGGAATTCCACCGCGGGCTCCGCAGGGGATATAAGCAGGAGATGAGCACCATTCCATCGACGCTGCTACAGGAGCAGCGTCAATTATTTGACTGCTCCATCGGCAAATCCGACAGCTGTGAGGTCACGACCTCAGAAAGCTTGAAAAGAAGAAGCAAGGACCGCACCCTCAACGACGGCACCGCGCATCTTCTACTTCTGTAAATAATCGGGGGGGTTTGGGGGTTTGTGGCTTCTGGGAATAACGCCGAGCGGCTAGGGAAAAACGATCGCGTTACTTGCATCTGCGACAGCGCCAGCCTAAGTGGTGCATCGCTCCCGCGGGAAGAGATGTCTGTGTCACGATCAGAGGCCTCGACTAGAGCCCATCTCGCTTCTCTTCTCTCTCTTTCCTCTCTCTTTCGCCGGCTATCAATTTTTCATGGGGACGAATTAGGGTTGGATTACTCATAAGTGGACCCCCCAACCCCACACCACACCCCCCCCAACCCCCTCCCCGCTAATGCCCGCTCGCGAGATGCTGCGCCGCGCGTTACGCACCGCGCGATCGACGCTGCGTAACGCGCGTGGCGTGCGGTTTGTCACCTTGAGACCCATCGCCAAGGAGGAGCGCGCACAGGGACGGGGCTTGACGGCGATGTCTGGGCAGTCGCCAGACTTCGCCATCCCCCGCCACGTTGCTCACGAGCCGTGGGAACTGTGCGCACAGATCGCGACGGCGAACGTTCGGGGGAGGGAGGCATCCAAACTCGAGATTGAAGTTGTCGGACGGTACGAAAGATGCGGGCGTGTTTTTGGCTGGGGGAAAGAGAATGGAGGTCAACAAATTTAAACTATGAGCTACACTCTTTATTTTTATTTTTACAAGGGCCACTGAGCTATGTAGCTCTTTTTCTGAAGCGCCATGGCCACAAACGATAGCTCAACGAAGTGGCTTATCACGTGTAAAGTGATAGCAGCCAAATACTCTAAGCACGTGATGTTGATTCTAAATGTGGAGGGAAAAACCGGAGGACCCGGAGAAAAATCCACGCGACCACGGGGAGAGAGAGACACACACAAACTCCGAATATACAGGTGGTCATGGTGCGGATTCAAACCCACGACCACCTGCAAACCAGGCGAGGTAGTTAACATCTCGCTACCGCGGGTGTAAGGAGCGGCGAGGTGGTACTGACGGCATCAGGGGGGAGAATGTCTTCCAGGAAGCGATCGCGATGATCGGCGAAAGAAAGGGCACGAGCGGACGAAGAGCGTGCGTCCGGGAATCATCGTCAGCCGTCCCGTGACGACTCACGGACAAGAGATAGAAGTTTTGTGTGATTGTTTATTTGCTTTAAAAGAAGACAATATCCACGCGTCGCCGTGCACGTCGCCGGGCTCACATCTCGTGCGTGTAACGTGTCATCCTTTTCAACCACGACATTAAATACATCTCAACAGCGGTGCCCCCCCCCCCCCACGACAACACCGCCACAAGACGACTTCAACATTTTCCACCCGAATGGAAACCCTCACGGTAAACGGGGGGGGGGGGGGGGTGTCGGGCAGCGGGGTTGGGGGGGGGGGGGAAATCGGCAGGAAGCAAATCAAAGAAGCAAACGAAAAAGTTAATGGAATTTTTGAAGAAGGGGGTGTTCCCTCCGCCGCCCACTCTGTAATAGGATTTGCGGGCGGGTAATCCGTCTGCACCTTAAGAAGTGTCAAAAGAGAAAACCCACACGAGCGCACGCTCGCACGCGCGCGCGCCGCGCACGGAGACTCGAGTTGCGCATCCGGTGTAATTAAAGTGAAACCCCCCGTGAACGTGACGGATGAGCGGGCCGCCGGCGAGGTGTCAGCAACATCACAAACCCGGCCGTGGCCACGCTTGGCACGAGCGCGATAAAGGCCCCCAACCTCCGCCGCCCCCTGTGCGTGCCTGTAACAGACCGTGTTGGGGGCAAGCGCTGTTCGCGAGCACCTATTGAAAGAACCGCAACGGCACACGAGAGGGTGGGTCACCGGGCGAGCACCACGCCCTCCTATCGCTGTTGTCTCGTCTCCCTAGTGGCGAAGCGTACATATTGCACCAGAGGATACTCGGTTTTTTTCATTTGAGGCTGAGTCGACCTAGGAGATGCCCCCGGACTAGTTATGATAATAGTTTGGTGGCTGGGTTCGTAGCGCAACGCCTTAACCACTGCACTACCGCTCCCCCCTCCTCCTGCAACACACGCGCACGCGCGCGCGTGCACCAACAGGATGACAGACGGTCTCGCGCGCGAGCACCGGGTGACACGTGGAAGGAGGGCCGACCCCGCGCGATCTTTTACCGAGACTGTTTGCGGCAGGTGCTGTGAGCGAGCGCCGTGGTTAGCATGAGCAGGATCGCCGCCTTCTCGTTGACCACGTCTGAGTCGACCAAGGTGGAGGCCCCAGCATCGCGAAATATGAATCGTCGGGAATGGGTATCAAACCCATCGCGCGGTGCGCTACCGCTCCGCGCGCAGAAGCGTGTGAGCACAAGTTGATTTGCTGAAACAGACAACAACACCTTGCAAATTACAACATGTGCCAGAGACAGGTTGTAATTTGAGAGTTATGGGGTTTTTTTTTATCAACACATTTCCGTTACGCAGATTTATATTGCCTCCAGTAAAGAATGCAGCAGACAGAGACGGCAATGTGCTTATCAGACACACTGCTCGTATTTGTGTTGAGAGGTTTGTTTTATCGTATTGGGGTTTTGTTTTGTCCACACACACACCGCTTAAGTTCCTACGATTTCCTTGGGGATTCTTGAGATGCTGGAATTACCTAGACGCTTTTATAAATTGCGGGTAATGAATCATCATTAGTTTTGGAAACGATGACCAAACCATTTCTGATAAATGCTCAGAGTAACAAGGTCGGAGAGGACGCGAAATGGAAACGCTCGGATTTTAACGCGAAGATGAAACGAACGCTGAGCGAGGGAGAGAGAGTGAGAGAGAGAAAGCGTGGAACGCAGATCGCTAGGGCTCGGCTGTGTCAGAGACGACGGGGACAGGAGGATGAGCACGAGGGAGAGTGGCGGAGAGACGACGTCGAGAAGGAGGAAGAGGAGGCAGCAGAGAGGAGATGAAGAACACCGAGATAGCAGCAGCAACTGGTGGGATATGACGATGGTGGTGATGACGGTGATGATGATGGTGATGATGACGGTGATGATGATGGTGATGATGATCGTGATGATGACGGTGATGATGGTGATGATGACGGTGATGTTGGTGATGATGGCGGTGGATGATGGCGATGATAAAGGTAATGATGATAATGATGACGGTTATGATTGTGATCATGACGGTGATGATGGCGATGCTGATTGAGATGATGACGGTGATGATGATTTTGATGATGACGGTGATGATTGCGATGATGATGGTGATGATGACGGTGATCATTGTGATAATGACGGTGAGGACGGTGATGATGATGGTGATGATGATGACAGTGATGATGGTGATGGCGGTGGTGATGATTGTGATGATGACGTTGATGATGGCGACGATGATGGTGATGATGACGGTGATGATGAAGGTGATGATGGTGATAATGACGGTGATGATGACGATGATGATATTGATGATGACGGTGATGTTGAAGGTGATGATGGTGATGATGACGGTGATGATGACGATGATGATAGTAATGATGACGGTGATGATGAAGGTGATGATCATGGTGATGATGGCGATGATGACGATGGTGATAGTGATGATGGCCAACAGTGGAGGAAGGGCCGACACCTCGCCCACTGTAGATTAAACCCGGACGTGAGGTCTACGATGAAAACCGCGTGGCGTCCTGTGATGACGTTCAACGCAGCAATACCGCAAGGACCAGATCTCGGTCACAAATCGATGTCTGCCACACCCGAACACAAATGCAAAAATCCAAGACTGTCCGAGTTACACCTGAACTGGGGGCAACCGTAAGTGTCAGACAGTTCGTAGACCCACCAGCAGCAAGCCTCTGTATGGGGGCTGGACGAGAAGCAGAGGTCATAACTTCTACTCTTTGGTTCTTTCGGTAAAGTCACGTAGGTATAACAATTTAATTAAAGAAAAATTATGGGTCTTTTTTTTTCTACCTACGTGACTTTACCGAAAGAACCAAAGAATGTGGATTTTTGCAGCCACGAAAGCTTTAAATCAAGGTCATAACTTTTATTTTGAATAAAAATGATTTTGTTTTATTTTATTTTAATTATTGTGTTTTATTTTGTTTTAAATTTTCTACCCACGTGACTTCACCGAAAGAACCAACGAGTGTGGATTCCTGCAGTCACAAAAATCTCCAAATCAAGGTCATAACTTTTATTTTGAAATGTGACCGCTTTTTACCAACAGAGGATAAATTTCACGCACGTGGAATGCACTCGGAGTTGAGAGGTATTTGGAGCGATGGTATTTCATCAGCAAATATTCCGAGAGAGTTGCATTGTAAATGTAACGTATAGTGGCTCATAAAAATAGTTTTTATGAGATAATTTTGCCGGAGAGATTTTTTTTTTTTTACAATTAAGAGATTTGTTAAATTAATATACAAGAAAACTTTATAAACCGCCGCATTTAATTCCCTTAAAATGTATTTTCAACGCCGCTGATTAAAATTACCAAAGCGTGCAGGAGCGAATGAGCGTGTGCATTTATGCACAAGCGATGCTACAACTTTTAAAATTGTGTTAATTAAGTGCAGCCATTCCGTTTTGCAAGCCTCCTACTTTACCGCGTAACAAATGTATTTAGATGTTAAGCAATTTACCCTACTTAGATCTCGCTATTATTTTATTCAAAGCGTTTGCTCCGGATAAGCACACCCGGAATAAAGTTACGGTGCTACATCAGTGGAAACACATAATCCTCCAAAATTTTAACTTTCCTGAACCTTCACTTTCTACTTTGGCCCTCTCTGCCCATTGGCAGTTCGTCAACAAAATCTCCCTACATCTTCTTCTTGGTTCTTTCGGTAAAGTCACGTAGAATGGAAATAATAAAATAATAAAATAAAACATAATAAGATAATTTTCACGACGTTTCGGCCACAACGCAAGCAGCCGTCCTCAGGTGAAGACCAGGCCTGTCGGGGAGACAGAGTCTGAAACAGACCACAACGCAAGCAGCCCTTGAGGACGGCTGCTTGCGTTGTGGCCGAAACGTCGTGAGAATTTTCTTATTATGTTTTATTGTATTATTTTATTATTTCAATTCTACGTGACTTTACCGAAAGAACCAAGAAGATTAATCCCTGCAGTCACGAAAGTTTTAAATCGAAATCTCCCTACATCTTGTCCACTCTTGCGCTGTCTAATTCATTCCACTTGCGACAAACCTCGATCCAGCAAGTTGTCAATCAGCATTCTCTCTCTTCCTTCTTTTCTTACCTCCCTCCTTCCAGGGCTTCCTTCAACCAGCTCCTCCCCCCCCCCCCTCTCTGAGAATGTGCCCAATCCACTGTCACACCACACGCGCAAAATGACCCACGGCCGACGGTCCGTGGCATTCGGCAGACGCCTTTGAGTTCCCATCATCCATTCCGAGGTGAGTGGCTGATGGTCCATTGGCATCAGTAAGCCACGCAAACGTTTAGAGTCCTAAGCGGCTCAAGGTGGGGGGGGGGTCATATTCAAGAAACAAAATAGGGTAGAACTAAATAACAGCTCTAATTTAGATCCTAAAAATATATACAGTAACACGTTAGAATTTTACATAACCATATTTTTGATCTCGCTCATCTCTATCTTGTCTGCATTGCTCTTCTCTCATCTCATTACATCTCTTTCTTTTGCCCACGCGTATCGCCTCTCGCGGTATCGCGATCTCTCTTGTCTGCATCTCTGCTGCGTCATCATTATTATCGTCACCACCACCAATCAGCCATGATCTATCCACTGCCGCGTGAACTCAGCCACCTTTTTACTATGTCGAAATGCCCGCATGTAAATGAACTACACTCCAGAAACACATTCAGCTCTTCATTAGCTGCATACAGCGGTGCCCACAGCATTATGCAAAAATAAAAGTTTTAAGAGATCTGAAGCCATACTACGCGAAGCGTTTGCAATGCAGCTCCCTAAGAATAATTACTGAGAAATATCATTGCTCCGGATACCACTCACCTCGAAGTCCATTCCCCACGTGTGTGTTTCAATGCAACTATATTCATTCAAGTGGCTGCATTTTAAAATAAATGTATTCACTTATTCCCAACCAGACCCTTTACAAAGGCTACTGGGCACCATTAACTTCTAGCAGCAAAAGTTCACCACTTAAGGTTGCCACTTGTCCCGGTTGGCCCCGGACAGTTCGGGAAGAGGTTTCGATGTGTTCGGGGTGGCAGGGATATATTTGTACCGAAATGTTGTACCTGGAACAGCGTTCGGATATTGTATCGCGGTAAAAACGCACAATTTTACATCGACCAAAGAGCTGACTTTGCTCTACGCGCGCGGAGAAAGTGGCAACTCTGGGCCGCAAAGGTGCCAAAAAAAGGACACACACATACACACACAACCAAAATCTGTCTTCTCACCACCGTCATTCGGCTCTTGCTGTGCAGCGTTCGGAAGCCGGGGGGGGCGAACGGACGGGTGGGGGGGGGGGTTGGCGGAACAGAAAGCGGTGGGGAGTCGGGGGGTAGTGGTAGAAAGCGCGGCTTACAATGCCGGCCTCGACGGTAACGAGCAAATGTTAAGTGACCTCAATTACGGCTGAGCGCGAGAGTGTTCATTACTGTCCGGCCGTGGCACGCGAACACGCGCGTGCCACGCACGGTGGTTATTTACGCCGTTTTCCAGCCAGTTGTTTCTTTTTACACGCTTTTATTTAACTCACTCTGTCTGTTGTTGTTGTTGTTGTTGTCGTCGTATCCTCAAGTCTTGTAACTCAATTTTAACCCACTTTTCAATGTGGTATCGACTGCAAACTTGGTAAGCGTATGTCATACTGATGACAATACCATATTCTATCATAACTATTTTTTTTTATTTAAACGATCTTTTTACACGCTTTCTATGAACTCACTCTGTCTGTTGTTGTCGTATCCTCAAATCTTGTAACTCAATTTTAACCCACTTCCCAATGTGGTATCGACTGCAAACTTGGTATACTTATGTCATACTGATGACAATAATATATTCTATAAGAAAAATTATTTTTAAACATAAATTTGTATATGTAATGTTTCTGCTTGGGTCTAATTGTCCACGCTCAACTGACGTTGGCTGTAAATGACCACGTCCCCTTACGTTATGGCAAGCTTCGGGGCCACTTCCTGGAGTCGTGGAGTTCTGCCATTACGAGTAGGGTACATTTCATCAAAGCGTGTTTTTTAAAAAGTATTTTTTTAAAATTACTTATTTGTTGTTGTTGTTGTTGTTGCTCCCGCACACACAATTAGACTGCGGCACATTGTTTACCCTCCAATTAATTAGAGCGGGGCGACCGGGAGAGCCCAATGAATCATTCCAAATTGCGCCGGTCAAACGCGGCTTGCAGAGTGTTGTGAAAAAAAAAACGAACGCGCGATACGAATCGCAGGCCGAAGGGGAAAGCGTTCCAACCTTCGTCACGACGGCCGCTGTGTTTTGCTCGCCGTCAGCGCTAATTTTAACAGCGAGATATTTCAGCTCCGCGCGGCGAGGGGCATGCATGCGTTGTTCGACGTTTCGCTCGCTCGCTCGCTCCTCCGCTGGAAAGCGATGGCGAGTCGCGGTGGCGATGGCTTTGGTTCGTGACGACCTCTTGACCTTGAGATGACGATGCAGTAGCCTCATCCGAGACTGCTTTAAGTGGCAATGAGGCATCGAATTAACTGGCCCCTCTCTCGTCATCCAATTAGCCCTTCCGATCCCGGGGGGACGGGGGGGTGGTCACGATTCGACGAAAGAATCGATTGTCTGGTGCCTCATTTGTACGATCTCGTCTGCACCATCTCCTTCGTACCGTCTCATCCATTTGTTATATCCCATTTGTTCCGACCATTAGCCGAAGGGACGCAATTAGCGTGCGATTTAGCCCGACTCAAAATAAATGGATTCCTAGGCGCGCTTGATTCGATGTCTGGCACGGTGGAGCGCAAGGATGGATTCTCATGGATGGATCTTTGAATCATTAGACGCCTAGTGGCACAGATCTGACCAAGCTGCTTGGTGGGAGTTGAGTGGCTCATCTCCTACACCAGTGGGGATCCCGTTGAGAGTCAACGCGAATACATCTCATGACCTCCCTCCCTCCCTCCCTCCCAAGAACCCCCCATCACTGCCTCACAGCCCCCTCGTCGTCGCACCTGCCTATCCACTGTATGAGTTTTGAAATCGAGCGACGCGTAAAATGGTAGAGCGGATCGGTGCCACGGGGATCAAGAATACAAACTGTGGCGTGAAAAGTGTTTTATTTCTCTACAGAATTTACACCTCGTTTGCGGAAACTATATAGCACGGGCTTCCCAATGACTCCTTGTTCATTGGAATTCACGGGGCGGTCTAAGAGGAGGAGTTTTTCAGACGTACACATAAAACAAAGACAAAAATTTTCCGTTTAAAATTTTTACACTTTTGGGGCAAGTGCTGTTAGCGAGCACCTATGAAGGCCGGAACGGTACACGAGGGGGTGGTTGGCCACCACCACGCACGGCCGCCTTTATCTCCCTAGTGGTGATGTTTACACACCGAACCTCGTACTCAATTTGAGGCTGAGTCGACGTAGGGGATGCCCAGGAGCGGTTCAGATAATCGTCACTGGGTGTTGGCCGTGAGCGGGAATCGAACTCGGGTCGCCGGGTTCGTAGCGCGCAGCGCGCTGACCGCTACACTACTGGTCCAAGTGGAAAGCTCTCCAGGCATACAGAGACAGAGACATTCACAGCGAGTTACACCACTTGTTATACAGCAGATATACAAGACAGCAGGTACTCTATACATGTGTAAATTCAAGCTGTGTTCATCGGGACACATTTTACATTGTGATTCACATCAGGTCCCGTGGTGTATTATCCGCTCTGTCTCTCTGGCCTCTCTATTTATGGGCTATGAAGAGGAGGCAATTGCGCGAAACGTCGTCCATTATATAATTTTATTTTCAAGGCCGCAGCGTTATTGGCGAACGTGTTGGGGTTTTTTTGTGTAATGCAGACATTATATAGATCTGCTTTACACTTAATACTCTAAAGCAGTGGTTCTTAACCTCAACTGCAGCCTGCAACCCCTTTGGTTTTCAAAAGATCTTCTGGCTATGTTCTCGCACCCCTCCTCAAAATTCGTTGAAGGAGGCCAGCTCTTTAAAGCCTAAGATGTATCATAACAGTGTAATGAATTTACCTTCTAAAAAATAATATCTGGCCACGTCTCGCGACCCCCAGAAAGGGCACATCTCACACCCCCCGGGTTAAGAGCCACATCTCTAAAGAGACGCCTTTAGTGGCGACGAGTCGCGGTGCGGCTTTATGGCCGCTGCCAGTGTGAACCACGTGGGACGGATCTGGTGGGGGGACGGATCTGACCTCGTAGAGCGGTCAGCAGCAGCAGCAGCAAAGGAGGAGGCGCAGATGGAGGAGGGCCGGACTAGGAGGAAGGAGATTCTTTTTAACCAATGACACGAACGTGAAGAAACATGGAGAGAGAGAGAGATGGCCACGCATGGGCGACAGAGAAGGTCACGAGTGTCTGGAATGTCAAGGGGATTCATTTGCAGTGGATTAAACAAACAAACACACACACACACAGAACCCTCACTCCCCTATAGCCTTCAACAAGCTTTTGAGGCCAAGTGCTGTTAGCAAGCACCTACGAAGGCCGGCACGGTACAGTGCTGATGCTTTACACACCGCACCAGGTAACCCATTTAAGACTGTGTCGACCCAGCGGAGCCCCAAGACCGGTTAAAATAACCCCCACTCATTGGTAATGAGCGGGAATTGAACTCGAGTTTGCCTGGTGCGTAAGCGCGCCGGCCTTCAAACAGCCCTGTTCGCGCGTGATGGACTCTTCCCCAGAAGCGTGAACGAGGTGCACGCTTAGAAGTGGCAGTGGCCGACAGAGGAACGCGTGGCACAGAGAGCGGGCGCAAGGTTAAATACATCGTTCGAGTTGCTGATACGGCACTAATCGCCCCCGACTGGCAGGCGAACGCCCGCTCGCAGGCCACGTGGCCGAGTCAGATTGTGCCGCGCAGGGCCAGCTGCCACCGGCTGGGGGTGCCCTCTTCAACTTTGTTGAGATGTAACGCGCTCTGAGACGTCGCGTTAAGATTAAGGGTTACACATTCACGGCTATAGACGGATATGCAAAGCATTTTTATTCCCCCGCCCCCCCCCCCCCCCACAAAAAAAAACAATTACACGGTGAACAAATATGTATTTAAAAGGGTAGCCAATATTCCGAAGTATTGGGATGTACGTTGAACTTCTTTCGCACCGTACGTAGCCAACCGTGCTAATCGGAGGAGCGGAGGAAGGACAACAAACTAAAGGCAAAAACGCAGTTCAGAAAGATGACACTGAGAGACAGACAGATAGAGAGAAGAAGAACACGTGGGTGAGAGAACACACGCGGGTTGATTGAAACATCCACACTGCTGATAACAAAACAAAAAAGCGTGGGCCTTGGGCATGACACGTCAACGGCTCGTAGGGTCGAGACTCATCACAGAGTTTCAGCCAAAGGAGGGAGAGACGCGCCTGTGATGACGTTTGCCGAGGAGGAGGGATGAGACGCCGAGTGGATCGTGACCATCGCAGGATCGCAAGAGAGGGCGATACTTTCCGAGTTCAAGGCTCCGTTCATCGGGGGGGGGGGGGTGATCGAGCTTTTGCCAGTGCAGCTACAAGACTGTGGAACGCGTTGCCTCTGACAATAATACAATGAAAATCGTCAGTGCAATTTAAATCTGTCCTCAAACCTTATCTCTTTAGAAACGGCCTTCCACCTCCCCCACTTCCCATAGTTTTTGGCCATTTACCGATGCTGGCTCTGTCTTATTTCCTACTTTCCATACACGGCGGCGCATTGGGATCCTTGAATGAAATGAAAATTATAATGATTTACTTGTGGCGGGGGGGGGGGGGGGTCTTCATCCAGCAGCGGAGAGACCACGGCTCGCCATGGCGACGCACGTGGCGTCGTGCTAACT